>NW_006408586.1:671437-699584 GCF_000296735.1 Chrysochloris asiatica
CCCAGGATCGAACATTGTTTCGTTCTGCTGTGCATGGAGTCGCTATGAGTCGGTTCCGACTCGATGGCACCTGACAACAACAACAACATAATAATGTTTCAGTATTCAGTATACTCAGGTTATTTGACAGTTTTCCACTGCTATTCCTAAAATTCTCAGTGGCTAAACATTAAAAGGTTGCCATCCTCTCTTTTTCCTAGACAATCTTAATCTGGAAGGTCAAGTGAAATCTGTCTACCATGTGTGATCCTGCTGGTATTTAAATGATCAGTTTCATAGCTTCCCATATAACAGCAACACACACGCCTCCGTTGTATGATGGACTGATAGGTGAGTGGTGGTGAGCACATACTAAATCTTTGAAGGAGCTGGAAGTCTCATCTCTCCCGTGAAGTAGCTGGTGGGCTTCAACTGCTGACCTTGTGGTTCAGAGTCCTGTGCTCATCCTACAAAAACAGCAAGGAAAAAGAGAAGAAGAGAAGAGGGTTATTTAGTGTGTGTTGCTGTTAATTTTAAGAATTTTGGTTCTCTCTCGTGTGTCTGAGAAAGAAAAAATCAGCCTTGCCTTTATATGTTTCTTTGGGTGCCAAATCATTTTGCTACATGATATTAATTTATCTAACATTTTACCAATTGGTGATATCCATATGGATTTCTTTACTTAGCCCAGTAATTTTCATTTGAATGACAGAAATGTACCATCCTCAGTTTCCATTTATTTAAGATTTTTTTAAAAAAAATATTAAGGGCATATTGAGGGTATTGGTCTGCCATTTCGAATGAAAAATAAGGGCATAACCAGACTCAGTATTTTCGTTTGTTTTTATCAAGACAGCAAACACTTTCTTTGAAAATTGCACTGAAAAATATTAAAGTATTTATAAATTATTGACCAGAACAGTGTCTAATGGCTGAAAGGGAGACTAAGACAATGAGGAGTGAGGATTATAATGATAATATTACTGTTGTTATGAAGTACCACCAAATCATTTCTACACATAGTGACCCTGTACAGACTTTCTGAGGAGCAGCTGGTAGGTTTGAAATGCCGACCTTGTGGTGAGAAGTCTGGTGCTTATTCAACAGTGCCACAATGGCAATATTGTTGTTCTTCTTGTTATGTGCCATGGAGTCATTTCTGACTCATATCAAATCTGACTAAATTTCTGAAACTATAAATTTTTGTGAGAGCAGAAACCCTCATCTTTCTCATAGGAGTGGCTGGTAGACTTCAACTGCTGACCTGGTGGTTAGCAGCCCAAAATGTATACACTATACTACCCGAGCTCCTTGATAATGGAGTTTTTTTTTGTTTTTTTTTTTTAAGTACTATCAAGTTGGTTCCAACTAATAGCGACCTAGGATTTGAATTAAAACTTGTAGGGAGCAGTCCAGTACATATCCTAGAGCTCAACACCAGAACTCCAATAATGAAGTATGACAATTAAAATCTACTATATAAGCTAATGGAGTTCTGGTGTGGCCCACTCAGATAAGCACTGAATCACAATGTCAGTTTGAACTGCATGGTCGGTGGTTCTATTCTACCAGTCGATCCTTGAAGACACAACACAGGTTCGCTATGAGTCAGAACCGACTCAGTGGCACTTAACAACTGTAAGCAAAATTCAATATCTTAGGGTTCTCCCAAATACTTTGTTAAGCTGCTCTTCATCAAGATTTTTGTCATTCACATTAGCATGAATTTCTACCCTATATATTAACATTGTAATTTAAATAGATGATCACTCTGAAACTTTAATACAGATGTTATATAAAGTAACATATCACTTTTAATAATTTCTTGCTTTTATATTACCTCTGAAATCTTTGATAAGAATATGGAAAATATGGTTCTTTGTCTCAAGGAAAGATTGTTTATGATATATTGGAAAGCCAGACACAATTTAAAAGCCATGGACAAATGTTAACACATTATAATAGAAATCATATAAATCTACTTTTAAAAAAAGAACTATGTAATACTGACACTGACCTGTTCTTGGACTTCATTTTCCACAACAATGTCATATTATATTGAGAGGAACGTTTTCACTTCCTTGATTTACAAATTTATGTGTAAGGAATATCATTTTTTTAGATATTGCAAAAAGCAACCAAGTGAAATCATTATGTACTTGTGAGTGATTCAAAGAATACCTTCCTTAGGTAAATAGTGGAAATAATTGTAGATGGTCCACATTCACGGTTTGAGTCTGGCAGCATTGACATTTTAACTTGGCATCTAATATTTGGAAAGTATACTCTATTAATATTTTTCCTTCAGAAAATTCAAATAAATATAATGTTATATTTCTTCAACAACAGTAAAGGGGAAAAAAAAGTGCTTCTGTTTTTAATTTAAAATTTGGTCTATTAAAAGGCCTTGTACACAATTCTAATTTTCAAGATCAATTAGCCATTTACTGAGTAGTTTTATGCTGTCTTCTTAGTAACAACAACCTGGAAAACATATAATTAACAATATGTTTTTTTTTTTTTTTAAAGTTTTTTCTTGTATTTTAAAAATAAACAATAGAAATTTAGAGAATCTTTTAACTTTTCATATACCTTTGTAAGAATATCAAAGCTATGTGTCATTTCAGTGTGTGATTAAAAACTTATATTGATTGCAGTGACATTTGAAGCTTAGAAGAAAATAGGATTTTTATTTATTTTTGTATATTACATTTTATTTGGTGAAAGGTATTTTTATTTTGTTTCCTACAAAGCTATTGCTTTTTTCTACTTTACTTGTACTCAATAAGATTATTATTATTTTGAAGAAGAATGGCAAACTTATAAAAGGATTAAGCTTTGTGAAATAAATTGTGACCTAGTAGAAATAATTTACATTTTCTTGATGAAAGAGTCAAATTTAAATTTTTAGAGTTGAAAGGATTAGAATAAAAATCTATGTTCTGGAAATTCTGTTTTGAAAATCTGAATTTCATTCAGTACTTTTAAAAAGCAAAAACTTTTTTTATCATATTTTATTAGACTAGACAATTTAAAATAAAGCATTCCAATAAAGTATGCAGTTTCATGTGGGTGGTTATGTGTTTTCAACCATCTTCTCAGAAACTTAAAAATTGTAATAAAGGAACTCAGGATGAAATGAATTTACTCTCTTTCTAAACATATATTTGTGCCAGGTTTAAGGAAATAATTAATTTTAAATCAATTATAAATGCTTAAGACTAAATAAAGTATATTAAAACAACATTGTCAGAAACAATAAACCAACATGACTGATCACATGATTGTTAAGGTTGCTGATTTTTATGCTTAGTTTATTCCATCAAACTTGTTAAATTACAATAATAAATGTTGATTTGAATCAGATCAACTTAACTTTCTCTACAGAACTGTGCTGATAAAAATCAAAATTTTTAGTTACTGACAAAATATACACAATAATTTTCCCTCTATCATTAAATTATTTCATGCTATGGAGTCTAACTTTGATCATTGATTAATTCAAAGCATTTTGCCATATTGCAAACTTATTGAAGTTGTGTATTTGTTTAACTTTGATAATAATTATTAATTCAAAACATTTTACCAAATTGCAAAATTATTGATGTTGTGTATTTGTCTACATACTCAATTCAAGGAAATTGTTAGTTTTAATATTCAGAGCCTACTGAAATTGCATAGCTTATCAAAGGAATATAATTGTGTTTAATTCAGTACCTACCATATTTCTCTGTTTATTTTCCACATATTTTCAGAGTCCCACTCCAAAATTAACTGCTTTTCTAAAATCTAAGCCTAGAAAGTATCACACAATCCAGGTATACTTTTCCTTTGTCAATAAGAAATATCAAAAAATGGCAAATCACACAGATTCTTATAAATGTTCATCATTAGTGCCAGAATGTTACTCTGACCCTCTCATTAGTTCTTTTGAGATAAATAATATATCTCTGTAACTGCTATTGAGTTGGTTCTGAATCATCATTATAATTACCTTGTATAGGTTTTCCAAGGAGCAAAAGGTGAGTTTGAACTGCCAGCCTTATGGTTCAAACCAACCTTGCAGTCCAGTATTTTATCACACAGCACCACAAATGCATGTTCTAGTGTAATAGTATTTATAAATGTGCATATATCAAAAGAGCATGAGGTCATTATTAATCGCTCCCATAATAGTGCTGTTATTGTTGTTAAATGCCTTCAAGTCAGTTCCGATTCACAGACTTTATAGAGTTTCTTAGGTTTACATCTTCACAGAAGCAGAAAGACTCTTCTTTCTCTAGTGTAGTGACTGTGACCTAGAACCATGAACCTTGCGGTTCACAGTCCACTGCACTCCCCCTATAATATTGTGAAGCTATAATTACAATAGCAATTATTGAAAATTGGTGAATTTTTCAATCGTTTGCAAAAATTTGCAATGGTGTCTTACTACCATTAAGAAATTCACACAAGTAGGTGATAGGTAAGTAAGATGGATAGATCGTTCGATCGATCTATCGATCGATCGATCGATAGATAGATACAGATAGATGGATAGATATAGATTAAACACTTTATGTTTAACTTTGATTTTTCTGGTATCAATTTTTTAATGTTAAACTTTATAAATATGTTTCATACTTTTAAGTGTTGCTACAGAAACTATAGAGTCCTGGTGTCATGCTGTAGAATAAGCACTGGACTGCTAATCACAAGGTTGGTAGTTCAAATCCTATACAGGGTCAATATGAGTTGGAACCAACTCCATAACACTCAACAACAAAAACAACAACACAAAAATAACACAGAGATGAAAATGTATCTAATTGGATTGTATGTCCTTCTTACATAGTAATACATATCCAATATATTTAGTAGTGTTTGTTCTCTATTTTTTTATTATAAAACTAAATACTGAATATTTTCCAATAACTGAAGAATGCTGAAACATATAAAATAGAATTAATTACACAGAATTTCACTACTATCTAAAGGGAAACCAGGTCAGAAAATAGCCACATGTAATGGTATTTAATCTGTTTTTAGGCATCATTTACATTGTTCTCATAATTATGAAAATTGTGGAAAGAATTATTTATTTGAATTTTTTTCAGGTCTCTATTTTAGATTATGATATGAAATGAAAAGTAAAAGTAAATACTTGTTAAAGGCTGTTAGTTTATTAAGGATGGTTAAACAAGCATACATTCTCAAGAACCGTGTGTAAATACATTCATTTCACCTCACTACTCTTCCCTGGAATTGGAGATAATCATTTGTGTACAGGTACATACACACACCCCTCTGCCAATTTTATAAGTAAATATTCCTCTCTTTTATAGTATAGCTATATAATTGCCTTTCAACTGAATTTATAAAAATACTTTTTATCATTTACCTTCCTATGTCTCTGAATTATCTCTGCAGGTCATGTGTACAAATTTGGAGTTGAAATACAATTTTTTTGTCTTGTTGATTTGCATGAACTCTTTTTGAATGAACTCATTTCCTATCATATTTATGTCTACTTATTTCTCAAAGTTAATTGCTAGCATTTTATGCCTAATTGCATCCCTATATTTACTCTTGAGCCTTCTTTTATTCTCATGCTTATAAATTTTATCAGAACATGCCATTACTCTAGTCAGTTCCCAACACAGCCACTATAACAATTCACTCTAAATCACCATCCTCTCTCACCTGGATTATTGCAATATCTTCCTGACTGATCTCTTTACTGCCACCTATGCCCTCTGTCTATTTTCCATTGAGCTGCCAGAGTGATCCTGTTAAAATGTCAAGTTTGATCAGATCAACCCTACAAAAGTTTTCTCTGTAAAAGCCTAGTCCCTAAAATGTCTCTCTAGATTCTACATGATGGGTAAACTCTTGGATTTCTTCTATTATACAGTCTTACAGTCATTCTATTCTAGCACTCTGGCCTTTTGCTCTTTCTTCAATCATAGCATGAGTCCACCTTAAGACTATTCTCTCTGCCTGGAAAGTCCTGAGAGCACTCACTTGAAAACAACCTCACTGCTAATTTGTTCATATATTTGTTAGGGTTAAATAAACTTAATGAATATAAATGTATTTTTATCATCAAAATCTTCAAAATATATTTGATCATATGCACAGTTACTATTGGTTAAAAGCTGTATTTCGATTGTCTGATTTTCTATTCATCTAGGCAATAGGGGAGAGTCTTTCAATAAATATTATTCTATTCTGAATATGTAAATTATTTTTAACATACCTTATTAAGAAATACGTATTCAAGGAACTTATCTTTTTTTTTGTTCATTGAGTTTTATTAAAATATGTACTATAGGGACTTTTGATCAATTGGTTTTGTGGGTTAATGTGCTGGACTGCAAAATCAGTTGAAATGCAAGATTGGCAGTTCAAGTTCACCAATCACTCCTAAGAAACCCTATACAGGGTCACTATGAGTCAGAATTAACTTGACAGCACTTAACAACAACAATAACAATACTTTTAATATTTATAATAGTAACTTTATCTAGAAGTCTTTTTAATACCTAGAGACTTTTGATTCCCTGGAATTTAAAAATATATATATTTGAAATACAGTCTTATTTTGGTGGCAAATTTTATAAGACATATTCTTACTATATGCACACCAATGTTTATCACAGCACTATTCAAATAACAAAAAGATGAAAACAGTCTAAATTCCCTTCAATGGAAGAGCGAATAAACAAAATTCAGTACATACATATAATAGAATGATATGCAACATTGGTGATTAATGGAGAATCTGCAAAACACCTCATAACATGGGTGAACTTGGAGGCTATTATGCTAGTGAAATAAGTCAGTTACAAAAGGACAAATATTATGTTAGACTATTACTGTAAGAAAAGGTTTTCATACTAAAAGAAACATCATTTCATGGTTATCACACGTGTGAGGAAAGGGAGAGTAATTCACTGACTAGAAGGTTGTTGATGTTAAGTGCCGTCATGTCAGTTCTGACCCATAGTGACCCTGTATAGGGTTTCCAAGGAGCAGCTAGTAGCTTGACCCGCCAACCTTGCAATTCAGTTTCCGACTGAAGAAGTTGATAGAATTCTTCAGTTTCATCCACACTGGCTTTATGGTTGGTGCATAAATTTGAATAAGAGTGGTATTAACTAGTCTTCCTTGTATGTGTATGGATATTATCCTATTACAGACAGTATTGTACCTCATGACTGGTCCAGATATGTTCTTTTTGATGATGAATGTGATGTCATTCCTCTTCAATTTGTCATTCTTGGAATAAGTAACCGTGTAATTGTCAGATTCAAAATGGCCAATACCACCAGTCCATGTCAGCTCACTAATGTCTAGGATATCGATGTTTATACATTCCATTTCATTCTTCAAAATTTCTAATTTTCCTAGATTCATTCTTTGTACATTCCATGCTCTGATTATTAATGGATTTTTACAGTGATTTATCCTCATTTTGAGTTGTGCCCCATCAGTAAATGGAGGTCCCGAGGGTTTTACTACATTCATGTCATCACATTCAACTCTGCTTTGAGGAGGCAACTCTTCTCCAGTTGCATTTTGAGTGCCTTCCAACCTCAGGTGTTCATCCCCTGGCAATATATCTGACAATATTCTGGTCTATTTCTTCATGTTTCAATATTCAATAATCTGGTGCTGATAGTGGTCCACTGATATTCATAAGGTTTTCAGTCACTAAAAATTTGGAAATAGTTCACCTCTCATTCTTTCTAGTCTGTCTTCATCTTGAAGCTCATCTGAAACCTGTCGTCCATGGTTGACCCTACTGGCATTTAAAATACCGGTGGCATTGCTTCCAGAATCACAGCAACACACAAGTCACAACAGTATGGCAAACTGACAGATGGGTGGTGGAGATAAGGGGATAGATGTATGGGTGAAAGGGAGGGCAATAAATAGGAGGTGAAGGACAATGAACAAAAAGAGGGAATCAGGTAGAGGAACAGGGATGATAGGGAAAGACGTTGGGAGGTATACATGGTTAAATAGGATAAAGGAAGATTGTGATGCAAACACAGCCTTGAAAAAACAAGGCTGTCAGATACAGGAATACAGACATAGTCTGAATGGGTAAAGAGGGGAACTAAATGCTGGGTTACTTAACTGTTTGTAGATATGTTAGGTTCCCCTGCCTACTAGTGTAATGTAGACATTAAAGTGGAATAAAAGGAGAGTGTAATATCAACATTAAAATTGAATAGAAGGAGTATTTGGAAAAATAACTACAGAATGTTTCTAAACCTGTCTGCAGCCTATAACTGATTAGATTAACTAAAGGGGACTAGAATGTGCCCAGTGAGACAAGCTTCTTGTTAAGACTTTGTGTAATATAGGCCCTTAGGTATCCCCACCCAGAATCTTTGGAGGTGGGACATTCCCAATTGAAAAGACTGGTATACATTATGCTTTCCCACAGATACAGTCAATTTGAATCCTAGGGACCAAACTGGAATCACAAGAGAAACAGAAGATACTTCTTGAAAGAAAGACTAATGAAGGGAGGAGGAAAACAATAGCAACAACAGATTGTTAAACTGTGACAATATCAAGCAAGCTGTTTGTCCTGGAGTCATCAAAGCAAGAAAATTCAGCCCATCTGGGTAAACCCATTTCTATGACTGGAACTTAAAGGGAACATACAAACAGTGATTTATGCATGCTGGGGACTGTCATAGTCTTTCCTGTCTTTTTAATGACCTTTTGCTTTCTTACTTTATTATGTTCTGTATGTCATCCAGAAATTCCTTTTGTTTCTGGTAACTAGTGTCTAATGAATCATATCTGTTCTTGAGGTAATTTCTAAATTCAGATGTGATATATTCAAGGTCATATTTTGACTTGTATGGATTTGTTTTAATTTTTGTCAGCCTGAACTTGTATATGAGCAATTTTTCATCTGTTTCAATTTGCTCCTGGTCATTTTTCTGATGATATTGTACTTTTCCATTGTGTTTTTCCACAGATGTAGTCAATTGGAATCCTGTGCATTCCATTTGATGTGGTCCAGGTGTATAGTTGCCTTTTATGTTGTTTAAAAAGTATTTGCAATGAAAAATTTGTTGGTCTTGAAAAATCTATCATGCCACCTCCAGCATGATTTCTATCATCAAGGCCATATTTTCCAAATACTAACACTTCCTCTTTGTTCCCACCTTTTGTGTTCCAGTAATTACCACTTGTAATTATCAATGAGTTTTGATTGTATGTTTGCTTAATTTAGAAATGATGAAGTTGGTAAAATTCTTGAATTTCATTATCACAAGTTTTAGTAATTGGTACATAAACTTGAATAATAGTGTTATTAGCTTGTTTTTCTTGTAAGCTTATGAATATTATCCTATCACAGATAGCATTGTATTTCAAGTTAGATCTTTAAATGTTCTTTTTGATCATGTGATGTTATTTCTCTTGAATTTGTCTTTACCATCATACTACACGGTAAGATTTTCTGATTCAAAATGGACAATATCAATCTATTTTAGTTCACTGATACCTTGGATATTGATGTTTTTGCATTCCATTTCATTTCTGACAACTTCCAATTTTCCTATATTGACACATTCATGCTCTGATTATTAATGACTGTTTGAAGCTATTTCTCTTCATTTTTACTTATGCCTGACCAACAAATGAAACTCCTGAAAGTTTTGCTCCATTCATATCATTATGGTCAACTCTACTTTAAGGAGGCAGGTCTTCCCCAGTCATATTTTGAATGCCTTTCAACCTGAAGGATTCATTTTCCATCACTATCATATAATGTTCTACTATTTATTATTCATAAGGCTTTCAGTTAGTAAATATTCAGAAAAAATATATTTCTCCTTTTTCTAGTCTGCTTTAGTCAAAAGCTATTCTGAAACTAGGTTTATCATGTGTGACCTTACTGGTAATTAAAATACTGGTGTCATAGCTCCCAGCATTAAAACAACATGCAAATCCACCACAATATGACAAACTGACAGATGAGTGGTGGGACTTTCCACATGAACACAAATAATTGTTCTGGAATTTCTCATTCTTCACACTGTTATCCATAATTTATTATGTTCCACATAGCCGAATGTCTTTGCATAATCATTGAACCACATGGTAACATATTTCCAGTATACCCTGCTTTCAGCTAAAATCCATTTAGCACCAACAATTATATCTCTTGTTCAACATTCACTTCTTGAATCATGCTTGAATTCTTGGCATTTCCTTGTCAATATGTCTCTGCATCCATGTTTGTATTATCATTAGCAAAATTTTACTCGTATGCAACGTTAATAATATTGTTCAATAATTTCTCATTCTTTTGAATCACCTGTCTTTGGTTGAGACACATAGAAACATATTTGCAAAATCTTTTCTCCCAGTATAATGTGACAAAACCAAAAACCATACAAATAACTTCTCTAGTGAGATATGTGTTCAATTTTGTAGTCAACCTAGCTGATAATTTATTTATAACATGAAATGGAAGTAAAAATACATCCAGGTCTTAAAAAATAATTTTAAGGGATTATTATGTACTTTTATATACTCTTTAGCTTGCTAAGTAGAGTTGTAGATTGAATTGCAAAAGATAAGCTCATAAAAGTCAATGACTGATATTTTCCAGTATGCTCTGAAATGATTACAGTTACCTGTGTGGGCAAATGTCAAATAATTTAGAGAGCAGACCATTTAAATAATTAAACATTATTTTTGAAGAAATTTTGTTTATGGATGTGTGACGATCATAGGGTCATTGGGGAGATGTGTTCAAAAAGTTTCAGAGTTTTAAATCACCACAATATGGATTTTCTAAATAGTCACTGATTTTTATTTGTATTTATTGCTGCTAACCTCAGAATACAACTTTTGAAACACTGTTAGAGAGAACACTGGGCAAAAAATGAAAGTCTAAAATTTTTTAAGGCAAAAATTAATATCTTAAAATATTTGAATAACAGGAAGTAAATAGAAGAGAATTTCATCACTTGATGACGTTTTTCTGTTTAGTTTGTTACTTAATTTTTTTGCTATGGCTGCTATTGTTGCACTCCTAATTTTTTTCCTGTTAAAATTATGTTGTTTAATAACCAGTTTCAGGATAATGCCTGATAATAAATGACAGTAAGTGAAAATTGAGTGTCAGGAATTAAACTTATATTTTATTTCAGATAAGTCTTACAAAGACAAACTACACTTTTAGTTTGTGGATTCCTAAATACATAGCTGATAGCTATTTTATATGGATTTCTGAGTGGCACAAGTGATTAAACAGTAGACAACTAGCAGAAATAGTTCAAATTTATCCAGAGACACCATGGAAGAAATGTCTGATGATCAGCTTCTGAAAGGTCATAGTCTTGAAAACCTTATGAAGCAGTTCTACTCTAGACACATGTGGTCACCATGAATTGAAATTGCCCCAACATTAGCAACAACCACTACTAATGTATTTTTTTTTTCTATTTGATAACATGTGATACAATGATCAAAGATATATTCATATAATTATGCTGTTCAATAGGACAAATTCAATGGTTCAGAATTATGCAAGTTTTATTTTATTGAAACAATAGTTTAAATTTAAACAGTCAAAATGGATTGAAATGTATTTTCTTACATTTATTGTTTGAATAAACTTTTTATTTGGCCTAGTTGCCAAACACATTCATATACACCCTCACATAGAAAAGCTCCAAATAAATTACTTACAAATAAGTTGAACCCAGTTCAGAAAGCTTTGGTGTGACACTATCATTGCATAATAAAACTAGAAGAATAAATCTGTATGTCCCACTGAAATAATGCTAACCTTCTATCAGTTCTCAGGGATTGCCTTATTTATCATTCAAAATGAATGATGGCACCATGCAACTTTCTATAAAATCTCACTTTTTGTAGAAAAACTTTTAAACATATGCTTAAAATTGATGTTCTCATTTTATGAGATGACTAAATCCGAATGTATATTGGCAGGTTTTCATGCTAAAAATTACTGCTATAATATTGTATCCCTTGATTTATTTTTACATTTCATTTCTCATTTTATACCATTTTCTAATATTCATATACACACAACAAATTCAGGGCAAAGTTGACTGTGATATGTCATAGTACTCTGGAATATATTCACAAACAATCACATAACATATAATTGAATGGTGCTTGTGAGTTTATAAGCATTGTTCATGCTTATTTCCTTTACCATTTATTCTATCTGTAGTAAAAATTGACTTTGCTAAGTTAAATTGCATCATGAAGTAATTTCAAAACGTTGAGCTTTTCCTATAACACATAAAGATTAAATGAAGTTTTCATATATTGACAATTCATAATTGTTTGCTGATTCTTAAGTCCTCATACTATATCAACTGTAAAAAAACATAATTTAGATATTAAATAAGCCTAGAATACATATTGATTATTTGGCTAATACTTTTAATATATGGCTCCTTAACTGCCTTCTAATATATATATATTTTTAAGTTAATACAAGTGTATTAGACATGCTGTTCTTCATAAATGTACTGTTACCAATAAATTCACGGCCTCATCATACTGTTTTGTCTAATGAAATTTCATGAATAGTGTTTCATTGTTATTATGCATTAACAAAACCAATGAGGTTGAGAGACACTTTGTCCAGGTATCACCATTAAAGAAACTGCCATAAACCCTAAGGGACTATTTAGCATAAAATGTACCCATTACTCACAATCACTGCAAATTTATTATCTAATTGATGATATACATGAATACAAATTGTCTACAGAAAGATGCATTTGAACTGGATTTTGAAGAGAAAGACCATGGCTTTCTCAGAAATCAGTGTTGAGAGCATAAGAAAATTTGTGAGGGACCATTCAAAGAAAACATAAATTGTCCAACATGAAAGATGAATATTGCAATGAGTTATAAATGTAGAGGATCCACTGACACATTTAAGGTTGTTTCCACCTTCTGACTTTTGAGAATAATGCTGTAACAAAAATAGATGTGCTTATATTTATTAATGTAATTCCTCTTGATCTCTATGGTATGCATGTGAATTAATGTATTTAGCATCTAGTATGATCAGTGGTATCTGGGGTCTTACAAACTTTCAAACAATCACCTAAGATTGTGTGTTTGTTGTTGTTAGGTGCCATTGAGTCGACACTGACTCATAGCAACTCTATGTACAACAGAACGAAACACTGCCCAATCCTATGCCAACCTTACAATAATTGTTACATTTTAGGCCATTGCTGCTGCCACTGTACCAGTCTACCTAGTTGGGAGTCTTCCTCTTGATCTTAAACTCTTCACTTCACCAAGCATGGTGTCTATCTCCAGAAACAGGTCCCTTCTGACAATATGTCTAAAGTATGACAAAATGTAGCCATCATGGCTTCCAAGAAGCATACTATCTGTACTTTTTCCACCACAGATTTGTTTGTTCTTTTGGTAGTCCATGGTACTTTTAATATTCTCCTCCAACACCAAAATTCAAATACATCAATTTTTCTACAGTCTACCTTATTCACCATCCAGTTTTCACATGCATATGAGGTTATTCAAAATACCATACTTTGTGTCAGGTGCATCTTAGTCCTCAAATTGAAATCTTTGCTCTTCAACACTTTAAATAATTCTTGTACAGCAGATTTGCTTAATGCCTTATGTTATTTAATTTCTTGGCTGCTGCTTCCATGAGATTTGATGACTGAAAGCAGAGAATACCAGAAAGCTGTTTGTTGTTTTTGTTGTTGTAAAGTGCTGACAGTTGGTTCTGACTCATAGTGACTCTGTATAGGGTTTCCAAAGAGTGGCTGGTGAGCTTGAACTGCTTACTTTGTGGTTCAAACCAACTTTGCAGTCCAGTGTATTAACCCACAGCACCACTTATGCTTTATTGACTATGCAAAAGCTTTCTGTTGTGTGGAACATGACAAGCTATGGACAACACTGCAAAGGCTAGTATTCCAGAACACTTAATTGTGCTGATGAGGAACATATACATAGACCAAGGGATCAAACACAACAAGGGATCACTGAGTGGTTTAAAATTAGCATAGGTGTATGCCAGGGTGTCTTTTTTCACCATATTTATCCAATCTGTATGCTGAGCAAATACTTCGAGAAGCTGGATTATATGAAGAAAAAGGTGGCATCAGGATTAGGGCAAGACTTTTTATTAATTTGCAATATGCAGATGATACAACTTTGCTTGCTGAAAGTGAAGAGGACTTAAAATACTTACTGATGAAGATCAATGACCACAGTCTTTTATATGCATTGCACCTCAATGTAAAGAAAATTAAAATTCTCAACATTGAACCAATAAATAACATAAAAATGGAGAAAAGATGGATGTTGTCAAAGACTTCATTTCCTGGGATCATCTAAGATACATCTATCTGTTTCTACCCTTGTGAAACAAAGGAGAAAGAAGGAAACCAAAGACTCAAAGGAAAAAAGAAAAATTCTACAGAGTTAATGAACTTTTGCTTGATTTCTTTATGCTGTTCCTGATGTCATCCCACTACTCTTCTGTCTCTCAGATATTATCATCTAATACATCAAATTTGTTCTTGAGGTTATTTCTAAATTCAGGTAGAATATATTCAAATTCTTACTTTAACCCTCATGGACATGTTTTAATTTTCTTCAGCTTCAGCCTGAACTTGAATATAAGTAATTAATAGTCTGTTTAACAGTCTGTTCATGGCCTTGTTTTGGCTGATGATATGGATTTTTTCCGCCATCTCTTCCCACAGATGTGGTCACTTTTATTTCTGTGTCTTCCTTCCACTGATGTCCATGTATCTAGCCGTCTTTTATGATGATTAAAAAAAAAAAAAAGTATTTGAAATGAAGAAGTCATTGGTCTTGCAAAATTCTGCCATGCTATCTGCAACATCATTTCTATCACTAAAACCATATTTTGAAAATGTTGATCCTACCTCTTTGTTTCCAACTTTTGTATTCTAATTGGCAGTAATTATCATGCATGTTTGATCAATTTCAGTCTTAAAATTCGGGAGATTTCTCCAACTTCCTTATCACTGGCTATATTGGTTGGTATGTTAATTTGAATAATAGTAAATTTGAATAGTAACTGGTATTCCTTGTAGGTGTATAGATATTATCCTATTACAGAAAGCATTATGGTGTTTATGTGCCATGGAGTCAGTTCTGACTCATAGTGACCCTGTACAGGGTTTCCAAGGCTGTAAATCTTCATGGGAGTAGAGGGCCTCATCTTTCTACCACAGAACAACTGGTATTTTCGAACTGCTGACCTTGATATTAGCAGCCCAACTCGTAACCACTATGCTACTAGACCTCTTTAGAAAGCATTATACTTCAAGATAAATCTTGAAATGTTATTTTTGATGATGAATGTTACATCATTCCTCTTCAATTTCTCATTCCTGACAGATTCAGATTGTGATTGTCAGATTCAAAATGGCCAATAACAGTCAGTTTCAGCTCACTAATAATACTACTCCTCTTTCAGTTTGTGGCACTCTGGTGTCTTGTGTGTTGCTCTAATGCTGGACACTATGCCACCAGTATTTCAAAGGTCAGTGAGATCGTCCATGAGGGACAGGTTTCACCTGACCTTTCAGAATAAGACAGACTCAAAAGAAGGAGGAGCAGACTATTTCTGAATTATTAGCTACTGCAAACATTATTAATAGAATTGAAACACTGTCAGATAATATTGAATATTGAATCATGATAAATAGCACTATAATATTGAATATTTAAACATGATAAATAGCATCAGAATATTGTCACATATATACCAGAAATTGAGAACCTCAGGCATTGACAATACAACTAAGGAAAGAATGCTTCTTCAAAGTAGAGTTGACCATGAAGACATGAATGGAATAAAGCATTTGGGATCTTCAGTTGATGATGGGGTACAACTCAAATGAGGAGAAACTGCTTTAAATATCCACTAATAAGCTTGGATTCCTGGTGTGGCTATGCATGTTAATGCACTGGACTACAAAGTTGGTTGGCTCTGCAAGGTCAGTGTTTCAAGCACACTAGCTGCTCCTCGGACACCCTATACAGGGTTGCTATGAGTCGGAACTAACTCAATGGTGCTTAACAACAAAAACAATAATTTGAACATGGAATGTACAAAGTATGAATCTAATGAAATTGGAATTTGTCAAAAATAAAATTGAATACATAAAAATCAATATTATAGGCATTAATGAGCTGAAATGGACAAGTATTGACCATTTTGAATCTGACAATCACATGTTTACCTCTGCCTAGAATGACAAATTGAAGAGGAATGGTGTTGAATTCTTCATCAAAAAGAACATTTCAAGATCTATCTTGAAGTATAATGCTATCTCGAATAGGATAATATCCATATGCCTACAAGAAAGACGAGTTAATACCAGTATTATTCAAATTTGTACACCAACTACTAAAGCCAATGATGATTAAATTAAATAATTCTACAAAAAATGTTCAGCCTGAAATTGATCAAACTTGCAATTGAGATGTATTAATTTTTAGGATTATTGGAATGCAAATGTTGGAAACAAAAAGAAGGACCCATACTTGGAAAATCTGTCCTTGGTGATAGAAATTATACTAGAGGTTGTGTGGTAGAATTTTCCAAGTCCAATGACTTCTTCATTGCCAATACTTTTTAAAAACATAAAAGATGTTTTATATGTGGAGTTCACCAGATGGAATACACAGAAATCAAAGTCACTACATCTGTGGGAGCTCTGGTAGCGCAGTGGTTACGAATTAGGCTGCGAACTACAAGGTCAGCAGTTCGAAACTACCAGCTGCTCCACAGGAGAAAGATGAGGCTTTCTGCTCTCATAAAGATTTACAGCCTCGGAAACCCTGTTCAGGGTCACTATGGGTCGGAACCTACTCGAGGGCACTTAACAACAACAACAACATCCGTGGGAAGAGATTGTGGAAATGCTGCATATAATCTGCTAAGCAAGAACAGTGACAGACTGTTAATTGCTTATATGCAAGTTCAGGCTGAAACTAAAAAAATTAAAGCAAGTACACGAGAGTCAAAATATAATCTTTAACATATACCACTTGAATGCAGAGATTATCTCAAGAACAGATTTGATGCATTAGACAGTAATGATAAAAAACCAAAAGATGACATCAAGAACATCACACAGGAAGAAAGCAGTCACTAAGTAGACAATAAAGAAAGAAAAGACCAAAATAGATGTCAGAGAGACTCGGAAACTGCCTCTCCAGGATAGAGATGCTAAAACAAATAGAAACATGAGAAGGTAAAAGAGCTAAATAGAAAATTTCAAAAGGAACTCAATAAGACAAAGTTAAATATTGTAATAAAATGTGCAAAGATCTGGAGTTAAAAATCAAAAGCGATGAACATGTTCAGCTTTTCTCAAGCAAAAAAAATGATGAAAAAATTCAAGGCTTCACTTACAAAACTGAAAGATTCTTTATGCAAAAAATGGAATGATATAGAAAGCATCAAAAGAAAATGAAAACATTAGACAGAGTCACTGTAGTAAAAACAAATGGTTAATGTTGATCATACCAAGAAGTATAATATGATCATGAGCTAATGGTACTGAAGGAAGAAGTTTAATGTGCATTGGCATAGAACAAGTCACCAGAATTTTATGGAATACAAGTTGAAATCTTTCAACAAATTGATTTAGCACTGGAGGCACTCACTCATCTAGGCCAAGAAATTTGGAAGACAGCTACTTGGCCAACTGATTAAAAGAGATCCATATCTGGGTCTATTTTAAAGGGTGGTGACCCATCAGAATGTGGAAATCATCAAAAAATATCATTAATTTGACATGAAGTGAAATTTTAATAAAGATAATTAAAATATGGCTCCAATCATGCATTAGCAGGGAATTAACAGAAAACCAGGAGTGATGCAGAGAAGGATGTGGAGCAAAGGATAACATTATTGACATAATATGAATCTTGAATGAAAGCAGAGAATATGAGAAATGTTTACTTGTGCTTTCTTCATTATGTCAAGGCTATCAACTGTATGGATCATGACAAGTTATGGACAACATTGTGGAGATTATAATTCTGGAACACTTAATTGTGCTCATGAGAAACCTGTACATAGATGAAGAGGCAAATATTCAAACACAACAATGGAACAATGAATCTTTTAAAACCAGAAAAGGTGTGTGACAGCGTTATATTCTTTCACCATACTTATTCAAACTGTATGCTGGGCAAATTATCCACAAAAATGGATTATGTAAAGAGAAGCATGGCATCAGGATTTGAGGAAGACTCATTAACACTTTATGAAATGCAGATGATACTACCTTGCTTGCTGAAAATATTTACTGATGAAGATCAAATACCACAGCATTCAGTACAAGTACACCTCAATGTAAAGAAAACAAAAAGCCTACCACTGAACCAATAAATAATATCCATATAAATGGAGAAGAATTTGAAGTTGTCAAAGATTTCACTTTGCTCCATCAAACATAAATCCTCATGGAAGCAGCAATCAATTTTCTAATGATGTATTGTGTTAGACAAATCTGCTGCACAAATCCTCTTTAAAGTGTTCAAGAGCAAAGATGTCAGTTTGAGAAATAAGGTGTGTCTGACTCAAGCCATGATATTTTCAATGGTTGTAAATGTTAGACAATGAATAAAGAAGACCATATAATTATTAATGTATTTGATTTATGGTGTTGCAGTAGAATTTTATAAGTGCCATGAACTGCCAGGAGAACAAACAAATCTGTATTGGAACAAGTACATCCAGATTGCTCCTAAGAAGTGAGGATGGCAAGACATTGTTTCTCATATGATCAGGGTGGCCAAGTCCCTGGAGATAGACATGATCCTTAGTAAAGTGGAGGATCAGCAAAAAAGAGAAAGGCCCTCCTTCCCCAATGAGATGGATTGTCACAGTGGTAGCAGTAGTGGACTCAAGTATAATAACAATTGTGAGAATGGCACAAGAACAGGAAATATGTCATTCAGTTGTCAGTAGGGTCACTATGAATCAGAACTAACTTGAGGATACCTAAGAACAACAATAAGAAGTAGCTGATGTAATGTCAATGGAATGGTTTCAATAAACTGATGCAGCACTGGAGGCACCTACTTGCCAACATCAAGAAATCTGGAAGACAGTTACCTGGCCAGAGTACTTGAAGAGACTGGTTTTTGTACCCATTCTAAAGAAAGGTACTCTAATCAAATGCAGAAATCATCAAACAATATGATTAATATATCAAATGAAAGTAAAATTCTGAAGATAAGTTAAAAATGGTTGTAGCAGTATATTCACAGAGAGCTATCTGAAATTCAAGCAGGATTCAGAAGAGGGCATGGTATGAGGAAACTTACTGCTGATATCAGATGGATCTTCCTAAAAATAGAGAATACCAGAAATATTTTTACCAGAAAGAACTGAATAAAAAAATCAAAACTTATCTTATAATAGTGCAGTATTCTATGACTTTGGAAATCCTTGGAAATCCTACACAGGGTTGTTATGAGTCAGAACTGACTCTATAGCACTTAACAACAACAACAACATGACCAAAATACTGGATGATGTAAAAAGCATCAAAATAATATGGAAGGAATGTGCAGAATCACTGTACCAAAGAGAAATTGTCAATGTTCAACCATTTCAAGAGTTATAGTATAGTATCTTGAATGTGTTTCATTGTCTGTACATGGGCATTCTACTGGGTAGATCATAACAAACTCTATATAACATTGCAAAGAATGGGAATTCAGAACATTCCCTGATCCCATGAGGAACTTGTACATAGATAAAAAGAAATTCACTTCAATAATGCAAGGGGATACTAAATGCGTTAAATCAAGAAAAGTATGTTCCAGGGTAATATCCTTTTATCATTCTTACTTAAACTGTATCCTAAGCAAATAATTGAAGAAGCTGAAATATATAGAACAAAGTATACTATCAGGACTAGAGGACGATACATTAATAGCCTGTGATATTCAGATGACACAAACTTGCCTACTGAAAGTGAAGATGACTTACAATAGTTACTGATGAAATAAAAGACTACCGTCTCCAGTATGGATAGTAGGTAAATGTTAAGAAAATGAAAATCCTCACAACTGAACCAAAATATAATATAATCAATGGATAAAACAATGGAGTTTTCAAAGACTTAATTTTGTTAAAATATATAGGCAATGCTTATGGAAGCTGGATTCAAGAAGTCAAAGGACTTATTGCATTGGGCAAATCTGCTGCAAAAAAATCTATTTAAAGTGTTAAAACGCAAAGATGTCACTCTCAGTACTAAGGTGCCTCTGACTCAAGCCTTGATAATTTTAATCACTTTACATACATGTGCAAGTCCGACAGTGAATAGAGAAGATTGCAGAGGACTGCGTGCTTTGAAGTATGATGTTGTGGAAGAATACTTAAAGTACTATGGACTTTCAGAAGAATACACAAATCTGTCTTGGAAGAAGACCATCCGGCATGATCCTTAGAAATGAGATTAGCAAGACTCTATCATTTTAAATTTTGGATATGTTGTTAGGAGGGACAAGTACCTGGAGAAGGACATCATGCTTGGTAAAGTGGAGGGTAAGTAAAAAAGAAGAAAACACCTATATGATGAATGGATAAAGTGGCAGCAATGATGTATTTAAACATAACAATTTTGAGAATGTCTCAGAACTAGAAGATTATTTCTTTTGTGCATAAATACAGTCTCTATGATTAGGAGCTGACTTCATGATACTTAGCAACAACAACTGCGGTTCTCAAAGGTGCAATAACTGATTTGTTTGGACTTGGTTTATGATCTAATATATTTGTTACCATTACTATATAATACATTTGCTTCATATCATTTTCTGATAATTTTGATTATGAGATAAAAAAATCTCCTGGTGTGGATAAGCACTTAATCACAAGGTCAGTTTGAACTGCAATGTCAGAAGTACAAACTCATCAGCCTTTCCTTGGAAACCCTACACAAGATCACTATGACTAAGAACCAACTCAATGGCACTTAAGATCAACAACAACAACAGTCTGCAATGCAAAAGACTGATTTATTGATTATCATCCAATGCATTCAGTGATGGTCAAAATGTCTGATGCTGCTAGAGATAATGGTAAGCCAGTGTTGTCATTGTGTGGCACTGTAGAATAAGCTTTGGACTGCTAATCACAAGGTCGGCAGATCAAATCCACCAGCTGCTCCTTAGAAATCCTATACAAGGTTGCTATGAGTCAGAACTGACATGACAGCAGTAATCAACAACATAATAGGCATTGATTCTTCTATAGACCTTCCTGGTCTGCCACACTTATACTGGTAAATAGCCAGGAAAATTAGTGAAAATCTTCCTCATTGCTAAGCTATCTCAGGAGTTCTGTTGGAGCAGAATATTAAATGATGAAAAAAGCATGAAAAGAAGATGGTACCGATACACAGAGCCACTATGTCAAAAACAAATGGTTGATTCTTAGCCATTTCAGCAGGTAGCATAAGCTCAAGACTCAGTGTTACTGAAGGAAGAAGGTCAAGCTGCACTGAGGGCATTGGCAAAGCTCCAGGAATTGAGGGAATACAAATTAAAGTCTTTCAACAAAAAGAGGCATTACTGGAGGTATTCATTCATTTATAGAAGAGCATTTGGAAGAATACTACCTGGCCAAGTGATTGGAAGAGATGCATATTTGTGCCCATTGCAAAGAGAGGTTACTCATCCGAATGTAGAAATCATTGGACAAGATTATTAACATCACATGCAAGTACAGTTTTGCTAAAGATAATTTTAAAATGGCTGCAACTGCACATTGATTAGGAACTGCCAGAGGTTAAAGTCATATTAGATGTGGCTGTGGAATGAGGGCTATCATTACTAACATCAGATGTATCTTGGCTGAAAAGAGATATCAGAAAAATGGTAACCTTCTTTATTGACTATGCACAGGTTTTCAACTTTTTGGATCATGACAAGCTATGGACAACATTATGGAGAATGAGCTATGCAGGAACACTTTATTATGCTCATTAGGAACCAGAACATAGACCAAAGGCAGTTGTTCAAACACAGCAAGGGGTCACTGAGTGGTTTACAATCAGGGAATGTGTGTTCCAGTGTTATTTTCTTTCAGCATACTTATTCGATCTGTATGCTGAACAAGCAATCTGAGAAGTTGCATTATATGAAGAAGAATGTAGCAACACGTGTGGAATAACATTCATTAACAACCTGAAATATTCAGATGATACAAACTTGCTTTCCAAAAGCGAAGAGGACTTAAAATGCTTACTGATGAAGATCAAAGACCACAGTCTTCAGTATGGGTTGCACCTCAATATAAAGAAGAGAAAAATTCTCAACATTGGGGCAATAAATAACAACTTGTTAAATGAAGTAAAGTTTGGAGTTTCAAACACTACATTTTGCTTGGTCTACCATCAACACTCATGGAAGCAGCAGTCAAGAAATTAAAAGACATATTGCATTACACAAATCTTCTGCATTGAACCTCTTTAAAGTGCTTAAGTACAAAAATGTCAGTTTGAGGACTATTGTATGTCTGATCCAAGCTGTGGTATCTTCAACAGCCTCATACGAATGTGAAAGTTGGACAATAAATAAGGAAGACTGTAGAAGAAGTGTTGTTGTTGTTGTTATGTGTCATTGAATCGACATTGACCCATAGCAACCTTATGCACAGAAGAACAAAACACTGCCCAATCCTGGGTAAACCTCACTACTGTTGCCACACTTGAGTCCATCGATGCTGCCACTTGGCCAATCCATCTCATTGGAGGTCTTTCACTTTTTCTCTGATTCTCCACCTTACCAAACATGATATCCTTCTCCAATGAATGGTCCCTGTTGACAATATGTCTAAAGTATGAGAGACAAAATTTGGCCATCTTGGCCTCCAAGAAGCACTCTGGCTGCACTTCTTCCAAAACAGATCTATTGGTTCTTTTGGCAGGCCATGGCACTTTTAGTATTCTCATCCATAACCACAACTCAAAGGCATCAATTATTTTGTGATCTTCCTTATTCACTGTCCAGCTTTCACATGCATATGAGGTTATTGAAAATACCATGGCTTGGGTCAAGTGCACCTTAGTGTTCAAGCTGACATCTTTGCTTTTAAACACTTTAAAAAGGGCCTATGCAGCAGATTTGCCTAACGCAATACTTCGTTTGATTTCTTCATTGCTGCTTCCTTGAGTGTTGATAGTTGATCCAAGAAGAATGAAGTCCTTGACAACCTCAATCTTTTCTCAGTTGATAAGAATGTTGTTTATTAGTCCAGTGGTGAGGATTTTTGTTTTCTTGACATTGAGATGTAATCCATACCAAACACTGTGCTCTTTGATCTTCATCAGTAAATGTTTTAAGTCCTCTTCACTTTCAGCAAACTAGTTTGCATCATCTGCATATCGCAGGTTGTTAATGAGTCTTCCTCTAATCCTGATGCTACATTTTTCTTCATAGAATGCAGCTTCTCGGATTGTTTGCTCAGCATACAGGTTGAATAAGTATGGTGAAAGAATACAACCTTGTTGCACACCTTTCATAATTTTAAACCATTCAGTGTTCCCATGTTACATTCCAACAACTGCCTCTTGGTCCAGGTACAGATTCCTCATGAGCACAATAAAGTGTTCCGGAATACTCATACTTTGCAATGTAGTCCATAGCTTGTCATGATCCACACAATCGAAAGCCTTTGTGTAGTCAATAAAGCACAGGTAAACATCTCTCTGATATTTGCTGCTTTCAGCCAAGATCCATCTGACATCAGCAATCCCTTGTTCCATGGCCTCTTCTGAATCTGGCTTGAACCTCTGGAAGTTCTCTGTCAATGTGTGCTTGCAGCCATTTCTGTACTACCTTTAGTAAAACTCTACTTGCGTGGGATATCAAAGAGATTGACCGATGATTTCCACATTCTGTTGGGTCACATATCTTTGGAATGGGCACAAATATGGCTCTCTCCCAATCAGTCAACCAGATAGTTGTCTTCCAAATTTCTTGGCAGAGATGAGTGAGTTTCTCCTGTGCTGCATCACTTTCTTAAAAGATTTCCATTTTTATTCCATCAATTCCTGGTGTCTTGTTGTTTGTTAATTCCTTCAATGCACCTTATGCTACCTCTAGAAATGGTTGAACATGAACCTTTTTCTTTTGGTACAGTGACTCTACGTATTCCTTCCATTTTCTCTTGATGCTTTCTGCATCATTCAATAATTTGTCCATAGAATCTTTCAGTAACAAAAGACTTGAATTTTTCTTCAGTTCCCCCTACTTGAGAAATGCTGAGCGTGTTCTTCCTTTTTGGTTTTCTGATTGTAGAATAGATTCATTCAAATTATGGTGTTGGGGGAAAATATCATGGACTGCAAGAAGAAGAAACAAATATGTGTTGAAAGAAGTATAACCGGAATGCTTCTTGAAAGCCAGAGTGTCCAAACTTCATCTTTCATACATTGGATTTATTATGAGGAGGCACCAGTTCCTGAAGAAGGACATCATGCTAGGTAAAGTAAAGGATCAGAGGAGAAGAGGAAGACATCCAATGAGATAAACTGGCATAGTAGTAGCAGCAATTGGCTCAAGCTTAAGAAAAATTGTGAGGATGACACAAGACTGGGCAGTGTTTCATTCTGTTGTGTATTAAGATTGAGTCAGAATCTCTATGAGGCAGTATCAATTCAATGGCAGGTCACATAACATAACATGGTATGGTGCTGTAGGATAATCACTAGATCATAAGGTCAATTTGGACTTCAAGATGGGTGGTCCAAACCACCCAGCTGCTCCTTGAAAATGCTATATGTGGTCACTCTGTGTTGTGAAGGATCTTAACAACAACAACATGCTATTTCAGATAATATTGCTTTTAAACTTGAACTTTTTGGGCTTTTTTGCATTGAAAAAATTAAGATGTCATATTTTGTTACAACTGTATTAATAGCATCACAACTGGGAGGCTTTAAGTAATAGACATTTATTGTTTTGCAGTTCTGATAGTCAGAAATCCAAATAATGACATAAGCTATAAAGAAAGGAACTTATTTAGCTTTTGCAGTTTCTAGAACAATCTTTGATGTTCCTGGGCTTGAGGATGTATCTGCTTCCATCATCACATGATGTCTATCTCATTCTTATGTGTGTTTTTCTCTCTGTATGTTTTCTTTTTTTATAAGACACAATTGAGAAAGCATTATGCTTACAACAAACTGTACTCCACTGTTACCTCATTAATATACTGAAAGAAAACTTGTACGAATGTTTCCACATAGGGTCAATCTCACAGTTACAAGAGTTGGTACTTTAACATATGATTCAGGAAAAAACAATTTAATCTATAACCTATGGTAACTGATAGATGCATAAAAATACTTGTTGTCTGCCATGTTATCCATCTCTCTGAATTAACTGAATTTCTAGGAAGATGGGGTGGTGTATTGAAATGTAAGTTATAGCATGAAGTTAGGAAGTCAACAATAATAACTTTCAACATCTGGCCAAGAAATTGTGTTCTTATAGGGCAACAAATATAATGTATATTATGGAACTAAAAAGCCTTTGCCATCTAGTTAATTCTGACTTGTAATGACCTTATAGTACAGAGTAGAACTGTTCTTTAGGGTTTCTGAGAGGGTAAATATTTCCAAGAGCATATAGCCTCATCTTTCTCCTGTGGAGTGACTGGTGAGTTTGAACCACTGACCTTGCAGTTAGCATTAAAACACTTAGCCCACAGCACCATCAGGGATTCTTTTGATTGGGACAGACATACTAAAATTGTTTGTTGAATACTGCCATGTATTCTAGATATCAGATTGTTGCTGTTAAGTACTGTTGAGTTGGTTCCCACTTTTAGAGACCCCGTATAAGATTTCTGAGGTACAGCTGGTGGGTTTGAACCATTAACCAAATTGTTAGCCTTCCAATGCTTATCCTATAGCATCACACCAGGATTCTTGGTACTAGATTATTTACACGCATATTTGCTGACCACCATTGAATTCATTTGTAAGCACTTGCATTCATGACATTATAAAGGAGTTTCTAATGATAAGGGAAACTCAGTTACACAAGAGACAGCATAATAATGTGTGAGTCAGAGACAAGCCTTAGGGAAGAAAAGGAGGCTGCAATTAACCTTTTAGAGATTGGTGAAAATGTTAAAAAAAAAACATAAGAAAATGTAAGTGACAAAATGAATACAACCACAGAATACTATTCACTGTGTATTAGTATCAATAATAGGCAGATTTCAGCTAAGTATATTTCCCTACTGGCCTGTGACCTTAAACTCTCATTACTCCTATTTTATTCCTCCTTTTTCCTTCCTCAGCAATAATTCCTCAGAATGATTTTTGATTACTGCTTCTTACTTTTCTTTACTGATCTTCTCAACTCTGTTTTTTTAAATTTAACAGCCATCTCCAACTCAATTGTTTTCTTGAAGGTTAATAAAAGTATATTGAAGATAATTACAAAATGGTTGTACCAATGTATTGACAGGAGTTGGCAGAAAATCAAATCAAATAAAGAAGAGAACATGCATCAGATGGACTTCACTGAAAGCAGAGAATACTTGAAAGACTTTTACATGCTTTATTGACTATGGGAAGATATCCAACTGTGCGGATCATAACAAACTATGAAAGCATTGAAAAGGATGGGAACTCCAGAACACTTAACTATACTCATCAGGAACCTGTACATAGATCTAGAGGCAGTTGCCAAAGGTGTTACCTACTTTTTCATTACCATCATCAAGTCTGTAGAATTTGACACATTCAAAACTCCGTGTCTTAAAAACTCTTGTCTCTTTTCTTTTTTGATATGCTCTGTCATGTCTTTCAATAGATTATTGCAAGTTTACGATGACTTTTTTTTTTTAATTTATTTACCAACATATAGTATTTTGTTAACAATATATATTAAGCTCTACATATTTGACAAAATCATTATAAGTATGTGAGAGTAGGATTTGTCCTCAATATGCTCATACATCAGGGGGATTTCTAGGAATGGAGAGACTTAATCATAATATTTATGTAAAAAGGTGTAAACACAAAATTTACACTGGATTCAGCTAAGCTTCAGAATGCTACTATCATTCAAAACTGGACTTGAAGATGAAATAAATATCACCAGCTATTTGATAAATTGTTTATCCACTTATATTGCTTATTCAGTATATACTTGTTTTGCTCTAACAACTGCCTCTAGATCTATGTACAGGTTCCTGATGAGTATAGTTAAGTGTTCTGGAGTTCCCATCCTTTTCAAAGCTTTCATAGTTTGTTATGATCCCCACAGTTGGATATCTTCCCATAGTCAATAAAGCATGTACAAGTCTTTCAAGTATTCTCTGCTTTCAGTGAAGTCCATCTGATGCATGTTCTCTTCTTTATTTGATTTGATTTTCTGCCAACTCCTTGTCAATACATTGGTACAACCATTTTGTAATTATCTTCAATATACTTTTACTTGCATATAATATTAATTATATTGCTAGATGATTTTTACATTTCATCGGGTCCCTTTTCTTTGGCCACAAGTATGATGCATCTAAGATCATTCTGTTTTGCCCAGTTAATGCTTCAATATTCCCACTCAAAGCTTGATTTTTTTATTCATTTTTTTTTCTTTAGGATGATGGATTTCTGAATGTGTCCGTTCCTTTTGATTTTCTAACTCCAGGTATTTGCACACTTCATTACAGTATTTGCCTTTGTTGTCTAGAGTTACTTTTTGACTTTTCATTCAGTTCTTTTACTTTCTCATTTCTTCTAGTTGCTTTAGCTTCTTCATGCTCAAGAACAAGTTTCAGAGTGTCTTCTGACATCCATTTTAGTATTTTCCTGCTTTCTTTCCTTTTCAGTCTGAAATTGATAAAATATGCAATGAAGATATATTAATAATTACTGGCAATTGGAATGCAAAGTTTGAAATGAACAAAGATTAGTAGTTGCAAAATATGATCCTGGTGCTTGAATTTTGAAAGACCAACAACTTTCTTATTGCAAATGTCTTTGTGTGTGTGTGTGTGTGTGTGTGTGTGTTTTTAATTTAAGGTTTTTACTGTGGATTGAGTAAAAGTTTACAGGGCACATCATCAGTTTCACATTCAACAATT
>NW_006408586.1:700625-701420 GCF_000296735.1 Chrysochloris asiatica
GCAAGGGAAACTAATATTCATAAGGCAGTCAAGGATTTTAGTATCATTTACCATCTTCAAACTATACCTAGATCCCTGTATCCCAGAGCACGTTGTTCCAAGGTTGAGTATGCATCACTATTTCCCTCTGTCCCACTGGGTCATGCAAACCTGTCTCAATATTCCCCTATCTATCTTGTTTTTCTGCCTCTGACCCCCTTCTTGTATTGCCCTCCCCAACACCAAAAATAAACCCCTCACCCCAACCCCATTGTGGTTACCTTATAGCCCATTAGTTCTTCCCTCTATTTAAGATAGTCTATTTTGTCCAGTAATCTACCTGACTTTCCCACCACCTGGATCTCTGTTCTTCTGTGTTTACGTTTTTCCACACTGTAATTGTTTTGATCATAGATTGACCTCCCAGATCCTCTGTTCTTATAATTTTATTCTGTTCTTGACTCTCTAATTTGTCGACTGAGTTCAGGTTGATGCTGCCACGTATGTCATTCTATAGTTGTTATGTGTTCTTTTTGGTTCTCAGTCCACAGAACTTCCTTTAGGATATTTTTCAAAGCAGGGTTGGCTTTGACAAAATCCCTTAACTTCTACTTGTCCTGGACTGTTTTTATTACACTATCGTATTTGATTGACAGCTTTGCTGGGTAGAGGATTCTTGGGTGGCAGTTTTTTTCTTTATATATCTCTCCCTATGCCTTCTTGCCTGCATGGTTTCTGTTCAGAAATCTGAGCTTAATCTGATTTGCTTGCCTTTGTATGTTATATTTCTCTTTTCCCTAGCTGCTTTCAAGATGC
>NW_006408586.1:703250-723893 GCF_000296735.1 Chrysochloris asiatica
GCATGTATAATAATTTAAGCCACCAAAGAGCATATCCTGCAATCCTACCTCCTGGCCACCAGCTCTCAGTCCCTCTCTTTTCATGAATCTAGAGTTCTCAACTGCTCCCAATCTCCATGTCCTCACCCCTACCATGTCTGCCACCATCTCTGGTGTCACTGCTTCTCTGGATAGGGTCCCACATTCTGTTTGTGCTCTTTTCCCTTGATGGCCTTAGGGTCCTCTGTTTCTGGACTGTAAGATTAACTACTTCCCTATTTTTTGTTACAAAACTTCTAGCTTTACAATTGCAACAGTTGCAATTAGTCATGTTAACAATTACTCACTATTGAATCATAAGAATCTTATCTCCATCTCTTTTCACCACACCCACCAAGAAAAGATGAAAATTATTCAGTGGGGACTCTATCTTCACCCGCATACTCTTAAAATAAACTCCATCTTGAAAAATTATAAGCCTGTCACTTCACAATTTTTTTTAAAACATAAAGACAACTATACACATGTACCTTGCAGAAATCAAATTGACTACATTTGTGAAAAGAGATGGTGAAAAAAACTTTAAATCATCAGCCTAAAGAAGACCAGGGGAAGACTGCTGAATAGTCCATCAATTTCTCATACTCAAGTTCAAGGTAAAGTTGAAGAAAGTTAAAATGAATGCATGAGAGGCAAAATATGACATTAAACACATTCAACCTTAATTTAGAGATTATCTCAAGAACATATTTGATGAATTAGTCAATAATGACTGAATACCAGAATAGTTTTGGGACACCAAGAAAATCATACAGAAAGGAAGCAAGAGTTTATTAAGAATGAAAGAACGAAGGAACAGACCAAAATGTATGTAGGCAGAGACTCTGAAATTTGTTCTCTGGTATAAATATGATAAAGGAAATGAAAGAAATGAAGAGGTAAAAGTTCTGAGCTGAAATTTTCAAAGTACAGATGAAGAAGACAACGTCAAATATTGTAATAAAATATGCAAAGACCTGATGTTGTTTTTTTTTTTTTGTTTTTTTTTTTTAAGGAAGAATATGCTCAGCATTTCTTAAACTGAAAGAACTAATGAGAAAATTCAAGTTTCTACTTGTATTATTTAAGGATTGTATGGACAAAATTCCAAATCATGCAGACAGCATCAGAAGATGTAAGACATACATAACGTCACTGTACCAGAAAGAAATAGTTAGTGTTCAACCATTTCAAGAGGTAGCATATGATCAAGAGCAAATGATACTGAAGAAAAAAGTTCACGGAGAACTGAACGCATTGGCAAAGAATAAGATTCCTAGAATTGATGGAATACAAATGGAAATCTTTCAACAAATTGATGCATTGATAATGAGTCACTCACTCATGTATGCCAAGAAATTTGGAAGGCAGTTTAACTGCGTGGAAGAGATCCATATTTGTGCCCATTCAAAAGAGAATCAATGTGACGGAATGTGAAAATCATGGGACAATATCATTAATATCACATGCAAGTGAAATTTTGCTTAAGATAATTTATAAATCTCTGCAGCAATACATTAACAGAGAAGTGACAGAGGTTCAGGATGGATTCAGACAGGGATGCAGAACAAGGGATGTCAGATTGATCTTGGATGAAAGCAGACAATACCAAAAATAAATTTACTTCTAATTTGTTGACTATGCATGATTATGCAGATTATGACAAGCTATGGACAACATTGTGGAGAATGATTATTCTGAAACAATTGTGTTTATGAGGAACCTACACATGAGTCAAGAGGCAGTTATTCAAACAGAACAAAGGGACACTGAATGATTTAAAATCAAGAAAGTTGTACACCAGAGTTGTTTTCTTTCGCCATACTTATTCAATCTGAATGTTCAGTAAATAACTATCGAAGCTAGATAATATAAAAAGAAAGTGGCATCAGCATTGTAAGAAGACTCATTAACAACCTGTGAAATGAAGATGATAAAACCTTGCTTTCTGAAAATGAAGAGGACTTAAAATACTTACTTATGAAGAACAAAGATAATAGCCTTCAGTATGGGTTGCGCCACTGGATCAATAACAACATAAAGATAAATAGAGCAAAGACTTCATTTCACAGATTAACCAACATTCATGGAAGTGGCAGTCAAGAAATCAAATGACCTATTGCATTAGGCAAATATGCTGCATAAGACTTATATAAAGTGTTGAAGAACAAAGATGATATTTTGAGTAATAAGGTGCAAATTACCATACTATGGTATTTTCATTAGCCTAATATGTGTGTGTGTTGGATAATGAATAAGGAAGACCATAGGAAATTTAATGAATTTGAGTTATGGTGTTGAAGGAGAACATTAAAAGTACCATGGACTGCCAGAAGAATAAACAAATTTGTGTTGGAAGAAGTACAGCCAGAATACTCCTTAGAAACCAGAATGGCCAGATATTATCAGAAAGGGCCAGTCCTTGGGAAAGGACATCATGCTTGGTAAAGCTGGGGGTCTATGAAAATGGGGAAGACGCTCAATGACATGGATTGGCAGAGTGGCAACAGCAATGGGCTCTAGTATAGCAACTATTGTGAGATTGAAACATGACTGAGCAGTGTTTAATAATATTTTGCATAAGGTTATCAGTCTGTGCTGATTCTACTGCACCTAACATCAAACCTAATTGATAGTTTATTCCATAGTTTTACCCTGGCCATGTTTTGGATGATGACATTTAGATTCTGCATTTTTCTCTTACCACAATGTAATGAATTAGATTCATGTGTTTTCAATCTGTTGATGTCTTCAGATATTGTTGCTGTGAAGTGCCATCAAGTCAGTTCTGACTCATAAAGACCTGTATAGGGTTTCCGAGGAGCAGCTGGTGAGTTTGAACCACCAACCTTGCAGTTCAAACGGTTTTGCAGTCTGGTGCATTAATCCACAACGCCACACCAGAACTTGGTCCTCAGGTATAGTAATTGTTAATGTTGTTTAAAAATATATATATATTTGCTGTGAAAATTCTTTTTCTTGAAAAATTCTATCATGTGATCTCCAGCATAATTTATAACACTGATACCATACTTTCAAACTACTAATCTTCTTTGTTTCCAATTTTTGCAATACAATCACCAAAAGTAATCAAAACACGTTGACTGCATGTTTGATCCATTTCAGAGTTAAGAAGTTGGTAGAATTCTTAAATTTGTCATTATTGACTTTAATGACTAGAGTGTAAATTAGAATAATAGTGGTATTAACTAGTCTTTCTTGTAAGCATATGGATATTATCCTATTACATTGTTGTGCTTCAACATAGATCTTGAAATGCTCTTTTTGACAATAAATGTGACACTATTTCTCTTCCATTTGGCATTTCTGGAAAAGTAAATGATATGCTTTTCTGACTCAAAGCAAACAATACTAATTATTTCAACTAAGTAATGTCCACACCACTCATATCACTGTGGTGGCTTGTGTGTTACAGTGATTCTAGAAGCTATGCCACTGATATTTTAAATATTAGGATCAATCATAGTGGACAGTTTCAGCTGAGCTTCCAGAATAGGACAGACTGAGAGACAGACTACTTCCTAATATTGAGACACTAAAAACCTTATGAATAGCAGCAGAACACTGACATATAGCACCAGGATATTGAATGTTGAAACGTGATAGAAAAGATGCTGGGGAATGCATGAGAGCATTTTGCAAGATCAATTACTTCTTCATTGCAAATAATTTTTTTAAATCACATAAAGGTGACTATTCACAAGGACCTCACAAGATGGTATAATAAAAATAACTATGTTTATGGGAAAGCTCCATATCATAATCCAAAACAAGACCAGGGTAAGACTATGGAACAGATCATAAATTGTTCATATGCAAGTTCAGACTGAAGCTGAAGAAAATTAATACAAGTTCACAAGATCCAAAATATGACCTTCAATATATCTCCCCTGAATTTAGAGATCATCTGAAGAATATATTGATGCATCAGACACTAAAGACTGAACATGAGAAGAGTTTTAGGATGACATCAAGAACATCATACATAAAGAAAGCAAAAGGTCATTAAGAACAAAAGAAGGACATAACAGACCAAAACGAATGTCCAAAGAGACTATGAAGCTGGTTCTCCAATGTAGAAATGCTAAAGCAAATGGAAGAAATGAAGAAGTAAAGGAGCTGAATAGAAAATTTCAAAAGACACCTTGAGAAGGCAAAGTCAAATATTATAACATTATGTGCAAAGACCTGGAGTTAGAAAACCAAAAAGAGAAAAATGTGCTCAGCAATTCAAGCCTCAACATTCAATATTGAAGGATGCTATTGTTCAAGGACCTAATTCTTCTTGGATCAACTATCAACATTCATGGAAGCAGCAGTCAAGAAATCAAATGACGTATTGTATTAGTCAAATCTGCTGCATAAGACCTTTTTAAAGTATTGAAGAGCAAAGATGTCAGTTTGAAGACTAAGGTGCACCTAACGCAAGCCATGGTATTTTCAGTAACCTCATATGCATGTGAAAGCTGGACAGTGGATAAGGAAGACCTTAGAAGAATTGATGCATTTGAGTTATGGTGTTGGAGGAGAATATTGAAAGTGTCATGGGCTGCCAAAAGAACCAACAGATCCGTGTTGGAAGAAGTGCAGCCAGAGTGATCCTTAGAGGCCAGGATGGCCAAACTTTTTCTCTCATACTTTGAAAATATTGCCAGGAGAGATCAGTCACTGAAGAAGGATATCATGTTTGGTAAGGTGGAGGATCAGAAAAAAAGATGAAGACCCCCAGCGAGATGGATTGGCCAAGTGGCAGCATCAATGGGCTCAAGTGTGGCAACAGTAGTGAGGTTGGCCCAGGATCAGGCAGTGTTTCATTCTGCTGTGCTTAAGGTTGCTATGAGTCAGTACCGACTCGATGGAACCTACCGACAACAACAACATAGGCAAAATGGAATTCTAGTGTGGTGCTGTGGATTAATTCGCTGGAATTCAAGGTTTGTTTGAACCTCAAAGTCAGTGTTTGAAGCTCACCAGCTGCTCCTTGGACTCCCTATACAGTGTTAATATGAGTCAGAACCTAATTGATAGCACTTAACAAGAAAACAGGCAAAATATTGAATGATGAAGAAAGCATCAAAACAAGATGGAAGGAATACACAGTCATTGTACCAAAAAGTAATGATGGATATTCAACTATTTCAAAAGAGCTGATGATACTGAAGAAAGAAGTCAAGGGTGCATTGTAGATATTGGCTAAGAACAAGACACCTGGAATTTATGAAATACAAATTCAGATCTTTCAACAAACTAATCCAGCACTGGAGGCACTCACTCATCTATGCCAAGATATTTGGAAGACAGCTTTCTGACTGACTGACTGGAAGAGATCCACATTTGTGCCCATTCCACAGAGTATGACCCAACAAAAAGTGAACATTACCAGACAATATCATTAATATAGCATGCAAGTAAAATTTTGCTAAATATAATTCAAAAATTGTTGCAACCATAAATTGACAGAGAACTTCCAGAGCTTCAAGCCAGATTCAGAGGACATGGACAAAAGGATATGAGTGCTAACATCAGGTGGATCTTGGCTGAAAGCAGAGAATAGCAGAATTATGTTTACCTGTGATTTATTGACTACACAAAGGCTTTTGATTGTGTGGATCATGAGAAGGTATGGACAACATGGCAGATAATTAATATTCTGGAACAGTTAATTGTGCTGATGAGGAATCTGTACTTAGGCCAAGAGGCAATTGTTCAAATAGAACAATGGAAGACTGGATTATTTTAAATTAGGAAAGTTATGTGCCAAGGTTTTATTCTTTTACCATACTTATTCATTCTGTATGCTGAGTAAATAATTGAAGAAGCTGGATTATATGAAGAAAAACGTGGAATCAGGATTGGAGGAACACTTTAATAACCTGTGATACACAGATGATAAAACCTTGCTTGCTAAAAGTGAAGAGGACTTAAAATACTTACTGAAGAAGATAAAAGACCACAGCATTTGGTATGGGTTACACCTCAACACAAAGGAAATTAGAAATCCATGCCACTTAATCAAAAAATAACATCATGATGAAAACGAACAAAGATTGAAGTTGTCAAAGACTTCATTTTGCTTGAATAAACCATCAACACTCATGGAATCAGTAGTCAAAAAATCAAAGATGTATTGCATTGGACAAATTTGTTGCACAAGACCTCTTTAAAGTGTTAAGGAGTGAAGATGTCAGTTTTAGGATTAAGGTATGCCTGAGCCAAGCCATGGCATTGTCAATAACCTCATATGTGTGTGAAATTCCAATAGTGAGTAAGGGAGACCTTAGAAGAATTGATACATTTGAGTTATGGTGTTAGAGGCAAATATTAAAACTGCTATGATCTACTCAAAGAATAAGCCAATGTGTGTTGGAAATACACTCAAATTGCTCCTTGGAAGCTAGGATGGCCAAACTTCACTTCTTATACATTGGGCATATCTTCATGAGGGACCAGTTGCTAGAAAAGTATATCATGCATAATAAAATTGAGGGTCATAGAAAAAGAAGATCCCCAATGAGATAATTGGCACAATGTCAGCAGCAATGGGCTCAAACCCAACAATGAAAGTGAGTTTGATGCAGAACTGTTGTTGTTGTTGTGATGTGCCGTGGAGGAGTCGGTTCCAACTCATAGCGACCCTGTACACGGTTTCCGGGGCTGTAAATCTTTACAGGAGCAGAAAGTCTCATCTTTCTCTGGCGTTAGGAACAGCTGGTAGTTTTGAACTGTTGACTTTACGGCTTGCAGCCCAATTCGTAACCACTACGCTACCAGAGCTCCTTTGATGCAGAACTGGGCAGGGTTTATTTTATTGTGCAAAGGATTGCTATGAGTCACTATTGACTTGATGGCACCTAACGGCAATCAAAAGAATCTCTGGTAGCGTACTGGTTACGAATTGGACTGCTAATCTCATGGTCAGCAGTTCGGAACTACCAGCTGTTGCGTGGGAAAAAGATGAGGCCTTCTGCTCCCGTAAAGATTTATAGCCTCAGAAACCCTGTACAGGGTCGCTATGAGTTGGAACCGACTCCACGGCACATAACAACAACAACAACAGACAAACAACAACAACAGCAGCAGCAGCAGCAGCAATAAAAGGAAAGCCAAGGATATTGATCATCCTGCATTACCTTTAGTTTTGATGAGTCAATTTTCTTAGATTCGAAGTCAGTGCATTCCATTTTCTGGTTATTAATGAACGTTTGCTCATGTTTCTTTTATTTTTGAGTCATACCCACTAGCAAATAAAGGTCCCCAAATCTTTGTTCATTCTTTGTCATTAAGGTCAACTACAGTTTGAGGAGACAACTCTTCCCCATTTATATTTTGAATTCTTTCCAATCTGTGAGGCTCATCTGCCAGCAATCTACCTGATAAATTTCTACTGTGATTTGTTAGGTTTTCAGTGGTAATCCATTTTGATGGGGTCTGTCTCTCCTTCTTCCTAGTGTGACTTAATAAGATTGCTCTGTCGAATGTAGGCCCCCTTGGTTCACCCTCCTCATATTCAAACTACCTATGTCATAGTTTCTAGTATCACAGTAGTACACGTCACCAAAATACAAAAAACTGACAAACAAGTGACAGTATTAGGTATTAGTTAATGAAAAACTTTGTATTTTGATAATGCAATCCAGGTTGTAATCACACCTCAGTTCAAGCTCACCAGCTTCTCCTTAGAAACCCTATATAGGGTGGCTATGGGACGGAACTGACTGTACAGCACTTAACAACAACAGTTATTTGGCCCAGAGTTCCTTCAAGGTACAATTATTTGTATATTAATCTGCTAATTGAAAAGTTGGGTATTTGGTACATGCCAGCAGCATGTTCAAAGAAAGGACTGGTATTCTACAAGCAAAATATCAGGTATTAGAAATTTAAGCCATATGGAGTGCAGTTCAACTTGAATACACATAGTGTCACCAAGGAATTGTAATTGACGAGATGGCAAATGGTGGTATTTTAACAGAGAAATTAAAGTAGGAAGCAAATTGCCATTAAATTCTACAATATATTTTATTATTTAAAATACTTTAATAATAAATTAAAATTAAATAAATGAGCAAAACAAATATTTAAAAATTATTATTTTCACATAGTGGTATGTCAGTTGTTTGTAATGATAGACTTTAATCAAGAAAAAAACTCTGAAATTGACTCCCTAAAGTATACTTCTTTATTAATAAATTCTATCCACATAGTCCATCAGTCATTTGTCAACATGTTGTATAGTGGTGGGTTGCATGTTACTGCAAACACATTAATAATCACATCATGGGTTGTATAAAGTAAGAATCTAGCGAAATTGGAAGTTGTCAAAATTAAATATGACACACAAAGTTTGATATTTTGGCCATTTTGAATCTTACAGACGTAGATTTACTATGCCTAGAATGACAAATTCAAGAGGATTGGCATGTAATTCATCATAAAAAAGATGACTTTAAGAGCTATCTTGATATACAATGCTGTCTATGATAGAATAATATCCATATGCCAATAAGGAAGGTCAGTTAATACCATTATTATTCAAATTTCCACACTAACCAATAAAGTCAGTGATGATGGAATTGATATATTTTTCCAACTTCTTCATTCTGAAATTGATCAAACATACAATCAGTATGCAATGATAATTACTGGTGATTGGAATGTGAAAGTTGGAAACAAAGAGGAAGGGTGAGTAGTTGGAAAATATAACCTTGGTGATAGAAATGATGCTGGAGATTGCATGACAGAATTTTGCAAGACCAATGACTTGTTCATTGAAAACACACTTTTTAAAACAACATACGAGGCAATTTTATACACATGGACCTCACAAGATGAAATATACAAGATTTCTACATCTGGGATAGAGATGGTGGAAAAATTCAATATCATTAGCCAAATGTAGGCCAAAGGTCAACTGTGGAACAGACGATCAATTACTTATTTTCTTCAGTCTCAAGCTGAAGAAAACAAAAAGTTCATGAGACTAAAATTATGACCTTGAACAAATCCCACATGAATACAATGACTATCTCAAAAATTGATTTGATACATTAGACCCTAATGTTCAAAGACCAGAAATGTTGTGGGATGACTTTAAGGGTCATTGAGAAGACTACAAATAAAGAAAAGACAAAAATGGATTCAAAAGAGACTCTGAAACTTGCTTTCTAGTATAGTGGTGGTAGTTGTATGCTGTGGAGTTGGTTCTGACTCAAAGGGACCCTGCATAGGGTTTCCAAGTCTGTAAATATCTACTGGAGCAGAAAGCTTCATCTTTCTCCCATGGTAGTTTGGAACTGATGACCTTGAGGTAAGCAGCCCAACTTGTAACAACTGTGCATAGAATTGTAATGGAATCTACAGATGAAGATTTTCCCACAGTTCTTACATGCATAGGGTTTCTCGCCAGTAGGGATTCTCTTGTGTAGACTAAGTTGCATGCTCTGGACCAAGATCTTTCCACAGACTTTACATTGATATGTTTATTCTCCAGTGTGAATTCTCTGTTGTTCTGTAAAGGAAGAGAGGTATACAAAGGAAATTTTAAACTTATTACATTCATAGGGTTTTTCTCAAGAATGAATTATCTTATGTGTTGTAAGCTATGCGTTTTGAGAGAAGGCTCAGCCACATTCTTTACACTCAAAGGGTTTTTCTCCAGTATGAATTACCTGGTAGTTTTTCAGGGCTGAGGAATTTCTAAAGGCCTTTCCACATTCATTGCCTTCATGGCTGACTCAGATGTACCATCTGGCTGAAGATTTTCCCAAAGTCTTTATATTTTTTAGGGTCTCTCACCTCTGTGTATTCTCTCATGCTGGTTGAGATGTGCTTTCAGAATGAAGGATTTAGTACATTAATTTCAATTATAGGGTATCTTCCAAGTGTGGATTCTGTGACGTTGAACCAGAACAGAGTGACATTTATTTAAAATATTTCCCACAATATAAACACTGGTTGCATATTCATCTGTTTTGTGTTTTTAGATGGAGATTAAGTTGTGTATGGTGGCAGAAAATATTGTCGCATTACCTACAAATGTTTCTTGTACATTTTATTGCCATGTCACAATGAGAAAATACTTCATTAATTTACTTTTTTGTATACAACTCCTTAATCTTCCCATGTGTCTCTTTATCTGGCCATGGGTCTTTAGTCTCGTCTCTCTCTGTAATCCATGATATTTCCTCATGTTCCAATAGTGAAATCACATCATGCATAGAAATGAAAAATTTCAGCAAGACCTGGTTCTGATAGCTCTTAAACATCATGACCTTGTACAAATCTCTCAGAATAGGCTTCAGAAATCCTCATTCTTTGAGGGATCATTCAATAGACACATCTTGGAATGCATGTTCCTACTTATAATAGCCAAATGTGTAGAGATCCAAACTTTAATTAGTGGTTGCAAGGATAAGGAAGGATTGGGAAAGACACTTCATAAGGGAATCTGAGTTTTGGTTAATGGTTAATTTGGAATACTAGTAAGATGAAGAAATAAAACTTGTAAAAAAGGGAGGAAAAAAAGTGAAGAAAGAAATGAGGAAGTAAAAGAGCCAAACAGAAAATTCCAAAAGGCAGCTTAAGAAGACAAAATTAAGTATTGTAAAGAAATTTTCAAGCACTTTATGCTAGAAAACCAACAGGGTTGTATTCTTTCATCATACTTATTCAATCTGTGTGCTGAGCATATAATTTGAGAAGCTGGGTTCTATGAATAAAACATGGGATCAGGATTGGAGGAAGACTCATTAACAACCTGTGATATGCAGATGAGACAAGCTTGCTTGCTGAAAGTGAAGAGGACTTAAAACATTTACTGATGAAAATCAAAGAGCACAGCCTTCAGTATGGATTACATCTCAATGTAAAGAAAACAAAAATCCTCACCACTGGACCAATAAACAACATTCTTATCAATGGAGAAAAGATTGAAGTTGTCAAGGACTTCATTCTTCTTGGATAAACTATCAACACTCATGGAAGCAGCAGTCAAGAAATCAAAAGACATATTGCATTAGGCAAATCTGCTGCACAAGAACATTTTAAAGTATTGAAGAGCAAAGATTACAGCTTGAGGACTAAGGTGCACCAGACCCAAGCCATGGTATTTTCAATAACCTCATATGCATGTGAAAGCTGGATCGTGAATAAGGAAGACCGTAGAAGAATTGATGCCTTTGAATTGTGGTGTTGGAGGAGAATGCTGAAAGTGCCATGGACTGCCAAAAGAACCAATAGCTCTGTTTTGGAAGAAGTGCAGCCAGAGTGCTCCTTAGAGGCCAAGATGGCCAAACTTTGTCTCTCATACTTTGAGCATATTGTCAGGAGGGAGCAGTCACTGGAGAAGGACATCATGTTTGTTAAGATGGAGGGTCAGAGAAAAAGAGGAAGACCCCCAACAAGATGTATTGGCCAGGTGGCAGCATCGATGGACTCAAGTGTGACAACAGCAGTGAGTTTGGTCCAGGATTGGACATTGTTTCCGTCTGCTGTGCATAAGTTTGCTATGAGTCGTTGCCAACTCGATGGCACCTAACAATAACAACAATAACCACCCACCACTCATCTGCCAGTTTGTAGTAGTGTGGTGGCTTGTGAGTTGCAATGATTCTGAAAGCTATGCCACTGGTATTTTAAATACCAGCATGGTCACCCATGGTGGGCAGGTTTCAGATGAGCTTCCAGACGAAGACAAACTAGGAAGAAAGAGTGATAAACTACTTTTGAATATTTAGTCACTGAAAACCTTATGAATAGCATAGAAACACTGACAGATATAGTGCCATAAAATGAGCCCTTAAGGGTGGAAGGCACTCAAAATGCGACTGGGGAAGAGCTGCCTCCTCAAAGTAGAGTTGACCATGATGATGGGAATGGAGTAAAACCTGTGAGAGAAAAGCCCACGGGACCTTCATTTCCTGATGGGGCACAACTCAAAATAAAGAGAAACAGCTATAACATCCACTGAAAATCGAAAGTTGGAACATATGAAGTATGAATCTGGCAAAATTGGAAGTTGTCAAAAGTGAAATGGAACTCATAAACATCTATATCTTAGGCATTAGTTAGCTGAAATGACTGGTATTGGCCATTTTGAATCTGATGACCACGTTGTGTATTATGCCGGAAAAATGACAAATTAAAGAGGAATGGTCTTGCATTCATCGTCAAAAAGAACATATTCAGATCAGTTGTGAGGTACAACACTGTCTGTGAAAGGATAATATTCATGAGCCTACAGGGAAGCCCAGTTAATACCACTATTATTCAAATTTACACACTAATCACTAAAGCCAGTGAGGATGAAATAGAAGAATTCTATCAACTTCTTCAATCTGAAATTGATCAAACATGCAGTCAGGATGTGTTGATAATTACTGGTGATTGGAATGCAAAGGTTGGGAGCAAAGAGTAAGGATCAGTAATTAGAAAATACAGCCTTGGTGATTGAAATGATGCTAGAGAATTCATGATAAAATTATGAAAAATAATGATTTGTTCATTTCAAATATCTACTTTAGACAGTATAAGATATGACTATACACATGGACCTCAGCAGATTGAATACATAGAAATCAAATTGAGTGCCTCTATTGAAAGAGACTATGGAAAAGCTCCATATCATCAGTCAAAACAAGGCCAAGGGAAGAATGTGGAACACACCATCAATTAATCATATGTAAATTAAAACTGAAGCTGAAGAAAATGAAAACAAGTCCACGATAGCCAAAATATGATCTTGAATATATACCACCTGAATTTTGGGATCATCTGAAGAACAGATTTGATACATTAAAAACTAAAGACAGAAGATCAGAAGAGTTGTGGAATGACATCAATAATATCATACATGAAGAAAGCAAAAAGTCAATGAGAAGACAAGAAAGAATGAAAGGATCAAAATGGATGACAGAAGAGACACTGAAAATTGCTCTCCAGTGTAGAGATGCTAACGCAAATTGAAGAAATGAGAAGCTCCAAGAGCTGAACAGAAAATTTCAAAGATCAGCTCGAGAAGATAAAGTCAAATATTACAACAAAATATGCAAAGATCTTAAATCAGAAAACCAAAAAGGAAGAATACGATCAGCATTTCTCAAGCTGGGGGAACTGAAGAAAAAATTCAAGCTTCAACTTTCATTATTGAAAGATTCATTGAGCAAATTATTGAATGATGCAGAAAGCATCAAGAGAAGATGGAAGGAATATACAGAGTTACTGTACCAAAAGGAAATGGTTGATGTTCAACCATTTCAAGAGGTAGCATATGATCAAGAGTCAATGATACTGAAAGAAGAAGTACAAGGTGCATTAAAGGAATTGGCAAAGAACAAGTCACCAGGAATTGATGGAATAAAAATTGAAATCTTTCAAGAAAGTGAGGTGACACAGGAAGCACTTACTCATCTCTGCCAGAAATTTAGAAGACAACTATCTGGCCGACTGATTGTAAGAGATCCATATTTGTGCCCATTCCAAAGAGAAGTGACCCAACGGAATGCAGAAATCGTTAGACAATCACTTTGATATCCCATGCAAGAAAAGTTTTACTAAATGTAAAACAGAAACGGCTGCATGCATACACTGACAGAGAACTTCCAGAGGTTCAAGTCGGATTCAGAAGAGGCCACTGAACAAGGGATATCATTGCTGATGTCCAATGGATCTTGGCTGAAAGCAGAGGATATCAGAAAGATGTTTACATGTGCTTTATTGACTACGCAAAGGCTTTCTATTGTGTGGCTCATGACAAGCTATGGACAACATTGTGAAGTATAAGTACTCTGGAACACTTAATTGTGCTCATGAGGAACCTGTACCTGGACCTAGAGGCAGTTGTTGGAACAGAACGTGTGAACACTGAATGGTTTAAAATTAAGAAAGGTATGCAACAACATTGTATTCTTTCACAATACTTATTTAACCTGTATGCTGCGCATATAATCTGAGAAGGTGGGTTCCATGAAGGAAAATATGGCATTAGTATTGGAGAAAGATTCACTAACAACCTGCGCTATACAGATGACGCAACGTTGTTTGTTGCATGCCAAGAGGACTTCAAACCTTTACTGATGAAGATCAAAGATCACAGCCTTCAGGGTGGATTACATCTCAATATAAAGAAAACAAAAATCCTCACCACTGGACCAATAAACAACATTCTTATCAACAGGGAGAAGATTGAAGTTGTCAAGGACTTCTTTCTTCTTGGATCAACTATCAACACTCACAGAAACATCAGTCAAGAAATCAAATGATATATTGCATTAGGCAAATCTGCTGCACAAGATCTTTTTAAAGTGTTGAAGAGCAAAGATGTCAGCTTGAGGACTAAGGTGCACCTGACCCAAGCCATGGTATTTTCTATAACCTCATATGCATGCGAATGTTGGACAGTAAAAAAAAAAAGACCGTAGCAGAATTGATGCATTTGAGTTACGGTTTTGAAGTAGAATATTGAAAATGCCATTGTCTGCCAAAAGAACTAATAGATCTGTATTGGAAGAAGTGCTCCTTGGAAGCCAAGATGTCCAAACTTCATCTCGCATACTTCAGACATATTGTCAGGAGGGACCAATTGCTGGAGAAGGATATCATGTTTGGTAAGGTGGAGGGTCAGAAAAAAAGAGGTAGACCCCCCAATGAGATGGATTGGCCAAGTGGCAGCATGGATGGACTCAAGCGTAGCAACAGTAGTGAGGTTGGCCAATGATCTGGCAGTGTTTTGTTCTGTTGTGTATAAGGTTTCTATGAGTCAGTACTGACTCAATGGCACCTAACAACAACAACAACTTTCTTATATTATTTAATCTATACAATTTGTACATTATAGGACTCACATAAATTAGAAATGAGAAAGGTGTCATTCTGATACTCAAGATTTGTATGTCCTGCCTGAGAGACTATTACTCTGACATCATAAGCAATATATATGAAAATGTTTGATGTTTAAAACCAGCTTATTTTAAGTTGTTTATTAATGTTTGGTTCCTAAAATTTCCAAAGGAACCTACAGCTCTCTATGGTTTTTCCCAGAAAATTAATGTCTATTTAAATGTGTAAGGGGGTCTACTTAATACATAGAATATTCAGGAAAATTTTTCACCTATAAATATATGAATTAACATTTTTCTAAACACATGTTAGAGCTCCTGAGCTTTTTTTATGTAGCAATGGAGATGAAACCTGCAAGATACAATGTGAGATAGAGACATATGGATATTATGAAAAATAATGTCATGCAATTCTGTCAATTCAGGCACGAATGTCTGGTGTGAACTCTAATGAAAGAATTTAAAATATATGATCCTCCTCATTGAGTTGAGAATAACAAAACCTGGGGAAGTTCATTACATTGCCTAAAAGTTGGTGTTTTTACATAAATCTGCATGACCAATTCAAAAATGGTAAAATATAAATTAGAAATAAATTTTCTGTACTTCAAGATCAATCTGTGAGGATTTTTTTCCTCTGGTACATAAGAATGAGTAAATTTTAAAGAAACAACATTAATTGAATCAAATTGTATACTGCTTTATGTATTTATTCCAGTGTAGGGACAGTTGTAGAATATTACTTAATATCCACATATCTCTTACTATAGTATCATGCATCTAGAATGAAAGAAAACTATGTCAAGTTTTCTGCTTTCATTAAGGAGGTCACTTCATAAATTATTTTTTACTGTGTAGGTATTTCCAAAGGGTAACTAGTCATTTCAGGTGAAACACAATGTAAGACCTAATTTTCAAGCTAGAAGATAGAGGATAACTCATTTTGCAGCTGCTGCTGTGTTTTGTTTTGTTTTGTTTTTTTGAAATATTTCCAATTTTTATTCACATTATTGATAATCAAATTTACAAAGGAAGATTTACCAAGCCACATATCAATAACAGAATAAGATGGAAATGAAATATTCCAAAGTCATCGGGAAGATTTTCCAAGGAACACACACACTAGGCTAGAAATCTAGGGTTAAACTGTGGTTCCATAACAGGTTATATTAATTCTTGCATTTTCTCTAAAGTTCTTCTGTAGACATTCTGCCAGTCTCTTTTTCAACTTGTCGAGATTTGGCTTTGCGTTCAGGAATTTTGTTCCAAGCTTTGTCCAATTTGAGCCCGGTAACCACCTTGCTTGGGTGAATGCCCACACAGACAATTGCATCATTAGCCTTCTCTCACTGCACCCTCTTGATGTAGATGCCATACTTCTTTCTGTATACCTGGACTACCTTGCCAATCTGCTGACCTTTGTAGTGTCCTCGAACCACATAAACCTCGTCGTCCTTGCAGATGGACATGGAGCGCACATTATCCTTCTGCTGCAGCTTCTTGGACAGCTGGGACGACAAGATCTTCCTGCGCAAGTGCAAGAGAGCATTAAAGTGTCATTTGCGATTCTTGCTATGGTTCGAGGTCAGGAAGAGGTTAAACTTCATGGTGACAGTCGGGCGTCCGGAAGCCTTGGCTGCTGCTATTTTATACTCTAATATTTTGAGGATATTTTGTTTGTTGGATACATGTAATGAAATTAGACAAAATAGGACAGGGATAATGATATTGCCTAGTACACACTGCTAATTAAAGTATGCTTTCAATAGGTAGTGATCAGTATCAGCAAGAAATATAGAAATATATTTCAACATTACCCATGAAGTAAAGAAAATTGACATTTTCATATTTTGGGTTGAATGACTATTATAAAATAGAAATAAAACAATAAATAGTTCATGTTATCCATCAAAAAAATGTAATAAATTTAAAGGTTTTCAAATGGAAGATATAGACATTTTCAATTTTAATTATTCTTGATTCTGTTTCTTTGCTACCCAAAGATCCTTGTATTGCATATTTTCTCTTAATTCAAAGACCCTGCCCTCCACATATGCTTGCTTATATGAAAATTTCTTGAATTATACTTATTTTTATAACTAATATATTAAGAATTTCATAAAAATGTTTCATAGCAGTATGTTTAAATTAATAATAAAGTAGATTTATTATTGATAATATTTCCCAAAATATCCTAAGGTGATTTTTTTTATTTTTCCAAGTTTTACTTAATTATTTAATTGGATGTGCATTTAATATAAGAAAATGATCATACTCTACAAGGATATAGATATTCCTCATCTATCTCTTTAGTTGTTCTGATATAATTAAATTTCTGGATTACAAAATATTATAGATTGAATGGTGTCCCCTTAAAATATGTTTCAACTTGGCTAGGCCATGATTGTCAGTATTATATGACTATACTATATTTTGTGATCTACTGTAGTTATCCTGTGTGTCATAAATTCTAATATTTGTGATGTTAATGAGTCAGGATTGAGGGATTTATGTTAATGAGGCAAGGTACAGTCTTTCAGGCTAGGTTTTATCTTGAGTCAACCTCTTTGGAAAGATAAATGAGATCAACCCAACAAGCAGCTATCAGAGTGGACCTGAATACAACCAAGAAAGAAGGTCCAGGTGCAGAATTCATTCTTTGGGCCCAAGATCCTTCAGCTGAGAACCTGATAGATGCAAGGGAAGATTGACATTATGAGACATTGAAATCTCTAAGGAACAGTAGGTATACAGATATTCAAAGGAGATAAGGACCTTTCTCCAAAACAGAGAAAGTAAGTCTTCCCCTAGAGTCAGCATTCTGAATTTGGATGTTTGGCCTCCTAAATTCTAACTATACCAAAAGGAAATGTTCAACCTTTTCAAGAGGTAGCATATGATCAAGAGTCAATGATACTGAAGAAGGAAGTCCAAGGTGCATTGAAGGAATTGGCAAAGAACAAAGCACCAGGAGTTGATGGAATAAAAATTGAAATCTTTCAAGAAAGTGAGACAGCACAAGAGGCACTCACTCATCTCTGCCAAGAAATTTGGAAGACAACTATCTAGCCAACTGATTGGAAGAGATCTATACTTGTTACCATTCCAAAAACACGTGAGCCAACAGAATGCAGAAATCATCAGATAATCTCTTTGATACCTCACGCTAGTAAAGTTTTACTAAAGGTAGTACAGAAATGGATGCAAGCATACATGGACAGAGAACTTCCAGAGGTTCAAGCTGGATTCACAAGAGGCCGTGCAATGAGGGATATCATGGCTGATTTACAGTGGATCTTGGCTGAAAGCAAAGAATATCAGAAAGATGTTTACCTGTGCTTTATGGACTATGCAAAGGCTTTCGATTGCGTGGATCATGGCAAGCTATGGACAACATTGCAAAGTATGAGTATTCTGGAACACTTAATTGTACTCATGAGGAATCTGTACCTGGACCTAGAGGAAGTTGTGTGAACAGAACGTGGCAACACTGAATGTTTTAAAATTAAGAAAGGTGTGCGACGAGCTTGTATTCTTTCACCATACTTATTCAACTTGTATGCTGAGCAAATAATCCGTGAAGCTGGGTTTTATGAAGAAAAATGTGGCATTAGGATTGGAGGAAGACTCGTTAACAATCAGCAATATGCAGATGATACAACCTTGCTTGTTGAAAGTGAAGAGGACTTAAAACATTTACTGATGAAGATCAAAGAAAAAGTAGAAGACCTCCAATGAGATGGATTGGCCAAGTGGCAGCATCAGTGGACTCAAGCATGGCAACAGTACTGAGGTTGGCCTAGGATCAGGCAGTGTTTCGTGCTGCTGTGCATAAGGCTGATATAAGTTGATACCGACTCAATGGCACTTAACAACAACAACAAAATTCTAACAAACTCAATTTCAGTTTGTTAAAGTTATCCACTTTTGGTGTTTCTGTTATTACTACATTAGATAACTTAGAAAGTAAATTTAATCACACAGTACACACTCAAGATTTTCAATATGTGATTGTCATTCAATTAAATTGCTCTGAGATCCTGGCTGCTAAATCAGTATTTGTAGTAAAACAATTTTTAAAAAGTGAGTCATTATGCAGCAGCATTTCTTCTAAGCAACCATAGATCAAACTCATCTTAGTGAACACATTTTATTTGTTTTAAATAACAAATTGGGAAGACAGTTCTTATTTTAAATATTGAGAGTTTTACCCTAAAAGTAGTGAAACAGTTCAAGATAATAAAATATGCTTACCAAGTTATATTGCCTCAAGTTTACATTACTTACACCATACAGAGATGATCAAATGAGATCATCATTCTTTAGAACAGCACTATCATAAATGTATACTCCAATGATGCTGCTAGGGTAACGTTAAAATCATGAACCAGTATCCTTGCAAAAATATTCTCATTCCTAATCTGTGGTTTCCATAGTACCCCCCCCCCAAAAAAAAAAAAAAAAAACCCTCATACTCTTAGTGGATATTACAAAACTGGTACAATGCAGATCATTATCATTAGAGTCACTCTTATTTATTGAAGAATATGGAATATAAGAAACATCTTTACACCAGAATAACAAACATTTAATGGTGAACCTTTCCAAAGGAATATATTACCAATTTGATGACCTTAAAGAAATCAATCCACGTTGTGATTTTTTCTTTTATTATATTAAATTTTCATCCCACTTGGTTAAAATATTTATTTATACAATGTTGAATTCAGTTTTAATATGTTAGATTATTATTCTTCAAAGCTCAGGCAATCCATTTTTCAAATATTGTGTAGAAAAACTTACTGTTTGAAAGTTTCTTCCTATAGTCAACGTATACCATTGTGGTAGTGTACTTGCTTTTCTATATATTTTGTCCTTATTTTTCCAAGTATTTATTTTTTTCATACCTTATTTTTTATAGAAGCCCTGGTGTGGTGCTGTAGGATAAACACTGGACTATGAACCACAAAGTTGGCGGTTCAAACTCACCAACCACTACTCGGTAAACCTGTACTGGACCACTATGAGATGGAACCAATTTGATGACACCTAACAACAACATCAATAATTCTCAATTATTAATGAAAATCTTCCCATTGATTAATAGCCATATATATGTTAAAACTAAATAATCCCATGAAAATAACATTATCTAAAGCATGCATTTACACAAATATATATACTGCTCTGCTGGCTTACTTTTCACTGGCTGGATGAAGCCAGTTGAAGTACAGTATTGTTTCTTCCATCTTAAAAAAAAATGTTTACAAAATTCTATGAAATATATTGAAATTGTTTTTGTTGTTGTTAGGGGCCATGGAGTATGTACCAATTCATAGCGACATTATGCACAGCAAAATAAAACACTGCCAGATCCTGAGTGACCCTCACTATTGTTGCCACGCTTAAGTCCATCAACGCTGCCACTTGGCCAATCCATCTCCTAGGGGGTCTTCCCCTTTTCCTCTGACCCTCCACCTTACCAACATGACATCCTTCTCTAGCAACTACTCCCTACTGACAATATGTCCAAAGTATGAGAGATGAAGTTTGGCAATCTTGGCCTCCAAGGTACACTCTGGCTGCACTTCTTCCAAAACAGATCTATTGGTTCTTTTGGTAGCCCATGGCACTTTCAATATTCTCCTCCAACACCGTAATTCAAAGCATCAATTCTTCTATAGTCTTCCTTACTCACAGTACATTCGCATGCATATGAGGTTACTGAAAATACCATGGCTTGGTACAGGTGCACCTTAGTCCTCAAGCC
>NW_006408586.1:726463-729666 GCF_000296735.1 Chrysochloris asiatica
AAAAATCAGATTCCATGTAGTGTTCTCCATTTACTAAATACTCTATTTTTGTAGAGAAGGAAGCATAAATGATAAAATTTGGAGTATGGAATACAATAAATAATTAAATGATCAATTATTAGCTGGTTGTTTGCAGTTCAAATCCATCCAGAGGCATTTCAGATGACAAATCTGACAGGCTACTCCAAAAAGGTCACAAACTTGAAAATTCTAATGAGCAGTCTACTATGAATATTAGGACTTTCCATGAGTTGGGATTTCCTTAATAACAACTGAAAACAACTACAATAATGTTCAAATGACCTCTAAATCGTTATTGTATAGTGGTCAACCTATAAATATTTCATTTCTGGAAGCACAGAAACAATTTATACAATTGTGTTTGTTCAGCAGTGTTATAAAACCAGTTGTTATTATTGATAAGTGCTATTGAATGGATTCAGACTTATAAAATCTGATTCACACAGAATGAAACGCTGCCCAGACCTGGATCATCCTTACAATCCTTAGCTTAAGCCAATTTCTGCTGTCGCTGTGTCAATTCATGTCTTTGGGGTGTTCTTTTTTTTCACTGATTCTCCATTTTAACAAGCATTATGTCTTCCTCCAGGGAATGGTTCCTCTTGATATTATGTCCACAGTATGGCTTCTAAGGAGTATTCTGTGTCCCCTTGTTCTGCTCAAAAGACTGTTTCTTGACCAATCACAGGTTCCTCATGAGCACAATTAAGTGTTCTGGAATACTCATTCTCCACAATGTTGCCCGCACTGTGTCAAGATCCTCACAGTCAAAAGCATTTGCAGAGTCAATAAAATACCAGTAAACACCTTTCTGGTATTCTCTGCTCCCAGCCAAGATCTATCTGGTGTCAGAAATTATATTCTTCTTTCCACATCCTCCTATGAATGCAGATCAGACTTCTGACTGTTCCTTGTTGCAGTCAGTTTTAAAAAAATTTTAGCAAAATTTTACTTGCATATGACATTAATGATATTGTCCAATTACTCCTGCAATTCATTGGATCACTTCTCTTTGGTATGGTCACATATATGGATCTCTTCCAATCAGTTGACCATGTAGCTATCCTCCAAATTTCTTGTCATAGATGAGTGACTGCCTTCAATGTTACATCAGTTTGTTGAAATATTTCAATTTGTATTCTATCAACTCCTGCAGGCTTGTTATTTGCTAATGCCTTCAGTGCACCTTAGACTTCTACCTTCATTACAATTGACTCTTGATCATATTCAGTCTTTGAAATGATTGAACATCTATCATTTTTTTGTGTATTCCTTCTGTCTTGTTTTGATGTTTTCTGCATCATTCAATATTTTACCCTGAGAATAATTCAATATTGCAAGTTGAGGCTTTACTATTTTCTTTTAATCTTTCAGCCTGAGACATGCTGATCATGTTCCTCCGTTTTGGTTTTCTAACTCCAGATTTTTGCACACTTCATTATAATACCTGAATTTGTCTTCTAGAGCTACTCTTTGAGATTTTCCATATCTTCCATTTGCTTTAGCAGCTCTACACTGGACAGCAAGTTTCAGAATCTTTTCTGACATTCATTTTTGTCTTTTTCTAACATCTATTTTTGTCTTTTTATTTTCTTCTTAATGACCTTTTGCTTTCTTATTGTATGATGTTCTTCATGCCATCTCAAAACTCTTCTGATCTTCAAACATTAGTGTCTAATGCTGTTTAAAACAAGGCTTTCATTGACTTGTTTTAATTTTCTTCAGCTTTAGTTTGAAATTATGTATGAGAAATTGATGGCCTGTTCCGCAGTTTGTTACTAACATAGTTTTGGCTGATGATATGGATCTTTTCCACTATCTTTTCCCAAAGATGTAGTCAATATGATTTCTGTGCATTCTATATGGTGGGTCACCATGTTCTACTCTACTGTAAAAAGACGGCACTTCCCTAGTCGTATTTTGAGTGCCTTCCAACCTCATGGGTTCATCTTCCAACACTATATCTGACAATATTATGGTGTTAATCAACATGTTTCAATATTTAATATTCTAGTGCTATCTGACAATGTTCCATTTCTAGTCATAATGTTTTCAGTAGTTAAACATTCAGAAGTAGGTTTTTTTTCCCCTTTTACTTTGTCTGTTTTAGTCTGGAAGATCAGATGAAACATGTCCACCATGGATGTACACTGTTGATATTTAAAATACCAGTGGCATTGCTTCGAGAATCACAGCAACATGCAAGCCACCACAATACAACAAACTGACAGATGAATGGTGGTTTTTAAATCTAGCAGTGTTTCAAATGTGGGAAGTAGATATCATTACCCAATCTTGAATGTAAAACTTATAAACTATGAAATTCAATGATTCAATTAATGAAATCCAGAAGAAAATTGTGAAGGGAATATATTGATGATTTATGTATCTTAGCATAGTGGTTATGAATTGGGCTGTGAACCTTAAGGCCAGCAATTCAAAACTACCAGCCGCTCTGTGGGAGAAAGATGAGGCGTTCTGCTCCCGTAAAGATTTACAGCCTCCGAAACCCCATACAGGGTCACTATGGGTCGGAACAGACTCGACGGAACTTAACAACAACAACAAGCTTATGCAAACGGCTTAACTCCAGGGATGTTACTATATAAAGGAAATTACATGTATACACATCAATCCAATTCTTTTTGTTCATTCTAAAATTTCTTACTACATGACTCAGGATTTAGCTATGTGATGTCCTTTGATTAATGGTAGTAGGTTATCAGTTTTGCTTTGCCATTAGTTATTCCTTTCTCATTCCCCAAACATACCACCATGTTAAACTTCCCTTAATTGCACAGTTGGGGAGAAATTTCAAAGGTGGTTTTCCTTACATTCATCTTATTTTACATGTTTTATTATCTGGTAGTGTTCTATGCATCAGATAAAGTTTTATCAGAGAAGCCTATACCAAGCTCTACAGTGGCTAGCATAGCATGTATCATTAAAGAAGCACGAAAAGTATTGCCACAAGTACATTTAGTCATGTTACAAGGGTACATTGTTTTTTTTTGTTAGATGCTCTTGAGTTGCTAATGATTCATAGTGACATTATGCACAAGAGAATGAAACATTGCCTGGTCCTGAGACAACCTTACAATTATTTCTACACTTAAGCCCATTGCTGTTGCCGCTGTGCCAATCTATCTCATTGGAGGTCTTTTTTTTTTTTTTTTTTTTTT
>NW_006408586.1:729766-740428 GCF_000296735.1 Chrysochloris asiatica
CTTCACCAAGCATGATGTTTTCTCAAGGGACTGGTTCCTCCTCATAATATATCTGAAGTATGAGAGATGAAGTCTGGTCATTCTGGCTTCTAAAGGAGCATCTGGCTATATTTTTTTCATCATAAATTTGCTTGTTCTTTTGGTGGCCCATAATACTCTTAATATACTTCTCCAACACCATAACTCAATTGCATCAATTTTTCTATCAATTCTTCTGTGGCCTTCTTTATGTCCAACTTTTATAATCATATGGAGCTATTGAAAATACCATGGATTGGGTCAGAGGCATCTTATTCCTCAAACTGATTTCTTTGATATTGAACCTTTAAAGATGTCTTGTGAAGCAAATTTACCTAATAAAATGTCATTTGATTTCTTGACTGCTGATTCCATGAGTGTTGATGGTTTATGTGACCAAAATGAAGTCTTTCACGATGTCAATTTTTTCCCATTAATCTTGATGTTATTTATTGGTGCATGAGGTCCAAATTTTCATTGATTTTCACCTTCATTTAATATTTTCAATTAGTGATACATAGAGACCTCAGTGTTTCACAGCTGATACATTGCCCAGTTTTCTTTTCTGAATTTGTGTTTTGAGATCATCTTGGAATTCCATAGACAGTTTGTGTACTTTGAATTATTCTTCAAATAAACACAACCGTCTTGACAGTAACATAAAAATAAGCTTTAAGGAGTCAACCTAAAAATTCATAAGTATTATTATTTTCTTTCTCATATTTTGATGTTAACATAATGACTAGAATAAATTCACAGATTCTTAATTTTTCACACTGATTAAGTGAGTAATGAGATTTTTCTTCTAAGGCTAGGTCTATTGTGTTTTTTTATATTATTATTATTATTATTTTCTCCTCCCTTTTCAAGCTTTCTGATTTTAATGCTCCTGATTTGATTGAAAGGCGTGTTTTCTAGTTTCCTGCTCAAGTAATTTCCTATCAATATAAATTAAATTGTTCAAGCTTTAGGTTTGCAAAAGATTCAGAGAATAGCTGTATAATGAAGAAAGACAATGCTGTCTTCTACTCCCACCCGCACCCCAATAGAATAGGGGGAAAATGTCACATTATAACAATTTGGGAAAATTTCTCATTTATGGATATATACATTGATCATACAGTTCTACAAATAGCATATGTTTGTTTGATCCTCTTAATTTTATTTTCTCAGAAATGCATGTTTCATAATTTTATATTAATATGACATAATACTGTAATTGTTACCTCTCCTGATAAAATATTCTTTTGTACAAAACCAAAAATCTTATTTAGTAGATAGTCAGTGACCGCCCCCCCCCCTCTTTTTAAGCACATTTTTCTTTCAGTTATGATTTTGTCAGTATTATTACTAAAAAACAAAAAGTTCTAAATCATACTAAAGATGTCTGTTAAGGATAAATTATAAAGAAGCAATTGTAAGTAGTCTATATATATATTTGCTAGTAACTACATACTAACAACTGTTGTGCTATAGGATAAGCTCTGTATTGTAAATCACAAAGTCAGCAACTCAAAACCACCAGCTACTCCTTGGATACCCTATACAGGGTCCCTGTGAGTCAGCACCAACTCAATAGCATTTAACAACACTACCTGACATTATGACTGTTCTCTGTTATATGTATTTACAACCCAGTTAAGAGGAGTAAAATACATAAAAAAGCTAACATGTATAATCTGAAGAGTGCCATGATAGCTTAGGTTAAATGTCAATTTGTCTGGATTAGAATTTACAGTAGTTTGGTTTTTAGATATAGTCATTCCCTGTGATAAGATATAATGTAATCACCTCCTTAATGAAATCAGATCAATTTAAAGGGAACTTCCTTTGGGTTACTGCCTGCTTCAGTATATATGGACACTTGGGTAAAGTTTGATTTTTTGGCTGGGTCTAGATACTGCATTGTATAAATATAGTCTTCCAGAAACAAAATAGTTATAGCTTGAATTTAACAACACAGAATTAGAAGTGATTCAAAGACTCTTGTATTTATTGTCAATTGTTGCATCTGGATCATTATCAGTGCTCCAATTCTTTGGATATCAGTCAGCCATATTTCTGCTGATCCTAGGAGTCATTATCAGACTTCCATCTTACCTGTAGACTTTGAATTCATTCAACCTCTGCAGCAAGAAGATTACCATCTGGTGTGTTGATCTTGGGTTTACTAGCTCCTTTAGCTATATGAATCAGGAGAAACTTACAGCCTATCTGACCAAAAGACTTAGAACTTGTCAGCTTCTATAGCTGTGTGACCCATTTCTTGAGATAAACTACTATGTACATTATATATATATATATATATATTGCAGGACCCTGCTTCTGATCAACAAATTGTCATTGCAACTGGCCCTATGTGGCATGGAATAAAGTCCTGCTTAAGCCTCCAGTCTTCTGAAAGCTTTTGCCTTTATTATACCAAAAGGTCCTCCTCCCAGTAGTTTCAGGTTTCAGGAAAATCTCCATAACCCCACCCAATGAGAGCCCGCCAGAACTGTACGAGATGCACCGCCTTAAATATGACAGTCTGTAAGGGATAGGGAGACTCTTGGTCTCTCTTGACTTTGAGTAACCCCTCTCAGATTTATTCTAAATGAACCTGCCTGCTGTTGAAGCCAAGTTTCTCTCTTCACCTATTTCTTTCTTATTTGTTACATTTTGGCATCCTACTTGGGGCACTGGAGAGTTAGCCAAGGCTCCTTGGCTGGCTTTGCCTGGTTCCCCCACATCCCTTTTTCTTCCTCTTCTCAGGATGTAAGTCTTGATGGTCAGTGGAAGTACAGTCAGGCAAATCCTGGACAAGAGGTTAACTTTCTGAAAAATCTTGGAGTTGTGAGCAAACCAAGTCTAATTTGGGGAGGCTTGGCCGGCGTTACTCTCCAGTAGACTCTAAAGGGACTTGCGGCATTCACATCTTTGGTTGCCAGACTGACGTGTTGTCTTCCTTTTCTCATTCCTAATCTTGTGACTCCAGCAAATCACAGGACCATGTTCCAGACTGGCTCCAACCATCCACCAATGGCTGATTCCTCTCTAGTCATTCCTATAGGGAAGGTAAGTTGACCTCCGGAGGTTTTCTCGAAGATACCTAGAGAATATCTCCTCCTGCCCACAGACATAAGGCCTTGGCAGGCCTTCCTTACATCTCTCAGGGGGCCACCATTAGAACAATACAGAGGATGCTCCGGTTGTTCTTCTGGCCCTTCCTCCCATTTCCAGCCTCAATGTTTCTCTCCTCAGGATGCCCTGTAGAGAAATATTGTGTGTCCTGCCCACCCCCGTCTTACCTCTCCCTTTAACTGAACACATAATAATTATGGAAACCAATATCTCAAAAATAGAAAAGAAAGACCCCATTAGGGTATCTCTTGTTCAATTTCAAAAAACTTTATTTACAATCTGAAATCAAACCGAAACACCTCTTTATGCTTTGCAAACAGATCTAGAGAATTTTCTCCAACAGAATGGAAAGTGATTGGAGGTCCCCTATGTCCAAGCCGTTATCTATCTTCAGTCGCAGACATCTTTATGTTCCAAATGTTCCACTTACCAAATTCTTCCTGTCAATGAAAAACCCCATTCTCTATATATCAATAGAAGGTCGGAATGAGGGAACCTTAGTGCAGCTATTTTGAGACCAACCACCATAACTCTCTTAAATGTCTATTTTCCTTAAGTTTCAATTTCCCATTTGCACCAGTCCTCTGCAACAGACTACTATAGATACCGGACTCTTTCAGGAGGATTGCAAGGCCAGTCCAGGGCACCCGTGGAGGTTCTCAAAATTCTTTTAAAGTCCTTTGGCCTGACTGCTCACTTGCAAGTGGTCCATTTTTTTCTTCTATGTGGCTCCAACTTTTAAAAACCATTCTGCCAGATCTTTCCTCATCCTACACTGGTCACAAATTCCTGGATCTAGGGAAGTCAGCACCAGCACCTTCTCCTGAGGATCCCAGGAGATCCTGCTTCATCCTCTGATCATTAGAGGATCACTTGGGATCCCCTGGAAGTGGGTGCAGGGAAGCCCATAACCCTGTCCAGGCCATTGGTCCAACAGTCAGACCTCCGGCTATCTCCCTTCTCACTCGGGATGCTCTGTGAGAAGGCAGACACCGCCTTCAGCAGAGACTCCTTGACCCACCCAAAATGGGAACTGGGGCTTCACAAACCACCCTTTCTCCTCTAGCCTGTCTTCTGAATACCCTAAAGAAATTACATCTAACAGAAATCAATCTAAAAAATGAATTGATTTTTACAATATAGCCTGGCCGCAATTATAAACTGGACAGTGACGGTCAGTGGTCAGAACACAGCATTTTTGACTTCCAAATTCTCAGAGACATTGAGAACTTCTCTAAAGAAATGGGCAAAATGGCAGGAGGTTCCTCACATCCAAGCCGTTTTCTTTCTTTGTTCTCACCCCTACCCTTGCTCAGCTCACCAAATTTTCCTTTTAAATGAAAAACCATCTCAGAAAAAATTTCCTCCTGAACCTCCCTTTGATCCTGCCAATAAGCATCCTCCACCCCTTGCACCAACCTTTGCACCTCTCCCTCCTCCTTCTCCTCTATCCTTGCCCCTTCTGAAGATTCTCCTCCCTTGCTGCCAGTCACCCAATTCTGGGGTATAGCATCAACTATCCTCCTTTTAAGGGAAGTAGGTGGAGTCAATGGCCCCACCCTAGTGCATGTTCCTTTTTCTGTATCCAATCTTTCCCAGATCCAAAAATGCTTAGGATCTTTTTCTTAAAGCCCGGTCAAGTTCTACAAAGAATTATTGTGAATACCCAGTCTTTTAATTTACCTTGGCATGATATTGACATTATTTTAAATACTACCTTGACCCCAGAGGAAAGGGAACTCATATGGAGAGCAACAGAAGTCCATGTTAATGCCCTCCATGAGCAGGCCCCCACCCATCACCCTGTAGTGGCAGATGCCCTACCTCTTCAGAGATCCTAATTGGAATTATCAACACGGAAGTGAAGACACCCAACAAAAGGATCACATGATTACTTATTTTATAGGTGGAATGGATAAAAACACTCATACAGCTGTCAATTATGATAAATTACATAAGGTCACCCAAAGCCCTTATAAATATAATGCCTTTTGATGTATGCCATCTTGCCAAGGGACAGAACAGCGAGAAGCATTATGCATGAAAAGTTCATTGTTTAGCAAAGCGACAATGAATGTCCCCTTGGTTGGCAAAGCCACAAGGGATGATTCATGCAGGGTCCCGCGGTTTCTAGCTTTCCCTTGGAAAAATAGTTTATTTCTGATTTCCTTTTAAGAAGTTTTAGAAAATCTTGCATAATCATTAGATACTTTAAACAAACCTCACGTTATAACAGTTGCCTTTCACATTAAAATTAACTTTCACACCATATTCAATCTTATGTAGTTATAAAAATTATTTTTTATATTAACAATAAGTTTTAACATTAGACATAACCACGCTAGCTAAAGTTTTAGCAATTCAAGCTTAAAATTGTAAGAAACATTCCATGTGGTTTTAGTCAAGGACATTAAGGCCTTTAGAAAGCAGCTTAGGAGACAGTCAAGGGCAGTGAGAGCTTGGAAACAGAGGTAAGAATTTGATTAGAAGTTTTGAGAAATTGTTAGCATGAGAGAATTACTGCTTTGTTCTTAACTAGGAAACGTTAGGGTACTTTTATGTTCTTGTTTTTATTGTTTGATCAATTATATGTATGACCAGTTATAGTAAAAATAATGTTTTTGATTGTAATCTGTAACTAATGAATCTATAGAAAGTAATAGATGTTAGTAAAGTTAGAAATTAAGATGTATAACTTTGTTTAAAATTAACCTGACATTTAAAGAGGATTAGAGAAAAACAAATCAAAGCCAAACTAGACATTTTAGGGAGAATTAAAGAGAAACAGAGTCACTCACAGAAGGCAGACATTATCAAGGTAACTAAGGCATAACTAAGGAGTATAGAGACACAAGAATGTTTGGTGAACTTGTGTTCTTGTTGTACCGTTGATGTAACAATATAATATTTGATTTGTAACTGCTTGTAGATGACTATTGTGAAATCATAGTATATTCTAAATGGGATATAAGAAGCACAATTTTGAAATAAAGAGGCAGTCAGTTGGAGAGTCATCATTACCATCATCTGCCTGAGACTCAAAATGACCCATTGACTCTGTGTGTTTTTACACCAAATCCGAACCTCCCTCTGAGCTCTCACAAATTGTCGGGGCTGGTCCCCGACAGCCTTTTTTCTTTCCCACTTTTCTGAGGTCATGATAAAGTATTCCAACATGAACCCAGAATCAAGAGAAGGCCAAACTTTCTTTCATTTGCAGATTATTTACCAGTCTGTACCCGACATTAGAAGGAAATTACAAAAGTTAGAGGAAGTCCTCAACCCCACAATGAGATCTTCTAAAAGCAGCCTTAAAAGTTTTTAACAACTGAGAAGAGGACCAGAGGAACCCAAAAGAAAAACAGCTCCACATTAAATATCAGATGCTTACATCTGCCACCTCACACTTGCCCCAGGCCAGAGAAGGAAAAAGCACAACAGACTCTGGAATCATGCTTTCGATGTGGACAGGCTGGACACTGGGCAAAAGCATGTCCTCCTAAGGCCACCCACCAAGCCATGTCCAATAAGTGGTCAATGGGCCACTGGAAGATGAACTGCCCTTCTAGGTCAGGTTCAGTCCAATGTTAAGCCCTCTTATGACCCATGAAAGACCCTTCATCCTTATTAGCTCTCTTCAGAAGACTGACGGTGCTCAGAATTCTCCTCCCCTACAGCAAATGTGCCCTCAGAACACACGGTAGTTAGGACGGTATCTGGTAAGACCATCTCTTTCCTACTGGCTACTGGGGTGAGTCTTTCAGTTCTAACAGAATATAGTGGTCCACTCCTCATTTCCTCAGTCTCAATAATTGGAATAAAAGGCATACACTTGCCACTCCCAAACAAACACCACTCCTCAGTTCTTACTTTGGAGATTTATCCTCCACTCATTCTTTTTTAGTAATGCCCCAATGCCCCTATTCCTCTTCTAGGATGTGGTATCTTACACAAATTAGGAGCTGTAATACATTTTAAATTTCTAAGAGACAGTCACCCCTGTCTTTTACTAGCACAGACACCTGGTCCCTGTGTAAGTCTCCTTGAAACTGCATCAAAAATTAATTCCATAATTTGGAATACTGACATCACTGTCATTTCTCATCACCACACCCCTATAAAAGTTACATTAAAGGATACTATATGTCAAATCACTGTCCCTCAATACCCCTTAGTTCTAAGGGTCTCCATGGCCTCCAACTCATTGTTTCTCAATACTTTTCAGCCCACGTGTTCATACCTACCCATTTTCCACACAACACTCCTATTCTTGCAGTACGAAAACCCAATGGGACATATAGACTAGTCCAAGACTCTGTCAGATTAATCAAGCTGCGTCTCCTATTTTTCTAGTAACCCCAAACCCCTACAATCTTCTGTCATGCATTCATCCCTCCACCATCCAGATCTCCTTCTTCTCACTCTCTTTACTCTTCATCCTGTTCCAACCAACGCTCACCTATCACCAATTCAACATTTAATAGACCTCTCAGCCTCCCTTCTATACCAAGCTCTACCACAACACATAAATGATACATGCTGGATTTGTTTAGCCTCTACCTCATCACTTTATTCAGCCACTTCAAACTCTTTATGAACATGGGTAAATACCAAAGCCTTCCTAGCTTTCTCAAATCCCCAAAAGGGTTCCATATTCTACTCTAGATGGATCATTCCAAACATGCCAGAAGAAGCTGAAAACATCCTACAGGGCATCCAAACATTCATCCAACCCCTCGGGTACCCTATACACCCACCACAGGACCAACAGCAAAGGCCCAATATCTAATATCCCACCCTGTCTTGTGTATTACCTGACCCAGTTTTTCATCACTCTCATATAGGAACTTTCAAAATCCATTGTACACAAACCCTAAAACTCCTACCACCCACTTATATATACTTCTATAGTGCCACAACTGGTCCCCTAAAGTTTGTAACTTAAAACAATCCCTCTCCAACCACTTCCCATCACTCAACTAGCCCCTAAGTTTTTCTCACCTCTCTCATATTACAACACCAGTAGGATCTACAACAACCTCACGATACTGTGACTCCAGATACCCCACATCCACTGATTAGCCACTATTTAATTTGTGCCTCAAGGCAGTAGGCCCCCAAGTCAGAAAAGACTGTCACATGTTACCCAATAATAACACTCGACTATTTCTGCATACTCAAGCTCAGAGGTTAGCACTAGAAGCAGGCCATAAGTACAGCCTTGCCAACACCATCCTCCTACAACCCTTACGAGCAGTCCACTTAGCAACTTCCCTGTCAGCGTGGGAAAGGGCAGCACATGAGGACAGGCTGCAACATTTCTTAATTTTCCAAATTCAAGGATGTATTAACCCTCACCAAGTATTTTCCTATGCATAAAGAATCTTTACATTTGCCTACCTACTAAATGGACTGGTACATGTACCCTAGCACATATATCCCCACCTGTAGGAAATTATTTTGAAGACCACTTTATATTAGTCCCGATAAATATTTCCTTGAGCTGAAACACACATGCCTTGCAATTTATCCCCCTACTTGTTGACTTAGAAATCACAGCAGGTATAGGAACTAGAGCAGCAGGAATTTCAGTCTCCACCACTCTATCCTCCTCCCTATGAGAAAGTTTGGATGAAATACTCCTACAGCTATCCCAAATTCAAGATCAGATTGACTCTCTAGCAGGAATAGATAGTTCTTCAAAATCAAAGAGCCCTAGACCTACTTACAGCTGAAAAAGGAGGCACCTGTATATTTTTCAATAAGGAATGCTGTTTCTTTGTAAACAAATCAGGCTTAATCTGAGATGGTATGAAGATAATAAAAGTTAAAAACAGCAAGGTTGAATTCCAACAATTCTCCAAGCTCGTGGCTTGCCCAAAATATCCTTCCTTGGTTATTACTCTTCTTAGGACCTCTACTCCTGCTTTTCCCGGGAGCTGTATTCCTACCTTGTATATAGTAAATTCTTTCCAAAGATCTCTTGCAGGCTGACTCATTGCCATTGCAAAAGATCAGGTGGCAAAAGCTCTTCTGTTGCAGACTTGCCCCATCTATGCCCCTGAATCAGCAGGCAGCAGCCAAAAGACATATCTGCCCTTATCCCCTTAACATCAAGAGTCTGGGATGAAAGACCCTGCCTCCTGGTCAACAAAATGTCATTGCAGCTGCCCCTAAGTGGGGCAAATAAAGTCCTGCTTAAGCTTCCAGTTTCCTGAAAGCTTAAGACTTTTAAGCTTTATTACACCAAGACCCTCCCCCCAGTAGTTTCAGGTTTCAGGGTTGATTTGAAGCCCATCAGAACTGTACCCTGGACCGTTGTTTTTATGTGCTCTGGAGTCGGTTCCGACCCATAGCGACCCTGTACAGGGTTTCCGAGGCTGTAAATCTTTACGGGAGCAGAAAGCCTCCTCTTTCTCCCGCGGAACAGCTGGTAGTTTCGAAGTGCTGACCTTGCAGTTCACAGCCCGATTCGTATCCACTACGCAACCAGAGCTCCCTGGATTACACAACCTTAAATACGCCAGTCTGTAAGGGACAGCAGGTTCTTTGTCTTTCTTGACTTTGAGTTCCCCTTCCCAGGTTTGCTCTCAATAAACCTGCCTGCTATTGAAGCCAAGTTTCTCTCCTGGTCTCTTTCTTTCTTATTTCTTGCATATATGTATAAACATAAATGTGTATATATGTTGTTGTTTTTAAGTACTGTGGAGTTGGTTCCGACTCATAGCGAACCTGCACAGGGTTTCCAAGGCTACAGATCTTTACGGGAGCAGGATACCTCATCTTTCTCCCGCGGAACAGCTGGTAGTTTTGAACTGCCAACCTTGAGGTTAGCAGCCCGATTCATAACCATTATGCTACCAGGTCTCCTTAAATGTGTATATATAAAGACATATGTGTGTGTGTGTATACATATATATGTATGTGCATGTGTATATGTATATTATTATGTGTATATTATATATACACATACACATACATGTATATACACACACACATACATACATATATATATAAACACACACACACACATACATATATGTCTTTATATATACATATGGGATGTGTGTGTGCCATGGAATAGGTTCCAACTCATAGTGACCTTGTATAGAGTTTCAAAGGCTATAAATCCTTATGGGAGCAGAAAGTGTCATCTTTCACCATGGAACAGTTGATAATTTCTAACTGCTCACCTTGAGGTTAGCAGCCCAACTCATAACCACTATACTACTAGAGCTGTTTATTTATTTACCTATCTATATATATATATGTGTGTGTGTGTATATATATATATATATATATACATATATATACACACATAAATATAACATATATATACATAGACATAGAGTAGTGGTTATGAATCGGTTTGTGAACTGCAAGGTCAGCAGTTCGAAACCACCAGCTGTTCCGTGGGAGAAAGATGAGGCTTTCTGCTCCCGTAGAGATTTACAGCCTTGGAAACCCTTTACAGTGTCACTGTGAGTTGGAACCGACTCCACGGCACACAACAACAACATT
>NW_006408586.1:740628-757751 GCF_000296735.1 Chrysochloris asiatica
CTGAAAAATCAATTTGAACCACAAGGTCAGCAGTTCAAGCTCACTGGTCACTTCTCAGAAACCCTATATAGAGTCACAATGGGTCAGAACCAATTCGAAGGCACTTAATAAGAACATATATATACACACATGGAGTCCTTGTGTGGTACTATAGGATAAGCACTCTATTACAAGGTCAGTTTGAACATCGTGTTGGTTCAAACTCACCAGCCTTTCCTTGGAAACTCTATACCGGGTCACTGTGAGTCAGAACCAACTCTAGGACACTTAACAACAACATATATATATATATAAGAATTCTGGTGTGGAGGTGTTAGTTAATGTGCTAGACTGCAAAGTCATTTTGAAACTCAATGTCAGCAGTTCAAACTTACCAGCTTCTCCTCATAAACCTTATACAGGGTCTGTATGAGTCAGAACGGACTCCACAGCACAACACCTATCGGATTGCGAACCTCAAGGTCAGCAGTTCTAAACTACTAGCTGTTCCGTGGAAGAAAGATGAGGATTTCTGCTCCCGTAAGGATTTACAGCCTTGGAAACTCTGTCCAGGGTCGCTATGAGTCAGAACTGACTCCACAGCACATAACCACCACCACCATACATATTGAGAGAGAGAGAAAGAGATAGAGATAGATAGAGAGAAAGAGAGAGTGAGACCTGGGGTGGCTCTGTGGGTTAATGTACTAGACCACCAAGATCAGTTTGAACCACATGGTTGGAGGTTCAAACTCATCAGTCACTCCTTGGAAACCCTATACAGGGTTGCTTTGAGTCAGAACCAACTCTTCGGCACTAAACAACATATACACACACACATACATATTTATAAGGAATTTTGATGTGGTGCTGTGGGATATAGCACTGGGCTTCAAGGTTTTTTTGAACCACAGGTAGGCCGTTCAAACACACCAGTCATTCCTTGGAAACCATATACAGGGTCCTATATGTTGGAACTGAATCAATGGCATATATATATTTAAATTTAAAAGATCAAGATGAGTTCTTTATGGAGAAATTTAACATTACTGGCATAATAATAGAAAATACTTGCCAAATCTTCATTAAATAAAATGAGTTAAATTATTATAATTCTCTCATGATCATTGGAGCAGCTTTTAAATATTATCTCCTATTCTACTCCCATCAAGATTTACAGCCTTGGAAACCCTGTACAGGGTCACTATGAGTTGGAATTGACTCAATGGCACTTAACAACAGCAACAACAACATTCATCTTAGTCGGAACCGACTCCACAGCACATTACAATAACAACAACAATTCATCTTATATGGAGTCCTGGTGTGGCACTATTGGTTAACGCGTTATATTGCAAAGTCATTTGAACTTCAAGATCAGTGGTTCAAGCTCATCAGCTGCTCCTTGGAAACCCTATACAGGGTCACTATGGGTTGGAATTGACTCAAAGGCACTTAACAACAACAACATTTATCTTTATATGGAGTCCTGGTGTGGTACTACCAGTTTATGAACTAGATTGCAAAGTCATTTTGAACCACAAGGTGGGCAGTTCAAGTTCACCAGTGGTTTCTTGAAATCACTATACAGGATCAGTGTGGGCTAGAATCGACTCCAAGGCTCTTAAAAACAACCACAATTCATCCTATACAAAGAGCCCTAGTCTTGCAATGGTTATGCACTTAGATGTGTGTTCAAATATTGGCAGTTCAAATCCACCCATCAGTTTCATAGGAGAAAGACCTGGTAATCTGTTTCCATGATGATTACAGCCCAGAAAATGATATGGAACAGTTTTACTCCGATACATGATGAGTTAGTGTGAATCATAAGCTGACTAGAGAAAATCTAACAACAATAACAACATTCATTCTATTTATCGTCTATTGGTCAGTTTGTTGTACAGTGGTGGCTGGTGTGTTGCTATGATGCAGGGAACTTTGTCACCAGTATTTCAACTATTAACAGGGTCACTGTGATGGATATGTACCAGAGCTTCCAGAATAAGGCAAACTAGAAAAAGGCAGTGAAAACCCTGTGAATTATAACATAATGTATTGCTAGAAGATGAGCCCCTCAAGTTGGAAGGCAGTCAAAATACAGAGTCACAACAATGAACTTAAACTTCTTACCTACTGTAAAGCTAACATAGACCAGGCAACATTTTGTTCTATTGTACATAGAGTCATTGTGAGTCAGAATACACTTGAGGAAAGCTAACAGCAACAAATGCCTCTCATATATGACTGCTGTAGTATTTAAGACCAAAGTGGGCAATGTTCACTTTAAAGTGCCTTTAAACTCTGCTTATTATAAAATTAATGCTAAATGTTTAAATGAAAAGTAAAAATTCTCACTTATTAATTTACTCCATTCCAAATGTTCAGCTTTCTTTACTTGTAACTCTTCTAGACAGTCCTCAAATTCTTTACTGAAAAACTCCATGACTACCTCATCAGTATTTTCCTAGGTTTGAAATAACATCTATGTTATCATAAAAGAGCTCTGGTAGCATAGTGTGTTATGTGTTCGACTGCTAATAGCAACAAGCAGTTTAAATTCACCAGCCACTCCATGGGAGAAAGATGTAGCTTTCTGCTCCAGTAAAGATGTGCATACTTGGGAAGCCTATCCAGGGTTCCTATGAGTTGGAACCAACTCGATGGTACACAACAGCAGCGGCATATTATATTGTCTGGTAGACACAAGGATATGCCCACTTGATTTCAACAAACATCAGTGATTCCTTGAGAGTGGTAACACATTTAACTTCTAGTTACTGTTGCATTCCTCTTTATTATCTTGCATCTTAAAAATGTCTTAGCAGCATCCTGGTTCAGGGAAAAAGATACTTTAAAACTTAGGTCAGAGAAGTGAAAAAAACACTAAAGAGTAATAAAGACAAAGACATAAGGAAGGAGAAAGTATTACAAACTAATAATGTACTTTTTCTTTTATTCAAATTTCTATCAATGTATATATATATATGCACCTAATGCACAAATTTGCTGTTTTAAAATATCAACTTAATAAATTTAGATTTTTCATCAAATCTTATAAACAACACCTATTATTAATGGTACTCAATATAGGACATGCAATCCTGGTGTGGCACTGTACAATAAATCATAACCACAAAGTCTAGGGTTCAAAACCGCCAGCAGCTCCCTAGAGACCCTAAACAGGGTCATTATGGGTTGGAATGATTTAATGGTACTTAACAATAACAGCAACAACAACAACAACAATACATAGTATGTAAGATTTTGAAGGTAATAGATGATTTAAAGAGTGACCTTAAAATTTATGTAGGTGTATTTTCTATTATCAAGGTAAATTAACTAACTCCCCTTCCAGTAATAAAATAGGGAATAGCCAACTAAAAATTAATTCATCATGTCTGATGCTACCAGTTCCAGCATGAGCAAGAGCTGACATAAAAAGATTTTAAAGACTCAGAGCATTTAGGACATACAGTTGAATCCCGTACAAGTTGCCAACCCAGGGGAAATGTTATAGGATACCATACTAACAGGGATTTGCAACAATAGATCTTCTAGTATGTGTTACTGTGATGAGATGGAGCCCATATCCCCAAATCAGGCTTTCCAAGGTCACAAATATTGTGAACCCTTTAAGTCATTACCTCTAAACACACCTTTAATAATTACAACATTAAAATTGTTGGGTATTTGTTCATTAAAACTTTTGCCACCACTATATTTTCCCGAAAAACAAAACAAAAATCAAAACTGCCTAAAATCATTCCCATTTCATTGTAGGTAAAAATGAGGCATTAAAATAAATGCTTTTCTTGATACGGTATACTAGATTAGCATTTAAGAATGTCCAGTAGGATTAATTTAACTCTGAGTAATGTGGCAAAAGGAGCTCTGGTAGTGTACAGGTTACGAGTCCGGCTGACAACCTCAAGGTCAGCAATTCGAAACTACCAGTGGTTCCTTGGGAGTAAGATAAGGCTTTCTGCTTCCATAAAGATTTACAGCCTCGAAAACCCTGTGCAGGGTCACTATGAGTCGGAATTGACTCCACGGTACTTAACAACGACAAGTGTGGTAAACTTCAAAAGTCAGAACAAAAGAAATCACATTTTTTTCTTTTTCTTTATTTATGACTACTTGTGTACATGTGTGTAAACCACATTTAGAGTAAGAGTGAGTAAAAATGTTTGTTATTAGGCTTCCAGTTCATACATGCACAAGTTTATTTTGAACCAAAAAAAAATGTTTGTCCATGTCTTTGCAATGAGTGGATGACTATAGACAGATTCTCTCAATAATTAATTCACTTGTCTTAGTGTCATCGGGGTGCCATCAGGAAAAAAAGGATACTTTTTATGTTATGGAAAAAAACCCAAAAAACATTGTTTTGAGGTCAGGGTAATGATAGATTAAAAACAAAAGCTCAAGTGGACATCTTCACAAAATTTGAAGATTTTCGGTAAGTTTACTGGAATGCTGATCAACATAAAACAAAGTTTGTTTATGGATCAAGCATTGTAAAAAAAAGATTGTCCAAACCACAAAGAATAGTCAAGAAAGGAAAGACAATCAACCTTGATGAATGAAGGTTGTTGTTGTTGTTATGTGCCATCGAGTCGGTTCCGACCCATAGCGACCCTGTATAGGGCTTCTGAGGAGCAGCTGTTGAGTTTGAACCACCGATCTTGAAGTTCAAACTGACTTTAAGGTCGAGTGCTTATCCTACAGCAACATACCAGTACTTCACAGAGGGTGATTGTTGTTATTGTTGTTGTTAAGTACCGTGGAGTGGGTTCCGACTCATAATGACACTGCACAGGGTTTCCGAGACTGCAAATCTTTACGGCAGCAGAAAACCTCATCTTTCTCCCGCAGAACAGCTGGTAGTTTCGAACTGCTGACTTTGCCATTAGCAGCCCGATTCATAACAACTAGTTATGAGAGCTCCTACAGAGGGTGATTACTAGACCCTAAAAATATATTGTCCAAACGACTCATCTTAGATTTTAGTACCAGATGTCAGGAAGATGTACAGGAATGGAAGGATAACACAACATTTACACATTGGAGCCTATTCCAGAAGGAATTCAATTTCACTAGACAATTATTAAGTAAGAACAAAAGAAGACCATGGCTTGAGCAGCCACATGTCCAAAGTAACAGGACAAGAAACTATCCTTGCTTCTAGACTTCATCATTGCTTTATAGTTGTGAACACTGAACTAGTTGGAAATTATTCAAAATGCTATTTTTGTATACTGGAAATGAATGAACTATTAACTGGCAAGTTTCTAAGGCATGTGAGTGATGCCAGATATTTGTAAAGTATACTAAGCAAAATAGAAAATTGTTAGTGTGAAGATGTGTAATTATTTTCATCAGCTGTATATCTATTACCCTATTTAATTATATCTTTTCATTTTTAATAAGCAGTATTATTTTTAAACAGAAAAATGACAATCACCTGTTTTTTTCCAAGGATGACTTTGTCATATAAGTGACTGTTTTAGCTCTTTCTCATATGTCCTTGCCTGCAAAAAGTATTTAGATTTTATATACTTCCAGCTTTTAGAAGAATAGTTTTTCTGATTTAGTACAATGAGAAAAATGCTCCATCTGATTTGCAGGTATCACTAAGTACAGTGACATTTCCTGTGAATCACTCCTGCATTGTCTCATTCTATAGGCCACCTGACACTGTACTGTGAAATCATTTGCATCCAGTTGACACAGGACACAATTTTATTTAGATTATTTCCAAACCATGCAATAATGAGGCATATTAATACTGGAATTTCTATGTGTCACAATCCATGATTTCTTAACTTTGGTGTTGATAGTAGCCGAACTTAAAACAAAACAAAAGAAAAAAAAATACAAACTCACTTTGCTCTTGTTGATTCTGACTCATGTGAGTTGATGTTATCACAAGGTCCAATTGCATTGTTTAAACTACCAGGAAAAAAAACCCACGGACAATCATAATCTACAACCTTGTTCAACTGACATTTTTGCTTTCAGAATTGTAATTTTGGATAGATAAACTTGCTGGGTTCTTAAGAAAATCAAAACCAATGATGCCTATTTAGATAGATAGACAGAGGTAGTGTGCCATCAAATCAGTTCTGACTCAAAGCGACCCTATATAGGGCTTCCAAGAGGAAACTAGTGAGTTTGATTCAGATGGCATGCTTCTGGCTGAGGAGCTTTGGTAGCATAGTGGTTACGAATCAGGCTGCTAACCTTAAGGTCAGCAGTTAGAAACTACCAGCTGCTCCACGGGAGAAAGATGACAATCATTTATCCATTCATCATGATATTGCTTATTAATCTACTTGTTAGGATATTTGTATAATTTACATTGAGATATAGTCCATATTGAAGGATGTAGTATTTGATCTTCAATAAGTGTTTCAAATTCTCTTCACTTTCAGCAAGCATGGCTGTGTCATCTACATATTGCAGGTTGTTAATGAGTCTTCCTGAGGCTGTGCTCTTCTATAGTTTAGTTTCTAGGATTATTTTTTCAGTATACAGATTGAATACGTATGGTGAAATAACACAATGTTTTCACACACTTTTTCTGATTTTAAACCATGCGATATTTCCCTGTTCTATTCAAATGATAATCTCTTGATGTACGCACAGGTTCTGCATGAATTCAACTAAGTTTTCTGAAATTTTCATTTTTGCATTTCTATCCATAATTATGTTATGATCCACATAGTCAAATGTCTTTACATAGCTGATATAATTTCTTAGTTTCCAACTCATCAAATAAAAATTTTAAATAAGAATAAATTCTTAGACTGTATTGATATATAACAGAGTCCTGGCATGGCACTTGGATAAGCAGTGGACTTCTAACAGCAGGGTCAGCAGTTCAAATGCACCAGTTTCTCCTAAGAAAACATATACAGATTTTCTATAAGTAGGAATCAACTTGACTGCACTTAACAACAATAACAAATTGATGTATTAAAGGAATTAATATATGCAAAATATTTAGCACAAAGCATGGTGCATACTCAGTGTTCAGTGATTGGTGGTAGAGGGAGTAACTATTAATTTCAAATCCACTTGACTGGTACAGTCATGCAGAGCAGAACATTATAATCTATTTTCCATTGGTCTCAGGAAAATCCCTTCTATGTTATTTGCCTATTTCCCTGTCCCCTGTAAATCCATGCCTACTTCAACCTTGTATGCTGTACTCCAGTCAGGGTGAGCTATCCAGAGTATTCAAAAACATGCCATGACAATTTACTTTAACACATCGTTTTCTTCCAGCCTGGAAGCATAGCAAGCACTTCAAATAACACCCTTTCAACATGCATGCACACATACACTCAAACATACAAATTGCCACACCCTATTCTTCTTTTGCCAAAGGACTACTTATTCTTTATAAATTCAACTCAGTCATCTTTTCCAAAAATCCTTTTCATAACAAATTACAAGTCAATTACTTTTCTTTCTATATTGTAGAGTTGCAGTCCTGGCATGGTGGTATGGGTTAATGCATTGGACCGCAAGGTCAGTTGGAACTTCAAGGTCAGCAGTTCAAATTCACAAGATGCTTCTCAGAAATCCTATATAGGGTTGCTATGAGTCGTAACCAACTTGAAAGCACACAGCAACATAAATAATGTAGAGTTAATCATGCACGATTTTATGTGCCTCTCCACTTAACTGTGATATAAACTGAAGAAAGAAAGGAAGCTTTTTTTCTTTTGTAACTTTATGCCCTTTATACTGTTATTGACTATTGAAATGCTCAATAAATAGTTGGATGATACATCTGAAAACAGATATGTCTCCTAGAACAATTTAAGTGTGGTGTCAAAGAAGTTGTTTGTGGAAAAGCATTTTGGGAATAGATAAGCAAGAGTTTTTCCTAGTGATTAAACCCAAGTATTGTACCATTAGCAATAACAGTAGTAGTACCAGAACCCCAAGATGGTTTCAAGTTTATTAAGAAGGATACACCATTCTGAAGAAGAATAAAGCATATGGCATATTATACCAATATAAAGGTGAAGGCAGGTAATTGTGGAATTTTTCAGGAAAGGACCTAAAATCCAAAAGAATTCTTAAATTTCAATTAAAATAAATGCTGGAACAAACCAAAACTGTAATTTGGAGACAGTGTAAGTCCTAGTGTGTCACTATAGTATAAGCACTGAACTGTTAACCACAGGGTTGGTGGTTCAAACCCACCAGTCATTCCTCAGAAACATGATAGAGCAGTTAACAACATCAGCAGACTTCTCCTTTCTTGATAGGAAGTATCATACGAGAGGTACATAGACACCAATATAACATTCTGTGCAATTCTTTAAAAAATTATTTTCAAGTAATTGTATATGATATTTGTAAGTGGTTCTTTCTGACAAGCATTTAACCTGTGTCCTGTTTGGGGTTTGAATTTTTCTTTACTGTATTCATATGCTAGCTCTCTGTTTAACTTAAGTTGTACATGATAGGTACACATTAGATAGTTAATAAAATTTCCCTTTCTCAAAAAGAATTTTGTGTTTGACTACTCTATAATTTTGTCTGAACAAAATACATTATCATTTTGATTATCCAATTCACTGTGCTTTTTACAAGCAAAACCAGATTTTTTTCACAGAGACAAATGAAGTAGATATAGAAGTTTTGTGTCACATTCTATTGCATTTTATGATAAGGATAAGAGGTTTTAGCATTATTTGATGTTATGCAGCAGAAATGGGTATGTATTATTTAAAAACACACTTTAAATTCTGTTATCTGAGAAAAAACAAACAACTTTACAGTGTTGATGTATGGTATACTTTTTTAAGCCACTTTTAAATCTGGTTAATGACTTGTAAATCATCTTTCTATCTATTTTCAAGACTTTAAGATGCTTCATTGACATCATTTTCCCATCTTTAATCTCAATTACGACTTCACTGACTTAAGGTTGCTTAGATGGACAAGAAGACTTTGCAATGTACAATGCTCTCAGATAAAATTTGTGTTGAATAAGATAATTTCTTCCATGTTGCTAGGTGTTTTCAGCATTTCTTTTGTTACATCTGTGGCATTATAAAATTGTCAGTAGAGAAGGACACAAACCATTTCAGAATGTAGAGCAGATGTCTAATATTAAATATCATGAAGAGGAGGATATAGAAACGATGTTTAAAGTAACCAGGGTTTTAAAAATATAATTTTATATAAACAAAGGTTAATTTGATTGTTAATCTATGAGAATCACACAATAACTTATTTCCAACTCTGGTTAAAACTGTGATGTTGAACAGATTCAATAATCATTAAAAATAGCAAGCCACTTTACATATCATTTAAGATGTTTTTATGTGTCAGTAACACTTCATGTAAGAAAGAATAATGCTGTCCTGTGCTGTTGTTGTTAAGTGCTGTCCTGTGGGTTCTGAACCACGTGGTTGCTTTTAGGTGCCATCTAGTTGGTACTGACTCATAACAATCCTATGCAGAACATAACGAAACACTGCCCAGTCCTGGGCCAACCATACAATTGTTGCCACACTTGAGACCACTGATGCTGCCATGCCACTTTGCCAATCCATCTCACTGGGGATCTTCTTCTCTTTCCTCTGACCTCCCCCCTTACCAAACATCATATCCTTCTCGAGTGATTGGTCCCTCCTGACAATATGTCTGAAGTGTGAGAGATGAAGTTTAGCCATCCTGGCCTCCAAGGAACACTCTGGCTGCACATCTCCAACACAGATCTGTTGATTCTTTTGGTAGTCCATGGTACTTTCAGTATTCTCCTCCAAAACTCTGACTCAAATGCATCAATTTTTCTATGATATTCCTTATTGTTGATTCTTTTGGTAGTCCATGGTACTTTCAGTATTCTCCTCCAAAACTCTGACTCAAATGCATCAATTTTTCTATGATATTCCTTATTCACTTGTCCAACTTTTCCATGCATATGAGGTTATTGAAAATACCATGGCTTGGGTCAGTCATACTTTAGTCCTCAAGCTGACATCTTTGCTCTTCAAAACTTTAAAATGATTTGTGCAGCAGATGTGCTTAGTGCAATACATCATTTGATTTCTTGACTGCTGCTTCCATGAGTGTTGATAGTTGATTCAAAAAGAATGAAGTATTTGACAATTTCAATCTTTTCTCCATTGATAAGAATGTTGTTTATTGGTCCAGTTGTGAAGATTTTTGTTTTTGTTTTTTACATTGAGATGTAATCAATACTGAAGGCTGTGGTCTTTGATCTTTATCAGTAAATATTTTAAGTCCTCCTCACTTTAGCAAGCAAGGTTGTATCATCTGCATATTTCAGGTAGTTAATGAGTCTTCCTCCAATCATGATGCCATGTTTTTCTTCATATAACCCAGCTTCTTGGATTATTTGCTCAGCATACATGTTGAATAATTATGGTGAAATACTATAACCCTATCATACACCTTCCTAACTTTAAATCATTCTGTGTTCCTTTGTTCTGTTCGAACAACTGCCTCAAGGTCTATGTACATGTTCCTCATGAGCACAATTAAGTGTTCCAGAATACTCATACTTTGCAATGTTCTCCATAGCTTGTCTTGATGCAAAAATCGAAGACATTTGCATAGTCAATAAAGCACAGATAAACATATTTCTGGTATTCTCTGCTTTCAGCCAAGATCTATCTGACATTAACAATGATATCCCTCAGTCCCTGTCTTCTTCTGAACCTGGCTTGAACCTCTGGAAGTTCTCTGTCAATGAATGGTTGCAACTGTTTATGTAATACCTTTAGTAAAATTTTACTCACATGGGATATCAATGATATTGTCTGATGATTTCTGTATTCTGTTGGGTCACCTCTTTTTGGAATGGGCACAAATATGGATCTGTTACAATCGGTAAGCCAGATAGTTGTCTTCCAAATTTCTTGGCTTAGATGAGTGAGTGCCTCCAGTGCTGGCTCACTTTATTGAAAGATTTCAACTTGTATTCCATCAGTTCCCAGTGCCTTGTTACTTGCCAATTCCTTCAATGCACCTTGGACTTCTTCCTTCAGTAGCATTGGCTCTTGATCATATGCCACCACTTGAAACAGTTGAACATCAACCATTTCTGGCACAATGACTCTCTGCATTCCTTCCATTTTCTTTGGATGCTTTCTGCATCCTTCATTAATTTGCCCATAAAATCCTTCAATGATGAAAGTGAATGCTTGCATTTTTTCTTCAGTTTCCTCAGCTTAAGGAATGTTGAGCATGTTCTTCCCTTTTGGTTTTCTAACTCCAGATCTTTGCACATTTCATTGAAGCATTTGACTTTGTCTTCTCAAGCTGACCTTTGAAATTTTCTGTTCAGCTCTTGTACCTCCTCATTTCCTCCATTTGTTTTGGTATCTCTATGCTGGAGAGCAAGTTTCAGAGTCTCTTCTGACATCCAATTTGATCTGACCCATAAAAACCCTGTTTAGTGTTTCCCTGGAACTTCTGGTTCCCAAGGAAGAGCTGTGTAGGAGTCTCCTTGCAGTTCAAACTCACCTTGCAGTCCAGAACATTATCCTGAAGCACCACACCAGACCCCATTCTGTCCTTCGGGCATCTCAAATTTACCAACAGCTCCTTGGAAATACTATACAGGAATTCTATTAGTCAGAACCAACCCCATGACACTTAACATCAACAAAGACTGATTACAGATTTCTTCAAAGAAATTTCTGTATTTTGGCAATTCACTATCTGGACTCAGTTAGTTAGTTATGGGAAAATAATTTTTAAATACTTTAGAATTTCTTTAGTAATGTCTATCCTTGCTGTTGAACCTGTATGATGTTGTAGTATAACCTCTGGGCCAGTAACTACAGATCAGCATTTCAAACTCACAAGCTACTCCTCAGAAATCCTATATATGAAATTTTGAGTCAGAATCAGCCCAAGTGCACACAACAACAACCTTGAAATAAAGAGGAAACTGATGGCACAGTGGGTTAAACACCAGTCTGCTAAAGTTGCTCAACAAGAGAAAGAAGTGGCAGCCTGCTTCCATAAAGATTTGCAGGTTCAGAAACTCTATGGAGCAGTTCTACTCTGTCCTATTAGATTGTTAACATTCAGAATCAACTTAATAGCAGTGGGTTTTGTTTTAGTTTGATAACCTTACTGTAACTTTTGAATGAATATATTAGAAATAATTTGATTCTAATAAATTTAATACAATAGAGAGATAGTCAATGATGGGTGAGAAAATGTTTGTTGAAATTTTCTCTCTGTGTATCTCTGTCATGCACACACACACACACACACACACACACACACACATACATAAACCCACACATATTATTTAGTCCTTTCACATAATGCTAGTGAATGTAAGTTGCTAGGAGTGCGTGTTTTAGAAAGAGGAAGTTATATAACTTTTAATCATATTTAATGTTTCCTACTTGTCAGATTCCTCATTGGCATCATCTTTTGAATTCTCATAATGAAGTGCTCAATATGCCTTCTCAGATTCCCTTACTTAGTCACAAAAAGAGTGTGCTTCATTGCTGGAATCTTCAAGAAGTTTGTCCAAGTTCTGAGACTGTTCTATAAAATCAGAATATGACTATTTCTATGACAGTTCTCAATTTAACTAAGAGTTTTAGCACTCATTTTTAACTGTACATTCTGTTTCTCTTGTGGGTTCTTTGTTCAGATTTTATCATGCTTTTCAGTGCATTGCCTTAGTTTTCTGAGTTAAAGTACATAATTTGGTTAATGTTATAGAAACCTGATCCTATTGAGGCTTATTATTATTTATAAACAAGGCTAAATAAAACTGAATTTGAGTTAATTTAGTGGATAGGAATATTTGAACCTTCCCTTAGTACTCATGTAGTGATCTGGTTTCAATTTCTCATAGTGGACTAGACTTATGCGGTGCTGCATTTGTATATTGAGAAAGTTTTATTTTGCTCCTCCTGCCTTTCCACTAATAGATTTAGAATGCTGTTTATTATGCTTTCTTAAGATAATTCCATTGAAAAATATTCCTCCAGATAGATAACATTTATTCCATTTAATACAATAAAATATGCAATATGGAACTTAACATATACATATACAACATGCATATAACAAAATATTATAATACTTCATGCCGCCACAGTCTGCCAACTGGTCATAATGTAGTTGTTTGTGTATTGCTGTGATGTAGGATATTATGCGACTGGTATTTTAAATACCAGCAAGGGTACCTATGCCAAGATTCAGTAGAGCTACCAAATTAATGCTGGCCAGGAGGAAGAGGCTAACTGCTTCTGAAAGCTATTGAAACTTTAGGAATAGTAGCATAATATTGTCTAATATAGTTCTAGAAGATGAGGCCTTCAGGTTGGAAGGCACTCAATATATAACTGAGAGAAGAACTGAAGAATTGCGTCCTCGCAACAGAGCTGACATAATGACATGAATGAAGCAAAGCTTTTAGGGCTTCCATTTGCTAATAGGGCACAAGATAAGATTAAAAGAAACAGTTACAAACATCTATTAATAATCAAACAATGGAATATATGAAGTATAAATAAAGAAAAATTGGAAATTATCAACAATGAAATGGAATGCTGAATGATCAATATCCTAGCTATTAGTGAGCTGAAAGGGACTGGACTTAGGCATTTTAAATCAGAAAGTCATATAATTTATTATGAATGACATCATATTCATAGTCAAAAAGAATATTTCAAAGTTTATATGTAAGTGCAATGCTCTCTGTGTGAGAAGGCAGCATCCATAAATCTACACGAAAGACCAGTTAATACCAATATTATTCAAATTTACACAACTACTTATGAAAATGATGAAGAAATTGAAATTTTTACTACCTTCTTCAGTCTCAAATTGACCAAATATGAAATCAAAATGAATTAATTACTGGTAATTGGAAGCTGAATGCAAAAAAGAATGTTTTGTCACTGAAAAATATAGTATTGGTGATAAAAATGATCCTGAAACTTACATGCTAGAATTTTGTAAAATAAAAGCTTATTGAATACAAATGATGTTTTCCAAGAATATAAACTATGGCTATACAGGCCAGTGTCTGTAGATGGAATAAACATCTACATATCACCAGCTAAACATCTCCATATCACCAACCAAAGCAAATCCAAGGAGCAACTGTGGAACAGACCACCAGTTACTCATATGCAAGATCCAGCTGAAGCTTCACCAAATTAAAAGAGGCCCGTGAGAGTCAAAATATCTAACCCATAGCAACCCTCTTTGGGTTTTCCATAGAGCGACTGGTAAACTTGAATTGCTGACCTTGGGGTTCAAACTGACTTTGCAATCCATCACATCAACCCACAGTGCCACACCAGATGAGGAATCTTTATTGATCACACTTTGGATATGTGAGATAAGAACGACATCATAGGTATTGAAGTGCAGCATCAGAGAAAAAAAAGAGGAAGATCACCAACGAGATGGATGGACACAGTGGCAGTAACAATAAGATAAAACAAACTATAACTGCTATGCTCATAAAGAGCAATATTCCATTCTGTTGTGCCCAAGGTCCTTATGACTCAGAAGAGACTCTGACACACTTAACAACAACAACAACAATGATCTTCCATTATTCAAAATTTCTCTTTTTTCTAGGAGTTCAGATGAGACTGTTCTACTAAAGTGATGCCACCTGGATATGTTAGCTGAAAATTTCCCTTCATAATTCTTAACTGATTTTATCTAAACACAATTTAAATAATGCCAAGCAGTCCTGGTGTTGCTCTGTGGGTTAATGTGTAAGACTGCAAAGCTGTTTTCAACTGTAAGTTCTGTAGTTCAAGCTCACCAGCTGCTCCTTGGAAACCCTGTATAGAGTTGCAATGGGTCGGAATCTACTTGATGGCACTTAACAACAACAACAAAGTCCCTGATAATATTTCTAATTAGCAGCTTCAAGATTCTCTTGAATTCTTTCTGATTATCTATTGAGCTTTAAAACATATACCCGTTATCTATGAAAAGAACCAATAGATCTGTTTTGGAAGAAGTGCAGCCAGAGTGCTCCTTGGAGGCCAGGATGGCTAAGCTTCGTCTCTCCTACTTTGGACATGTAGTCCGGAGGAAACAATCGTTGGAGAAGGATGTCATGCTGGGTAGGGTGGAGGGTCAGAGAAAAAGAGGAAGACCTCCAACGAGATGGATCGGCCAGGTGGCATCATTGATGGACTCGGGGGTGGCAGCGGTGGTGAGGTTGGCCCAGGATCGAACATTGTTTCGTTCTGCTGTGCATGGAGTCGCTATGAGTCGGTTCCGACTCGATGGCACCTGACAACAACAACAATGAAAGGTTCAAACTGATAGGTGTGTTGTTTGTTGCTGAAGCTGATTCCAACTCAGGACCACCATGTGTGTGCAGAGTACAATTATTTCTTCAGGGTTTTAAGGCTATAGTTTTTCAAAAGCAGGTTAAGGCTACAAGACTAATATTTGTGGCACTTCATCATTTTTGCCACCCAGATAATCTAATTTCACATGCATACCCTGTTAAACCTTCAATCAAGTTTTGACTTCTTCTTTAATGTTTTGAAAGATGTTTTAGTGTATGAACAGAGAGTAAGATAATTCTTTTATATGAATGTCCCTTATAACGTCATTACAAATAATGACATAAATGACTAGAAAATTATTTTCTTCACATTTGTTAAAACTATTGTTAGTAATATGACTCCCCTTTGAAAATTGTCAGCCCGTTGTTTTTAAAATAAGTGATTCAAGGTTGTTATTCTTTTGTATGGCTAAGGAAACTGTTGAAATAATTTATTTTATTTTAACAGAAAGTAATATTCATTTTCAAAATGGTCTGTATGAAGATGTCTATATACTAGAACAGTAACATTGACTTGAAGAAGGCATGATTTCTTATTTTAATTAATTAGACTCATTAAAAGGAAATGTCTTCATTTTGGGTAGTTGGGAAATGTCACAAGCTGAAGATGTTTTCATTGCTTTATGTATGACATCCCATTTTCAACAAGGCCTTAATGGTTCCGATATCTCTTATGTCCTCTTGTTGCTGTTTTGTGTGTTGTGGAGTTGATTCTGTCTCATAGCAACCACATCAGATAGAATTCTACTTCCCCTATAGGTTCTCGTAAGCTTTAACATTTATGAGAGCACATTACCATGTCTTTTTTCCAGTGGATCAGCTGGTGGGTTTGAGCTGCTGACCAGTTAGCAGCTGAGTGCTTACACATTGTACTGCCAACCCTCCATTTTATATTCTTAGTATGTGTTTGGGTTAACACATCTATAAGATTTGGGAGATTCTTACAACTATCTCAATAAAAATAAACTAGGTTACTTGGTGGTAACTATCAAGTACATATTTAGATGGGCATGTGGCATAATAAGATAAGCAATCGACCATAAGGTTGATTTGAACTACAAGGTTGGTGGTTCAAACTCACCAGCCACTCTTCGAAAATCCTATGCCAGGTCATTATATGTGAAACCTAGTTGATGGCACTTAACAACAACAAGACAACAAAAGTTTATTCCACTCATGTAACTAGTTCATAGTGCTTTACCTGGTAGCTCTCCCCCACATGTTCCTGTATTTTGTGTACTAACTTGTTATTGTTAAGTGCCAATGAGTTGGTTCCAACTCATAGCAACCTGTATAGGGTTTCTAAGGAGCATCTGAAGTTGAACTTCTGGTTCAAATTTGTTGTTCCTAGTCCAGTGCTGATTCTACAGCACCACACCAGGCACTTCTCAAACTTTAAAATGCATATGGGCTTCTGGTTTGGTGGGCAGCAGATAGCCAGGTACGAAAGGCTCCGTGCGGAGGGATTCAAAACCCATAGAAGCTCCGCTCATGGAACACCACCAGAGCTCTAGATCTAACATTCGATACAGGGTGTCAGTTTCTTGCACGTGCAAGTGAAAAAAAATCACGTTATAAAGAAAAATACTGCGAGTTGGAAATGCTTGAAACTGAGACTGAACTCCCTCTGTTGCAGCCAGCCTGCCCTGGCAGAGTTCAGAGGGTGGGGCTACAGCCAGACAGGCACAGGTAACCAGTACGAAAAGCAGCGCAGTAACATTTGCAAAAGGAGGAGTTGGTATAAGGGATTCTACACATTTTTCCTCCTCTTTCCTGTCGTACATTC
>NW_006408586.1:758941-760738 GCF_000296735.1 Chrysochloris asiatica
AAGGATAAACAAATCTGAAGTAAGTCTAAGATTCATGCTGGATAAGAAGAAGAACAACTTAAGAATCATTGGCATTCTGGAACAAGAAGAATCAGAGAAGTCCACAGAGGAGATAGTTGAAGAGCTCCTGGAAGAAAATTTATCTAACATCTTGAAAGATGAGAAGATAAACATCCGAAGCCAAACACACGACAGGAAGGGTAGACCCTAAAAGAAAGTCACCAAGATATATAATAATCAAGCTGTTCAAAAATCAAAGACAAGGAGAAAATCCTAAAAGTGGCCAGATAGAAGAGAAGTGTCACCTACAAAGGCAAGCAAATCAGATTAAATTCTGACTTCTCAGCAGAAACCATACAGTCAAGAAGGCAATGGGAAGACATATACAAAATCCTAATAGAAAAAAAACAAAAACAAAAACAAAAAACTGCCAACCAAGAATTGTCTATCCAGCAAAACTGTCAATCCAATATGATAGTGTAATCAAAACATTCCAGGATAAACAGAATCTAAGAGATTTTATGAAAACCAATCCAGCACTTCAAAACATCCTAAAGGGAGTTCTTTGGACTGAAAACCAACAAGAACAGACAACAACCAGAGACTGACAATGTGACAACATCACGTAGAACTCAATTGACAGATACAGAGTTCAGAAAAGAACAGAACAACAACAACAAACTTAAAAGACCTGGGAGGTCAACCGAAGGTCAAAATAATATCAATGTCAAAGAAGGAATAAATGTAGGAACAGAGATCCAGGTGGTGAGGATGTCAGGTAGATTACAGGATACAATAGATTCTCTCAAATGGAGAGAAAAGTTAATAGACTGTAAGGTAACCACAAAGAAAGTTAATATTTCACAACTTGCCATGAAAATGAACTTCTAAGCAGAACAAGCAAATATTAAAACTAAGAAGAAACAGACAAGAAACAGCACAAACAAAACAAAACAAACTCAGCACAAGAAGGCATGCAGAACAAAGGAACAAACACCACTACCAAAAATTAATAAAATGGCAGCAATTAATTCAAATGTATCAATAATTACATTGAATGTCAACAGGTTTGATGCACCAGTGAAAAGACAGAGAGTGGCAGATTGGATAAAAAAGCAATACCCTTCAATATGCTGCCTACAAGAGACACACCTTACACACAAAAACAAATACAGACTGAAAATTAAAGATGGAAAAAAATGTACCAAGTTAACTGCAACACCAAACAAGCAGGATTGGCGATACTGATCTCTGATAAAGTAAACTTTAAGACAATAACCAGCATAAGAGGTAAAGAAGGACACTATCTCATGATTAAAGGCTCAACTGAGCAAGACAGAATAACCATAATAAATATCTACACTCCCAATGAAAAAACACCAAGATATATGAAACAAATCTTACTAGAATTAAAGAAAGAAATAGAGAAATCTACAATTATAGTGGAAGATTTTAATACGCCACTTTCAAAAAGGGACAGAACAACAAGAAAGAAACGTGACAAAGTTATTGAGGAACTAAACAACATAATCAGACAACTTGACCTCATATATGTGTACAGGGCATTCATCCCAACAACAGGACAATATACTATCTTCTCCAGTGCACATGGGACTTTCTCCAGAATTCACCATGTGTTAGGTCACAAAGCAAGCCTCCATAAATTTACAAACATCAAAATACTACAGAACATCTTTTCAGACCACAATGCTATAAAACTAGAAATCAACAATAAGAAGATCAAGGAAATTAAGTTGAATACATAAAAACTGAACAACACCTTGTTGGAAAGTGACT
>NW_006408586.1:764299-765651 GCF_000296735.1 Chrysochloris asiatica
GAATAGCTTGGGTGCTGGGAGGGGGTGTGTGTGTGGAAGAGGGCAATACACAAGAAGGGGAAGGGGAGGGAAATGGAAGAACAAGGCTGATGGGAGAACAGTTAGGTAGGTTTGCATGGGCTAAGTGGAATAGAGGTAATGATGATTTATACACAGCCTTGGAACAACAGGGCTCCAGGATACAGGGATTGAGGCATGGTTTGAAGGGGTAAAATAGGGAAATAATGTTAAGATGCTTGGCTATCTTTCAAATCATGGTTGCCCTTGCCGGCCATTGTAAAATATACACTTGACGGGGGCAGAAAGCAATAGCCAGAATCAACACTACAGAAAGCCTGTAAGTCTGACTTCAGCCTATAACTGATTGGAATATCTTAAAGGGGGCTAGAAGTTGCCCAGTGAAAGAGGCTTCCTGTGGAGCCTTTACATTGCACAAGACCATAAGTAGAATCCATAACCCCATCCAGAACCGACTGAGGTAGGAAATTTCCACTGGAAAGGATGAATTTACCAGCCTGGAGCAGCTAGAAGAACAGAGGATACTTCGTGAAAGAAAGACCAGCAGGAAATATCAGAAACAATAACCACAGTCTGATTGATTACTACAAGAACAAGTAAGCTGTATGCCCAGGAGCCATAAAGGCAAGTTGTTGGGACCCCTCAGAGCAAACTCCTTTCCAAGACTGAGACTCAAGGGAAATATATGAGCAGGCATGTGGTCTGGCTCACGACCACACTGGTCACTGATAAGCGGTTGTTGTTGTTATCAAGTACCATTGAGTCGGTTCTGACCCATAGCAATCCTATATAGGGTTTCTGAGGAGGAGCTACAGAACTGAAGTTGTGAGATAAGCCCGACCACATTCAATGAATCCCTGTGAACCCAGGTGATGACCTGGATGGCCTACAATATGGCAAGACCCAGGACTTCTGTACCCAGAGGCAGTGACATGGCCACAGAGGACATGATCGGACAGTGAAGCGTCCAGCTGATATGAAGTGAGGAGAGATGCACAAGAACACCCATACCTGCAGATAAACCCACTTGACATGGCTTTGATGGCTGAATCATCAGAACCCGACTTGAAGAAGAAAAAGAGGGGGAAGGAAAAAAAAAAAAAAAGAGTATCATGCTACAATTTGAAGAACTTTACCTATACTTATGAATGTAGCAGCTCAAAAAAGGGAACACATCTTTACAGTGAGGATCAATCTCACCCCCTCAGTACAGAGGGTTGATAGGGATGTGCAACTTAGACATTGGCTACCCAAAATGGGGGTGCCTATAAAGTCAAGAAGTGACTGGCTTACAAGCTTTCAAGAGGGAGCCTAGTCACAGACTGGGCAGAGGA
>NW_006408586.1:765826-767800 GCF_000296735.1 Chrysochloris asiatica
ATAGAGATGATGATGTGGACAGATGGAGCAGCTGGGGACACTGGACTCAGGAAGGGAGAAAGGCTTGTGCTGGCTGTTGGAGGGTGGTTCTGTGTGGTGTACCCTTTGGTTATTTGATGATTCATGGAGAGGATTGTCATCATTGCAATGAAACAAAAGACAATCGGATGAGTGTAAAGTTGATGTTATCCCAGGTAAACCTCAAAATAAAAACTTAAAAAAAAAATGCATATGAATATGAATCATTTGTTAAAATTTATATTTTAATTTCCTCCTGGAAACGTGTCTAACATTCCTCATTACTAAAAAGATCACCTAAAGACATATGCTATTGGTATTCAAACCTTACTTTGAGTAAGGATAGGTTGTAGAGCAGAGAATTTTTATGCAGAATAAGAGAATCTGTCAAACTGCTCAGTGACAGTGAGTAAACTATAACCAGAAATAAAATGTCACTTCTGCTCACATTTAACTAAACCAAGTCACAGTATGATTGCCAGCTATAAAAACTTATGAAAAAAATGTATCTAGTATCTCTGTGTATGATAAGCATTTCCCACTCATCAGAAAATCATTATAACCTAAGATACATTATCATTAAAGAGTTAATAAAACGGACCAAACTAATTACCAAATCCATTTCTTTCTCTTTCCTCTACTATATAGAGAGTATGTACTTTTTAGCATAAGATAGGAGTCCTGGCATGACAGTAGGGTATAAGCACTGGACTGCAAGGTTGTTGTTATTGAAACCTACTAGCCTCTCCTTGGAAAGCCTATATAGCTACACTGTGCATTAGAACTGAGTCCATAGCACACAACAAAAACAACAGGAGTAACCACCACAGATGACCTGGAATAGGATAAATAAAACAATTATATGTGAAAGAATTAATTAGAAAATATGAAATAATTATATGGTGAAAGAATTGATTGGAAAAGGTGAAAATTAACATTACTATTGAATTTGAATTTGATTTCAAGGAAGGCATATAGAAGTCAAAATAATAACAGCAAGTTTATCACCAAAAGCAAAACAAAAATGCCAGGATATTCATGTGTATTTCACGTGTTTAAAATGCTAAGTACATTTAAAAAGGGATGGTGTTTACTCTGTTGTAAAAACATAAAAATTTCCAATTATTTTGTTATTTAATAGCATGATACCTTGCTCTTATTGTTTACATATATTTTTCTATAATGCTGAGTAGTATACATCAACATTTTGCCCAGTTGTCCTATCTTTTTTTGGGGTAATTATATTAGTAACTATAGAGATAAAGTAATAATAAAAATGTCTATATTGGCATCATGGTCACAATAGTAAACCTTGTCTTTTGATTTTAAAGAGAAGATTACTACCAGTCTAAACAAGTAGTTGTTGTTATGTACAGTGGAGTCGGTTCCAACTCATAGTGACCCTGTACAGGTTTCTGAAGCTGAAAATGTTTACAGGAACAGAAAGCCTCATCTTTCTCCCATGGAAGAGCTGATAGTTTTGAACTGCTGACCATGAGATTAGCAGTGCGATTTGTAACCACCACACTACCAGAGATCCTTCAACAAGTAGTAGGGAATGATAAAAAAAAAAAGTCAACTTGAAGCATAGGTTCGGATATCGGAAAAAGTCAGGGCAGAATTTTAAAATTTGAAGTAATCCATGTAGAAATAAGTGATAGTTGTGAAGATCCAATAAAGAGAGAAAGAATTGAGAAAGCAGACAGTCATGAGAGTTATCTTGGTTAACATCTGTATTAGGAAGGAAAATCAATTTAATCAGTACAAACACTAGAAAAATTTAGGAAACTAAGTTGAAATGGAAAAATCTCAATGTTAGAGCTAAGGAAGTAAAAAATTGAATTAATGATATGGCAGGTGATAATACTTAATGTTGTTATAGAATATTTAAGATAATTCTATGATAATGTGGGTTTTTTTTGTGTGTGAAATTTGTGTTCCAATTAGATATCTTAA
>NW_006408586.1:768330-769616 GCF_000296735.1 Chrysochloris asiatica
AGTTTGTAGAGATGGATGTGAATCAAGCCAATCTGCAAGTTATTCAGTATTTGTGTGGTGCTGTGGGCTAATGCATCAGACTGCTAAGTTGTTTGAACTGCAAGGTCTGTGGTTCAAGTTCACCAGCTGCCCCTTGGAAACTCTATACTGGGTTGTCATGGGTCAGAATTGACTCAACGGTACTTAACAACAACAATGTATAGGAGACAGATGAGGCATTCTGCTCTCCTAAATATTTAAAGCCTCTGAAACCCTAGGCAGGGTTGCTAAGAGTTGGAACTGACTCCACCGCACACTACCACCATACTATATATGCTACATAGACAGAGTCCTGCTGTGGCACTGTAAGATAAGCACTGGACTACTAACTGCAAGGTTGGTGGTTCAAACCCATAAGTCAATCCTCAGAAACCTTTTACATGGTTGCTATCAATCAGAACGGATGTCAATGAATAACAACATATTAAATATACAATAAATGATCACTCCTTTGCCTAGTAATAACAGCATGAGTGAAGAAGTTCTATTTATGATAAAGTTGAAGTTTATTGTTTTTATGTCTAGGAGAGAAAAACTGTCTCATGTATATTTTCAGTTGTGTAGAAGCATCCAATGAAAGGAGAAATAATAAAAGAGATAAAAAGCATAAATAATAGGAAGGATTAACAATACCTCAATGGACAGGTTAACTTTGGTAAATAAGACTAAAAGATATTCCTCTGAACCCACAGGGGAGGAAAAAAAAAGAGGGAGTCTTGAGATTAGAAGAGAATGTTTTTCTCAAATATCCTTTGTCTTAATATATACTAAAAAAATTAGCTGTAGAGAGTAGCAGAGAGAGAGTTTGATATGAAGAAGGCAGGGAAACTTTGATATACCAAATAGAGTATGATATAGCACCATTTAATGATGGGAGGAATTGATGGAATAAGAATTGAAATCTTTCAAGACAGTGAGGTGGCAGAAGAGGCACTCACTCATCTATGCCAAGAAATTTGGAAAGCAACTATCTGGCTGACTGATTGGAAAAGATCCATATTTGTGCCCATTCCAAAGAGAGGTGACCCAACAGAATGCAGAAATCATTGGACAGTCTCTTTGATATCCCATGAGAGTAAAGCTTTACTAAAGATAATACAGAAACAACTACAAGCATACATTGACAGAGAACTTCCAGAGGTTCAATCCGGATTCAGAAGAGGCTGTGGAATGAGAGATATCATTGCTGATGTCCGATGGATCTTAGCTGAAAGCAGAGAATATCAGAAAGATGTTTACCTGTGCTT
>NW_006408586.1:771146-785282 GCF_000296735.1 Chrysochloris asiatica
TTTTTGCTGACCCTCCACTTTACCAAGCATGATGTCTTTCAACAGGGACTGGTCCTTCCTGATAATATGCCTGAAATATGAGGGTTGAAGTCTTGACTTCTTGGTTGCTAAAGAGCATCTGGCTGTTCTTCTTGCATTTGTTTGTTCTTCTGGCAATCCATGGTACTTTTAATATTCTTCTCCAACACTATAACTCATATGCATCAACTCTTTGATGGTCTTCCTTATTCACTGTACAACTTTCACATGCATATTGAAAGTATCATCCCGGCTTGGGTCAGATTCACCTTAGTCTTGAAATTGAAATCTGTTTTTGAAGACTTTAAAGAGGTTTTGTGTTGTAGATTTGACAAATGCAGTAAGTCCTTTGGTTTCTTGACTGCTGCTTCTAAGAGTGTTTATAGTAGTTCCAAGAAAAATGGAGTGTTTGTCAAATTCAATATTTTCTCCATTTATCATGATGCTACTCATTGGTCTAGTAATCCAAAACATAGTATATGAGTATAATTTAGCAAATAAAATTAAGTTAATTACAAAAAACTGATTCAGAATCATTCATCTAATAGATTTACAGACAATGTTTGGAGAGATTAGATTGGAACAAGACTTAACAGGCAAATAGTCCTGTTTATTAAAACAGCTAAGTGTGTAAAATAATGGGAATGTAAATGATGATAAGGAGATGAGATGGATGGCAAATATATATGTGTTCAGTTTAATTCATTGCTGACTTCACAATAATAAAACACACTATATATAAGAATATGTTTGTCATATATTTTTTACTGTCCCAAAACATGATTTCTATAATGTATTTGAAGTCATTATATTTCAAATCAAATTAAAACTTTCTTTTTTCTTTTTTTTAATTTGAGGAGCTGACTCTTGACAATGTGTGTGAAATAATGAACTGAATACTCTGAAGATGGAATTAATTAGTCATGTTTGATTCTCTGGTATTAGAAAGTTGATTTATTTAATGAGGGTTGTAGTCTACTGTTTCCACATTAAACCAACTCAGATATTAATTTTCTCTCAAATATTACATAGTAAATTTTTAAAAACCTCAGGAAAAAAAATAATAAAATACTTCTTTCTGAGGTGTCTGTAAAATTGTAATGAAGTCCCTGCTACATTTGTTTGAGAATTGTATTTTTTTTTTTTTTAAACCAGTCTTCGAAATTAAATCACACTCCTAGTTTCAATACAATCATCTAAAATTTGCTCTACAAGTGAATTAAATGATTTTGTATATGAAAATCATGTTTTATTTACACAGGGGAAAAGGCAGCGGAAAATTCTTCCTTAGGGGACATTTTCCTGTTGATTTATGTCTGATCTAGGAGAATGTAGGGGTAGAGCACAGAAGTTCCAAAATGGTCACTTTAATGATGTGGCACTGTGGGATAAAACACTGGACTGAAAGGTTGGTTCAAACTCTTCATCCACTCTTCAGAAACCCCACACAGGGTCTCTATGAGTCTGAACTTAACAACAACAAATATCAACTCATACCATATCTTTTACCCTTTCCCCCTGTTCTTGCTATCTCAAGTTTTAGTTATTCATATGATAGAAAGGAGTGGAGAGCAGCTCTCTCCTCCTACTATACATAACAAAACTTCTTGTTCTCATGCTTTAGTTATACATATACTAGGAAAAAGCCAAAAGCCCCCTCCTCCTGCTATGCATTCAGATTCCCTTTGTCCTTTAGGAAGGGCCAGGGAGCCCAGTACCATGTGGTTTTTCTAGCTTCTTCTTGCCCTAATGCTTGTGAAGCTTGTGTATACCTCATGATATAAAAAGGATCTTGCCAATGCCCCTCATGTGGAAAATCTTGACTGTGTAGGCAGTCACCACTAGATACAGTAGTCCACATCCTGGTTAGTAAATTTCCCTGTAAGCAAACAATCGTTTTTATTTTATTTTCTGTAACAAACTAATATTTATTAGAAATAAGTTTATTAGAAGGAGCTCTGGTGGTGTAGCAGTTATGAATCGGGCTGCGAACCTCAGGGTCAGCAGTTTGAAACTACCAGGTGTTCTATGGGAGAAAGATGAGGTTTTCTGCTCCTGTCAAGATTTATAGCCTTGTAAAGCCTATACAGGGTCACTGTGAGTCGGAACCAACTCCATGGCACACAACCACAATTAAACTGTACCAAGTGACTTTGACTCAGAAGCTTAGCCATTTGTTCCTAAAGGATTATAAAGTGTACATTTCTCCTCTCCCAGAATATATCCTAGGGATGAACCTACTGGAAGGAATGACAGTTAAGACCACCACAGAAGGATTTCATTTAAGTTCCTTTAAGTCCATGTGGTGAAATCAGTTATTTGAGGATAGGCAAAGTGGATTTCAGTCCATTTTCTCTAACTTGCCAAGTGGATAACATGAAGCAATATCACCTACCTGAGGTAATGAGATTACAACCACAGTAGATATACTCACCCTGGTTGAGATTATCAGGCCCACTCACAGATCATTCAATAACCTGCTGTGGCCAGTGAGTAAGCCAGATAGATCATGATATATGGTTATAGATTATTATGAGCTTATTATAAGGAGCTCTGGTAGCATAGTGGTTACGAATTGGGCTGCGAACCGCAAGGTCAGCTGTTCGAAACTACCACCTGCTCCACAGGACAAAGATGAAGCTTTTGGCTCACGTAAAGATTTACAGCCTCAGAAACCCTGAGTCAGAATCGACTCCACGGCACATAACAACAACAACAACAAAATGAGCTTATTATGGTAGCCCCTGTATTTATGCAGCTGTACCTAACATTGATTCCCTCTTCAAAGATATTGGGGTAAGTTTGGGTATCTATCACTTTGTGCTTCACCTAGCTAATGTCTTTTTTAGTATCACCATTGACTCTGATAGCCAAGAACAGTTTGTCTTCGAATGTCATGGAGAACACTCTTTCCCAGGAGTATGTCTACAACTCTACAGTGTGCCGTGGGCTGATTGCCCAGGACCTAGAAAAGCAGCATAAGCCCACTGATATCTACCTGTTCCATTTATATTGATGATGTCATGCTAACCTTAGAATCTCTGTCCTTGCTTCAAAAAGTAGGACCACAGCTAGTGTCACACCTGAATTCCAGAGAATGGGCCATCAATGATGCTAAACTGAAACACCTTGGATCATCCATCAGATTCTTGGGTGTTGGTGGTTGGGTAAGATACAAGAGATTCCCCTGGCAGTAATTGTAACAGTCAAAGCATACTGCTGCACTACCAAAGTAAAGGAGTTACAAATATTCCTGGGGGCATGCTGGAGTATTGGAAACCCTTATTCACCATCTAGCACAGATTTTTAGAGCCCCATATCATCTAGTGTGCTGGACTGCAAGGTTAGTTTTGAGTCACAAGGTTGGCAGTTTAAATCTATTAGTCACTTCTCAGAAACCCTAAACAGGGTTGTCACTATGAATTGGAACCAGTTCAAAGTTACTTAACAAATACCATCTAGTAAAGAAAGGAAGCATTTGGAACTGGGTACCCAAGTGGACCAGTTCTTCAATAAGGCTAAATAGCAGTAAAGCAGGTACAGTCTCTTGGGACCATAGCTGCCGGGCTATGTGAAACCGATGTTGCCAGCTACCCAGAGGGATATAGCTGTGGCCTGTGGCAATGACGACAGGGTTGATGTATTCCCTTAGGATTTGGCTTCCACTGTGGGATGCTGCAGAAAACTGATGTTGTTGCTGTTAAGTGCCATGAAGGTGGAGTCATTTCCAACCAATAGCAGTCCTTTAGAGGGTTTTCAAGGAGCAGCTAGTGAGCTTGAATCGCCAGTCTTGCAGTTCAAAGTGACTTACCAGTCCAGCACATTAGTCCACAGTACCACAAAACCTGATACAGCACTTTTAAAAATAGCAGCTTTGTGCACTATATAACAGTTTACAGCTTGGGGGCAGATGATGCCTTCCCTTGTAAAGTTAGCCGGACTGGCTCCATTTTGAATCATGAGTAGCCCCTGTATTATGTTTAAGTCCTGCCTAAGTAAAAAAACATTTTTAAGATGGATCTTTCTCAGCTGCACCTCCTCTCCCCATCCTAACCACTGCTTATGTTTGCTTCTGTCAACGGCTTATGCATACACCCTACTCCTGGTCTCTCAAGATATGTACCCCTAGCCCTACCCTAACGGGTTGTGCACACACCCTACCCCTGGTTTATGTAAGATAATGTCAGACTGCCTATGTATAAATACTCTTTGAAAATTCGGGTAGGGGCTGCAGTCTTTCCCTTGTTTAGGGAGACTGTAGTCGCTGGCCAGCTAATAAAGACTTCCTTGCTGTTCCTGAGAGTTTTGAGTAGTCATCTGGGTAAATTGAGGTGTGACCCAATCAGTGAATCTGATCCAAGAATCTGAAGTAACCAAGCACTCAAAGGACTGGTCAAGAAGGCATTTCTCTGCTGCAAAATGCATGCCTTTGGGTCAATGTGCTGGACAGCCTACTTCAGACTGGTGCTTAGCAAAGTCTTTGACCCAACCCTGTATCGAATACTGCATTTAAATTCTGCCCACAACGGAAGTGCCCCCACGGGAGAGTTACATATGAGAAGGCATTAGGAAAATTCCTAAGGAAGCTGCCTGCTACATGGACTGAGAGCTCAGCTTGAAGTAACCTCCCACAATGGATGGCTGTGGCTAGACAGCAAGCCATGGAAGGTATGTGGATTGACCAGGGCACTGAGCAAAGTAGCCAGTGGGCTGAGTTGACAGCTGCTTGGATGATACTCATGCATAAGCCCAACCCCATAGTCCTGTGCACAGACAGCTGGACTAACTTTGTGGCTAACACAGTGGAAAGAGCAAGAGTGGCTAGTGAACCAATAAGCCCTCTGGGGAATAGAGATGTAGAAGAACATTTGGGCCAGCTCACAGGCATAGAAATTGCTGATTTTCATGTGTCATCTCATAGCCTTCTTATTCCACTGGGGAATACTCAAGCTGATGACACTGGCCTGACTGTGTGCCATGATACAAGCACCAGTAGAACAAGTGGTCGAGTGACTACCAGAAAAATGGGGACTAAAGGGTATTGCCAAGGAGATGGGCCTTCCCTTCTCCATGAAACAAATTGTGGAGGTTTGCCAACAGTGTTTTAGCTGCTCATTAGGATGGCATAAGCCCAAACTCTACCAGATGGGCAGCATACTCTTGGCAGATGTGCCATCCAAATGTTGGCAAATGGATTACATAGGGCCCCTCTCTATGTCTGACAACTGTCAGTTTGTCTTGACATGTGCTGACACCATTACAGGATTCTTGTAAGTGTTTCCATATAAACATGCTACTGAACATTCTGCTATTCAAGGTCTCTCCCAGCTCTCTAGAGCCTATGGCATCTTCACTGACATCAAAAGTGACTGAATGACCAACTTCACTGGACACAAGGTCCAGGAATGGGCAGATGATCTGTGCATTGCAAGGCATTTTTACCTCTCATACAATCCTACTGCTACTAGGCTGTGGAACAGATGAATGGGATACTGAAACAAACCCTGCAGAGGGCAGGTACTCATTACAAAGTGGATACAGAGTCTACCAGAAGCCCTGGTATGAATATGAAAAGCAGACTCCATCCAGTGCCTATTAGTTGCTCACACAACCACCACATAAACCCAAGAGAATCCATAATATCCACTACAGTTAGCTGTTCCTTGCCAATCTCAGAATCTTGCCCCAAGCATGTCCATTTTAGTCCTCCCTGGAAATTGGCAAACAGGTTCCCATTAGTTTGCCTTTGAAAGGAACGTACTTAACATCAACAAAGGGAGTAGGGTTAGCAAGGAAAATTAACAAGTATCCTCAGGGTTCATCCCAAATCTTCTAAAAGCCTACAGTCTTCTTTCCCTGGAGGGACCCTGTTTCTAGCAGGACTGTTTTAAACCTGTGGAACATTATAGTTCCCTTGTTGGGACCACACAAGCCTCCCATCCTAAAATGACCCTCAAGGACAAACAGTATAGTATTGCAAACCAAGGGAGCAGTTAATTGCAAACTGAGGACCGCCTTGAGTGCTTCCTCTTCTACAGCATATGTTTTACTTAGTGGACATGGCTTGCCTTAATTGTTGTTGTTGCTGTTGTTAAGTGCTATCAAGTTGATTCCAACCCATTGCGACCCAGTATAGGGTTTCCGAGGAGCAGCTGGTGAACTTGAATTGCCGACCTTGCAGTTCAAATGACTTCACCGTCTGACGCATTAGCCCACGGCGCCACACCAAGACTCCTTAAGTGCTGTTGAGTCGGTTCCGACCCATAGCAACCCTGTATAGGGTTTCCAAGGAGCGACTGGTGAACTTGAACCACCGACCTTGTAGTTCAAACGGCTTTGCAATCTGATGTATTAGTCCACAGCGCCACACCAGGACTCTGCCTTAGTTAGTAGTACCTCTCATTTCTCTCTTTTTCTGTCCTTAGAGATGCAGTAAGGTTTTTGCCAGTAGGGCCACCATGATTGCAGACATGAGGAATCAGTCAGACTGTTCAGTGTATGGAGAACTCCCAATCTCCTCCACCACTGGCATGCCATGGAGAGCTGCAACTCTCAATGCAAGCACATGGGTCTGCTTGATACAAGCAGTTGGCAGGCTGCTTTCCAACATTCTATTGGAGTGCTCTGCAACTTCTGTCCAGGATAATACCTGCACCCAGATGTTCCATGGGAGCAAATCAAATTTACATACCATCAGAGGTATGCTCTTTCGGACAGCCTAGGGTGGCTGCCAGCAGTATACATCTAATTAAACTATAAGGCCTCCTGTGTATAGAGAGAGCCCTTGCAAATAACAGCCGTAATATGGGTTGACTCCCATAACAAGCCTGCCACCAAGTAATTTCAATTAACTCCTCTTGTAGTCAGTGCACAGAACATAACTAAGGTCAGAGCCTTCCCCTCACCTGGGGCTGGCACTGGGCATGTGTGTCTCATGACTGGCCCATACTTACTACACAATTTGACAGGAAAATGTACATGGGGACAGGCCTCTGTCCCTAGCACCATTTACAAATATTTGCGCACTTAACTTAGCATCTGGGACACAGTGTATAACCGATATCACTGCACTAAACACATCCCTGGTGATTTTATCCCTTTGTAGCCTTGGTTCCTGGGCCTGCATTTGTTGATGTGGAATGGCAAGTTGAAACCCTGGTGAATCATATGGCCATTAAATGAAACCAACCAGGCTCTCGCCTTGATGTCAACTGAGACGGAGCAAATGAGTAAGGTGGTATTACAGAACCAAATGGCTCTGGACATTCTCACAGCCACCCAGGGAGGCATGTGCACTCTCATTCATACTGAAGGTTGTGTATACATACCTGATTGTCACCATGTCATCTTTATGGCTCTGCAACAAATGTAAGTCCATGTTTCTACTCTCCAACAGTTGTTGGTAGATGCTATTTCTAACTGCATTGGCTCTTTGTCCTTGATGTGGCAGTATATGCTTCTATTAATTATGGGAAAATTGAGCTTAGGAATAGTGCTTTGTTGTAGTATACACTACACCACACTATTGCTTATAATTCTCTAACACTCAGGCCTGAGGGACTGTGTGGAAGATGGGCCATAAGACTGTAAGGGCCATTTAGCGTCATTGGAAAGGAGTACAAAAGCTCAAAAATGGTCACCTTAATGTTAATTCCAACCATATGTTCTATTGCTTCCCCCTGTTTCTACTATATAATACTTTAGTTATACTTATGCTAGGAAGGACCTAACAACCCATTTTGATTGCCATGCATATTGAAACTCCGTGTTCTCATGCTTTAGCTATGCATATACTAGGAAGGAGCCCATAGTCCACTATTCCCACTATGCATACCAAAACTCTTTGTTCTCTAGGAAAAGGCAGGCAGCCTGCACTTTGTAGCTTTCCTACTTTTTCCATGTTCCACATATCACCCTTAACTGTTTTTATACATGTGAAGCTTGTGTACCCCATGACATAAAAAAGATCTTAGCCAAACCCCTCGTTCAGATAATGTTGAGTGTATAGCTGGCCACCACTGGAGACAGTTGTCCGTGTCCTGATTAGTAAGGCTTCCTGTCGATAAACCAACTCTTTTCTTTTCTTTTCTTTTCTTTTCTTTTCTTTTCTTTTCTTTTCTTTTCTTTTCTTTTCTTTTCTTTTCTTTTCTGTATTAAACTGTTTTACAAATTGATTCCTGGTCATTTTCTTGATCTTTTTGCAACTTATATATGCAGAAGCCTTTTCCCTTCTGGGCCTAAACCCCAACATAAGATAACAGTAGATGTATCCTGCCTAGAATAAAGTATACACACAAGTTTAAATCACATACAACAAATGTTTTGTAGCATAGTTGAGAATTATGAGTAATTAAATTAAATTGACTCGATGTCATCAGGCTTGGCTTGGGTTTTGTGAAGCACGCTATTTATTTCCTTCCAAATTAGAGAATAAAAAAGATATGAAGGTTAGCTTTAATTAATCCTTCAATTACAAAAGAAAAATACATATATGTGTATATATATATTGCTAAAATAAGGGAATTTTATTCTGAGTGTATGTGTATATATATATATATATTGCTTTAGTAAGATATAAAGTAAAGGAATTGGACTTTAAGACCTATTACTATTATTTGGGGACATACACACTAAAATGAGTCACAAATAATGTCAGCACTAATTTATGAAGCATTACCTATACTATGCTGTGAGCTGGAAAGTTGGAGTTTTCTACTTAAGAGATTTACATAGGTAAAGTACTGTTCAGAGCAATACATTATTACACAAGATATTCTTACTTTTGGCTAGTTTATTCTGTGCACCTTCTTTTGGAAAACATCTTTCTTCTTCTTCATTTCCAATAATAGGATTAGAGTACACAGAAAAGTTGCAGATAGACATTCACTCCTTTCAACAGCATATATTTTGGCTAGAGCTATCTTCAAGTGTCTGGTGCCCTGTAGGTTGGCTATTTATTTGCTATAAGAAAAGAAGATAAAATAAACCAAGGCATGGTAAAAGGACCCCAGAGCAGACTCTGATAATAATTGTCAGCTTTATATTTGCATCTCACTGTATAAAATAAGCTTGGGTGTTTTCTTTCCCATTAATTTAATTCATGCCCACCAAATTTTATGTTTTCCATTTGCATTGGGAGGCAAAAACAGAATTGATGATGATCTGGCAGTTTTACCCTAAGGTATAAAGTAATGCTCTGCACTAGATGAGGAAATTAGCAGCTAAAAATATTTTGCACAAGATCATTCAGCCTTCAGCTTTTTGAAAGCAGGATTTAGGCAAACTCTACCACAAGGGCCAAACTCTATCTGCAGATGCCATATTTGATCATAGGATTTACTTTTCATACCTAAAGAAGCTATTAATTTTATAAAGAAAATCTCCAAAAAGGACTACTCATAAAAATCGAAAGTCAGGAGTAAGAATGCATTTGCTTTACAGCAGTTAGTGAAAAATGAATTTTTAGTATTAATTGAATATGTAAGTGATAAAAGAATTTGGAAAATGGTTTTAATCACAGTAAAAATACAATGAATTTTTTAATTTAAATACTTAGTATTGTATGTGTGGAATAAAACTAATAAATACATTGTCTAAATATATAAGATAAGTTCTATAATAAGTAAATTGGTCAGTTGTGATAAACTACCTGCTTTATAAATACTGAAAGCAAATTAAGCAGTTGGCCAAGATTGAAGATAATAGTTGTAATTTGTAAAATATTTTTCATGTTGTCCATTTATTTTGTATGTATTGTTAGAAGGGGCCAGTCTCTGAAGAAGAACATGATGCTTAGAAAAGTAAAGGGTCAGTGAAAATGAAGAACATCTCCAACAAGATGAATTGACACCATGGAAGCAACAATGGGCTCATGCCTAACAGTTGTTAGGAGGGTACAGGACCAGCAGGGTTTCTTTTTGTTGTGTATAGGTTTGCTGTGAGAAGGCACTTAGCAAAAACAATAGAGGATATTTTCAAAGACATCAGTAATTGTTCATATGTATGAAATTCTCAACAGCATTTTTTTTTCACTTTTTTGTATGGCTAACAATATAAATTGTTAGAGTTCATTGAAAAGTTGAATGAAATAAGGTCAACAAGGATTCTCAGAGATAGGGCAGCTATCCAGCCTTGATCCCTCACCAGACTCTCTTCTAACAGCTGGCATTTATTTTACATGCCTCAGAAACAAATCTCAGCAACAGGAGATATAATGGTGTGTAATGAAATGCAAGATCATTAAATCTACAAATGCTCAAATTTGCTACCAAAGATTCACCTGCGTCTTTGTGCTAAAGTTGTCTCTTACTGACTAATTTCTCTAAATGCAAAGAAAGGTGCTCCGTATTTGTAATAATTATTACTATTTCTGTCAGCAACTCCAACAACAGCTTTTATTAAGATTTGTTCTAAACTCTTGCACCTTAGTCACTTTCATTCTTACATCTGTTGTTTGATTTTCAATTACCAGAGTGTAGATTATATGGAGATAGAATTAGATAAATACAGGTGCAGTTTCTTATTTAAAGCTCTGTGGGGTTTTTCCTTAGTGAAACCATAGCAAATCCTAATAGTTCCAAATAGATGTTATTTGCTAACCTGCAAGAGAATAAAGTGAGTTTTAGCAGCAGGTGATGGCCATGGTATTCCAAGGAGCTATGGATGAGGGATTGAGCCTAGATAATCTTGCCTTTGTGCTGCTGCCCAATTCTGTAAATGACTTCCATACTTCATTCAATTCCCTCCATCCAGTCATTGGTCAGTCTATTCTATTTAAATTACCCTGTCTCAGCTTCAGGTCTAATAAGAATGGTAGTCAGCACAGTTCAATTCATTGTTCCTGCAGTGTTCAGCGCCACAGGAACCAACACATAATGGACCTACATAATGGATGACTGAATTGGAAATAAAAATAAGCTATTTGTTTGAAATTTACCTCCCATTTATTATATACTTGCATGGGAGGTCTCCCAAGAATCTGTAGGAGAGCCTTGTCTGGAAAAGTTATATATGTTTATGTGCTGAGAACAGAATACACATGTGATTACAAGAGCGTTTCATAGCACTGTTCAGTTTTATTATTATTTTTTTAATAATACAGCCTTGAAGAAATCAGAATGCAAATAATAAAACCAAGAATATAATATACTAAATAACTACAAGTTATAAGAAAGTCAATGCAGGTACATATACACATAGACATAAATCACAGATAATAATTATAGTTCTAATAGTTAGGGCGTTTGAAATGTTCATTGGCTGTGCAATGTGCATAAGATGTTCTTATCAAAATAAGTGATTTCTCTATGCATGCCATGAGCTCAGTCATGATTGAGAGCCCATCATCCAATGATTTAGAATTAAATATTTCAAAGATCTATTTTCCATACTCTGAAAGAGCTATTACTTCAAGCATAAGTGCCGTTATTGGTAGGAGGAATTTCACCCATATTTCACCCTGTGTATCATTGAAAACATACTCCTATACATTTTACATTATTATTATTGCCCCATGGCCATTCAGCATGCAGCTATCAATGTACAAGATATATGGGTCTCCAGTTGAACACCAGAAAGCAATGAGCTAGTGCAATTTGCCAGCTCTAGAGAGAAGTGTCACTTGAAATTTATGACTCTTAAATGGAAATTAAGGAAGATATACAAAGGCTTATGGGAGCAGTTGCCTCTATGGGAAAAGGGGTAACACTAGTAGCCAGACAGCTTTCAGATATTACCTTAAAATCTCTTGAGAGCAGGATCTATATTTTAGAAGCCTATATATGGTAACTTGAGAATTGAACCACGGGAATTATTTTGTGAAAACTTTAAACAAGGGAAGCTTTATTTATTCCAAGGGCTTTAGCTATTAGTATAAATCTTTTTTCCTTCACTATCTCTCAAAGAATAAGTTAAGTTATTTCATCATAACTTAAAGTAAACATTAAGTACATATGAAAGAGAAATAGGTTAGGAAAGTCCAGTGCTTTGATACACTTTTGTTAAGTACTTTTGAGTTGGTTTCAACTCTAGCTACCCCGTGTAGAGGAGCTTTTATTAAAGTACAGCAATTTATAAACAGGAAGTGACAAGTTTGTTTTATTTTTACTTGAGACTCCTGGTTTTAAAACATAAAGATGCATGTCCTAGGAACTCCTTTATTCTGAAAAAAATATGCTGCCATCCCAGAATAGCCAGACAAGAAAATGACAAAATTCTTCACAAATAAACTTCTGATGACTAATAATGGGTGGTAGAAAGTTAGTACATTTTATCTTTATAGCACAGAATACACAAACATGCACACTAACATATGCACATAAAATTATTGAGTTGAATGAACAAAAGAATCCTTGGTGTCAAAGTGGTTGAAGTGCTCTTCTGTTATCTATAAGACCGATGGTTTGAACTCATCAGTATCTCTGCTGAAGAAAAGGAACTAGCAATCTGTTCCCTTAAAGACTGTAAGTGCCATTGAGTCGGTTCTGACTCATAGCAACCTGCATAGGGTTTCCAAGGCATAGCTGGTGGGTGTGAACTGTCGACTTTGTGGTTCACAGTCCAGTGCTGATCCTACAGTGCCACACCAGGAGTCCCTTAAAGATTGTTGTTGTTGTTGTTGTTAAGTGCCATCAAGTTGATTCCAACTCATAGCGACTCTGTATAAGGTTTCCAAGGAGCAGCTGGTGAGCTTGAATCACCAACTTTGCAGTTCAAACGAATTTGCAATCTAACGCATTAGCCCACAGAGCCACACCAGGACTCCCCCTTAAAGATTGTTGTTGTTAAATGCCATCGAGTCAATTCCAACCCATAATGACCTTGTATAGGGTTTCGGGAGGAGCAGCTGGTGAGCTTGCAGTTCAAATGGCTTTGCAGTCTGGCGCATTTACCCACAGTGCCACATCAGGACTTCTACTGGGCAGATCTACTTTGTCACAAGTGATTTGTCTGTGATAGGATAATACCCATACTTTTACAATGAAGACCGGAATCCCCGTGTGCCGTGTGGCATTGTAGATTAACGTGCTGGACTGCAGAGTCAGTTTGAACCACAAGGTCAGCAGGTCAAGCTCGCAAGCTGCTCTTAGGAAACTCTAAACAGGGTCACTATGGGGCAGAACCAACTCAATAGCACTTAATAACCACAACAATGAAGACCAGTAAATGCCACTATAATTCCTATGTACACACCATCCACTAATGCCAGTGAGGATAAAATTGAGAATTATACCAACGTCTTCAGTTTGAAATTGATCAAACAGGTAATCAAGAAGCACTGGTAATTACTAGTGATTGAAATGTGAAAGTTGGAAACACAGAAGAATCCAGTTTGAAAATATAACCTCGGTGATAGAGATGATCTTTGGTATCATGTTAGAGAAGTTTTCAAGAAGAGTGACTTATTGTGTACATAGTTTTTCAACAACATAAATGGCTACTATGCAATGAACCTCACAAGATGAAAAACAAAGGAATCAAATCAACTGCATTAGTGGGTGTGTGTGTGTAAAATGACGTTCAATAACATCAGCCAAAACAAGTCCAATATTTTACTATGGATTATTGTTCTTGTTAGGTTCCATCAAGTTGGTATAGACTCCTAGCAACCTTATGTATGTACAAAAGAACAAAATATTGCCCATTCCTGGGCCAACCTCACAATTGTTGCCACGCTTGAGCCTATTGATGCTGCCACTTTGCCAATCCATCTCACTGGGGGTTTTCCACTTTTTCTCTGACCCTCCACCTTACGAAACATGATATGCTTCTTCAGTGACTGGTGCCTCTTTACAATATGCCTGAAGTATGAGAGATGTAGTCTGGCCATCCTGGCCTCCATGGAGCACTCTGGCTTCACTTCTTCCAACACAGATCTATTTGTTCGTTTGGCAGCCCATGGTAATTTCAGTATTCTCCTCCAACACCACAACTCAAATGCATCAATTCTTCTATGATCCTCCTTGCTCACTGTCCAAATTTTACATGCATATGAGGTTATTAATACTATGGTCAAGTGCACTTCAGTCCTCAAGCTAACATAGTTGCTCTTCAACAATTTAAAAAGGTCTCGTGCAATAGATTTACCTAATGCAATGTCGTTTGATTTCTTGACTGCTG
>NW_006408586.1:786484-787424 GCF_000296735.1 Chrysochloris asiatica
TTTTCCAGTGGTTAGGATTTCTGTTTTCTTTACATTGAGATTCACTCTATACCTAGACTGTTGTCTTTCATCTTCATCAGTAAATATTTTAAGTCCTCTTCACTTTTAGCAAGCAAGGTTGTATCATTTGCATATTGCAGGTTGTTAATGAGTCTTCCTCCAATCCTGATGCCATGATTTTTTGGTTTGTTTTTTGTTTTCATATAACCCAGCTTCTTAGACTATTTGCTCAGCATACAGGTTGAATAAGTATGGTGAAAGAATACAATCCTGTCTCAAACCTTTCCTAACTTTAAAACATTCAGTAGTTTCCGTGTTCTGTTTGAACAACTGCTTCTTGGTCTATGCACTGAACCAAAAATAGACAGCCACCAGAAGTTAGAATATATGACAACACCATCAAAAGTCAATCCACATATGTTATTGTTGTTAAGTGCCATCAAGTCGGTTCTGACCCATAACAACCTTGTATATGGTTTCCAAGGAGCAGCTGGAGATTTTGAACAGTCAACCTTGAAATTCAACCAAAACTAGAAGTAGAGTGCTTATCTTACACCCTCAAACCAGGATTCCAAAAAAGCCTACAGCACCCTGTATTCTCAGGTGGTCTGCCATCCAAGTACTAACCAGGTCCGACCCTGCTTAGCTTCCAAGATTAGATGAAATTGGTCACATTCAGGGTGGTATGACCATAAATATAGTTATGGTTGTTGATTGTTATATGGTTTGGAATTGGTTCTGACTCATAGCAACCCTGTATAGGGTTTACATGGCTGTCAATCTTTACAGGAGCAGAAAGCCTCATCTTTCTCCCATGGAATAGCTGGCAGTTTCGAACTGTTGAACTTGGGGTTAGCAACCTGACTAGTAACTTCCTGATTTGTAACCACTACTATACGAATGCTCCTTTGATATAGATATAGAAGTGTCATAAGTAAAA
>NW_006408586.1:788006-789316 GCF_000296735.1 Chrysochloris asiatica
AAACAGGATCTTTCATTATGCTGTTTATAAGAGAAACACCTTACACATAGAGAAAACATAGAATGAAAATCCAAGGGTGGAAAAAATATATGCACCTAAAAACAATAAAAAAAATGAGCATAAGTGACACTATTAATTTCTGATAAAATAAAGTTTAGACCATCTGCCTAAAAGATAAAGAAGGACATTATCTCATGATTAAAGGGTCAATTGAACAAAAGGACATAACCATAATAAATATCCAAGCTCCCAGTTGATGAACCTTAATGTGTATAAATCAAACTTTAACTGAATTAAAGAGACAGCTCTACAATAACAGTTTGTTTTTGTTTTTGTTTTTTTTTTTTTTTAAGTGCCATTGAGTGAGTTCCAACTCATAGTGACTCTGCACAGGGTTTCTGAGAATAGCTTCTGAGTTTGAACCACTGACCTTGTAGTTCAAATCATCCTTACAGTCTAGTGCTTACTCTATAGTGCCAAACCATAACTCTACAATAATAGTTGTCATTAAGTGCCTTCAAATCAGTTCCAACCCATAGTGACCCTATGTAGGATTTCCAAGGAGGAGCTGGGTGAATTTGAACTACTAGTCTTGTGGTTCAAACTGACTTTGCAGTCCAGTGAATTAGCTCACAGGGTCACACCAGGACTCCTGCAAACCAAGACTACTACAATAACAGTAGGGGATTTTAATACACCATTTCTGATCCACGGACTAACTAGTATGACACACAACAAAGATATAAAAAAAAACTAAACGCAATCAACTTGATCACATAGACTTACACAAAGTATTCCAACCAACAACAGCACAATATAAATTATTTTCCAGTGTGCATGGCACATTCTCCAGAATAGACTACATGTTAGGTAACAAAGTAACCCTTAGATCTAGAAGACAGGAATCCCATGTCAGGGCACAGAGCAGGACCTTAGTATTGGAGCAGGGGTAGCAGCAGGGTGATGGTAGACCAAGGCCTTGGCAGGTTTGCTACAGAACTGGTGTCATGGAGCATAGAAGCCAGGATGACTGGAACAGGCATACAGGGCCCTCTGGTGGGCATCTGTTTTCCAGGTACACTTGGCCAGCTGGCCTAGGATGCAAACAAACAATAGAGCATGCCACTGGCTCAGCTTAAAAAAAAACTGGAAGTTGGAGGACAACACAGATTTGAGATCCATGTTCAGCAGGTAAGAGTGAGAGTCTATCTGCATGTCCATTTTACTTTGAACAGACCACACCCCCCAAGGATATATGCTTTCAATTGATTGGCTGTTCATAGCCAATCATCACAGAGTTAATTATGCCT
>NW_006408586.1:792898-794700 GCF_000296735.1 Chrysochloris asiatica
CTATGGGTCAGTGCCGACTTGATGACACCTAACAACAACAACAACAGCATATAATTATATATAATCATACATTTATTGCTGTTGTTAGGTTCTGTCATTTCTAATGAAATTTGAGTCTGTTGCTACTACCACTGTGTCAGTTCATTTTGTTGGGAGTCTTCTTTTTTACTGACCCTCACTTTACCAAGCATGATGTTTTTCTCTAGTGACTGTTTCCTCCTGATAATATATATAAAATATTTTTTAAAAATTCACTATCTTCACATCTAAGGAGCCTCTGGCTATACTTCAAAGACAAATTTGTCTGCTCTTCTGGCAATCCATGGATTTTCAATATTCCTTGCCAGTACCATAATTCAAATGTATCAGTTCTTCTATGGCCCTCCTCATGTGAAAATTCCTCAACTTTCACATGCACGTGAAGTAAGTGAAAATACCATAGTTATGTGTCAGAACCAATTTGACAGCACTTAACAACAACAGCAATGGTAAATAGTATTTATTTTACAGTGCCATTCTGAAATATTGATATGATATACTTAGCAACAACAATAGATAGATAGATATTTTTATATGTTGTTAAGTGCCACCGAGTTGGTTCTAACTCTTAATGACCTTGAGTAGGGTTCCAAAGAGTGGCTGGTGAGTTTGAACTACCGACCTTGCATTTCAAACCAACCTTACAGTCCTGTGCTTATCCTACAACAGTACCGTAGGGCTCCACACACCAACCGCTCCTTGGAAACCCTATACAGGTTTTCTATGAGTCTGAACTGACTTGAGAGCACTCAACAAAAACAACATGTTTTTTGTTGCTGTTGTTGTTATGGTTGATGTTCAATATCCTTGAGTCAATTTTAAATCATAGCAACACTATATAAAGATTCCAAGGAGCAACTGCTGTGTTTGAACCACTAGTCTTGCAGTGCTTATCCTACGGTGCCATACCAGAACTCCAGAGGCAAACCAGACTCCTAAAGAAAAATTATTATTATGAAATATACAAAGTCCTAGAGTTAGAAATCCAAAAGTAAGGAACATGCTCATCATTTGTGAAGCTGAAAGAACTGAAGAAAACAAAAAAAGTTATTTGTAATACTGAAGGATTCTAAAGGAAAATTATGACGCAGAAACTATCAAAAGAAGATGTAGGCAATACACAAAATCACTGCACCTAAAAGAAATTGCTGGTGTTAATATACTTCAACACCTAATAGAAGTGAAGGAAAAAGTACAATCTACACATAAGACATTGGTCAAAAACATGTCCCCAAGAATTGACAGAATACGAACCATAATCTTTCAACAAACGGATGCAGCACTGGGGACACTAATTCATCTAAGCCAAGAAACTTGGAAGATAGTTACCTGACTAACTGATTGAAAGAGATCCATATTTGTGATATTCCAAAAGGAGTTAACCTAATAAAGTGTGCAAATCATTGAACAGAATTATTAATATGACCCTTCAGATTGGAAAGCACTCAAATTATGATGTAGGAAATTCAAGCTGGATCACACTAAAAACATATGGACTTTAGCAGAAAGCAAAAATACCAGAAGGATGTTTACTTTTTTTATAAACATTAGACACTAAAGAGAGAAGACCAGAAGAATTGGGGGGTGACATCAACAACATCATACAGGAAGAAAGCAAAAGGTCATTAAGAAGATAAGAAGAAGGAAAAGACCAATATGGATGTCAGAAGAGACTCTGAGCGTTGCTCTCCAGCATAGAGATGCTAAAGCAAATGGAAAAAATGAGGAGGTACAAGAGCTGAACAGAAAAATTTAAAGGTCAA
>NW_006408586.1:796425-798186 GCF_000296735.1 Chrysochloris asiatica
TGTAGCAAAAATTGTGAGGTTGGCCTAGTGCCAGCAGTGTTTCGTTTTATTATGCATAGGATCTTTATAAGTCAGTACTGACTCAAAGGCACCTAACATCAACAGTAACTTGAGCACAATTAACTATTATGGAATACTCACTATTTGCAATGTTGCCCATAGCTTGTTATGACCCACACAATTAAAAGTCTTTGAGTAGTCAATAAAGCACAGGTAAACATCTTTCTGGTATTCCCCACTTTCAGATAAAATCTATCTGAAGTAAGCAATGATATCCCTCTTTCCACATCCTCTTTTCAATTTGGCTTATACCACTGGAACTCTCTGTCAATTTATGGTTGCAACCCATCTAACATTGTGAGAGAACAATCTGAATGTTTGATCATAAGAAAGTCAGACTTTCCATCAAGATATGTGATTTTTCCCCTTCCCGTCCATAGCAGATTTATAGAAATGTCCTCTCTGGAATTAGATGTGCTCATATAATGCATTTTATATCAACCATGAGCAATGCTATCTACATCCTTTCAGGATAAAAGATTAATTCACTATGCTCCCTATGACTGCCGTGGCTATTGTGGGAGCAAATATCAATATGGTCTTCAGCAGAGTAGGTTCTCAGGAAAAGCTACTCCCACCCCCTATCTCCCCTGTTAACCTGCACAAGACTTGTGGTTGTTGTTAAGTGCTATGGAGTCATTTCTGACTCATAGCAACCCTGTATAGGATTTCTTGGCTTTTTAAATCTTCACAGCAGCAAAAAGCCTCATCTTTTTCCCGTGGAGCTCCAACCAAGGACCTTGTGGCTCAAAGTCCGGGACTTTAGCTACAGTGCCACTGCTCCCTCTGACTTATGGTATTAATGAAAAAATAAGTCTTTCTTAAATCAAAATAAATAGATTTTAATTGCTTTAGTTATTTTGACATAACCTAAGTTACTATCTTATAGGAGCGTGGTGACTCCATATGATGAGCACTAGACTGTGAAGCACAAGGTCAGAGGTCTGAGTCCTCTACCAGCTCTGAGGAGAAAGAGTAAGCATTCTGCCCTGGAGATTTAAAGCCTCGAAGACCTATGAGTCAGAACTGACTCAAAGGCAGTTAACAGCAACAGTCCTGACTTATACTATTCCTCTAACTGTGTTTTACCAAACTAATCAACAGAATTTTTTTTTTTTTAATCATGTAAAAATAGTTTTATTTCACAGGTCATGGAGCTACATAATCAAAAGTGATCACACTAAAGAATAGCTGAAAAGTAGCAGGTGAACAAAAAATGATCATATGGCTAAATAATGTATCATGAAATAAATGATAAAGCAGTAATGATTAAAACTCTCATATGTTGCCAGGAGAAATAGTAAAATTAATGAAACAAAAATTGAAATGTACAAATATCCCAAAGCAAAGCAATCATATATAAGAATTTGGTATATGTAGAAGATGCTTTGGCAAATTGTTAGATTTATGACAAATATGTAATTCTGGCTGGTACATTTTATTGGTGGATGGTGGTTATGTGCCTTGGAGTCGGTTTTGACTCATAGCGACCCTGTGCAGGGTTTCTGAGGCTGTAAATATTTACGGGAGCAGAAAGCCTCATCTTCCTCCCATGAAACAGCTGGTAGTTTCAAACTGCTGACCTTATGGTTCACAGCCCGTTTCATAACCAGTAGGCTACCAGAGCTCCTTTAGTACATTTTATTAGGGTCCTGCAAAAGGCTAATTTATTTTCATTGTAAAGAGAAATTAATTATATAT
>NW_006408586.1:798682-800156 GCF_000296735.1 Chrysochloris asiatica
GAAAAAACACAATACATGTTTATAGTAAAAATGTGCTTAAAGAAAAAGAAAACTACCATATCCTGGATATAGGAAAGTAGTTTGCACAATCTTTCTGGGGCTATTTAGCTAATACATGTGATGAATACTGATTAGCAACATGCAAAAATATTAAGTAGTGTTTATGTGATGAAGTTATAGGATGTTGTTGTAGTTTTCTTCTCTTTCTACTTTTTACATTTGCATAATTCCTTCATAAATCTTACTATCGAATTAATACAAGCTTTCAAATGATTAACTACTATCAGAAATGTTGATATCTCAAACACAATCAAAGTGTCTCATATTCTGCTTCCAAAAGTTCACAGTCTTGGAATGCAAATCTCTTCTGCTGTATATGGTATTAAGTCTGGTACCGGAATGGTTATGAGTTGGGCTGTTAATCTCACGGTCAGCATTAGAAACTATCAGCGGTTCTACGGGAAAAAGATGAGGCTTTCTGCTTCAGTAACTTATGCAGGGTCACTATGAGTTGGAACCGACTCCACGGCACACCACCACCACCACCACCACCACCATATATGGAGTCCTGGTGTGGTGCTGTGGGTTAATGAGCCAGACTGCAAAACCATTTGAACTGCAAGGTCGGCGGTTCAAACTCACCAGCAGCTCCTCGGAAACCCTATACAGGGTTGCTATGGGTTGGAACAAACTCGATGGCACTTAACAACAACAACCATATATGGTATTGCCAAGAATCAGAGTAAACGCCACAACAACTTGTAATAAAAATAATAGTTGTTGTTATTAAGTACTGTCAAGTTGGTGCCTACCCAAAGAGACCCTGTATAGGGTTTCCGAGGAGCGGCTGGTGAGTTTGAACCGCCATCCTTGAGGTCTAGCACATTGTGGTGCTGTGAGTTAATATGCTGGACTGCAAAGTAGGCTTGAATCGCAAGGTTGGCAGTTCAGATTCATTAGCCGTTCCTAGGAAACTCTATAAGCGGTAGCTATTGGTCGAACCGACTCGACAGCACTTAACAACAATAATAATGTATGTACACATACCATTTCAAGAAGTAACATATAATCGAGAACTAGTGTTACAGAAGGAAGAAGTCTAAGTGGTACTGAAGACATTGAAAACCAAGGCTCTGGAATTGATAGAATACAAATTAAATATTTTAATAAACTGATACTTCATTGAAAGTGCTTACTTATCCAAGAAATTTAGAAGACAACTACCTTGTCAACCATTTGGAAAAGATCCATATTGGTGCTCATTCCAAAGAAAAGTGACCCTAAAGAATGCAGAAATCAATGAATAATAATATCACTACTATGACATCCAAGTAAAATTTTGCTTAATATAATTAAAAAATAATTGCAGGTTGTAGGTTACGAATCGGGCTGCAAACCTTAAGGTCAGAGGTTCGAAACTACCAGCCACTTCACTGGAGAAAGATGAGGCTTTCTACTCCCGTAAAGATTTACA
>NW_006408586.1:800651-803461 GCF_000296735.1 Chrysochloris asiatica
CTTCAGAATGGATTGCACCTCAATGTAAAGAAAACAAAAATCATCATCGCAATGAGACTAATGAATATCATCATGATAAATGCAGAAAATAATGAAGTTGTCAGAGACTTCTCTGTGCTTGGATCCACTATCAACATTCATGGAAGCAAGAGACAAGATATAAAATTATGTATAACATTAGGCAAATCCACTGTACAAGTTCAAAGTGTTTAAGAACACAGATGTCAGTTTGAGGACTAAGGTTAACCTGACCGAAGCCATAGTATATTTAATAGCCTCATATGCATGTGAAAGTTGGACAATAAATTAGGAGGACCATAGAAAAATTTATATATTTGAGTTAAGGTTTTGGAGAAGAATATTAAAAGTGCTATGGACTCCCAGAAGAACAAACAAATCTGTGTGGAAAGAAGTACAACAAGAATGCTTCTTAGAAGTCAAGATGGTGAGACTATATTTCTCACACTTTGGACATATTACCAAGAGGGACCAATCCCTAGAGAAGGACACCACGCTTAGTAAATAGGAGGGTCAGCAGAAAATAGGAAGTCCTTCAACAAGATGAACTGGCAAAGTGGCTGCCACAATGGGTTCAAGCTTAACAAACAATTGTGAGGATGGTGCAGGATTTAGCAGTGTTCTGTTGTCCATAGGGTTATTGGGAGCTGGAACTGACTCAGTGACACCTAGCAGCTAACATGTTAAGCAACTATCTGAGAACTGGACTATGTGAATGAATACATGGCATTATGATTGGAGGAATGCTCATTAACAACCAGTGATATGTAGATTCCACAGCCATGCTTGCCGGAAGTGAAGAGGATTTAAAATATTTACTGATGAAAATGGGAAAAAAAGGAAACTACAATCTTCAGTTGTACATTCAGGAATGCACTTCGATTCAAAGAAAACAAAAATCCTTACAACTGGACTAATAAATAGCATGATAAATGGAGAAAACATTGAAGTGGTTAAAGACTTAATTTTCGTTGAAACCACATTCAGAATTCATGTTTTGTTTTGTTTTGTTTTTGAAAGCTGCAAAGAACAAGTTTAATTTCCAACCAGCGTCACAGTCATTGCATATCCCACATTTGAGCAAGGATAGAGAAGGTGAGTTATTAAACATATAGAGTCTACATTCCAGAGGAGGAAAAAAGAGGAGCAAACCCAGTTCATGACTGCAATTACCATTGTAACACCACAAACAAAATTGGGGAGGTGGTCTCCAGAGGAGAAATTTGGAACAAGGAAGAACATATAATTAAACCTAGCAGAAAGGGGGATAAGGGGAAGGGAGTGGATCTGAATATAATGAAATGTCCAATCCCAAACTATCTAACTGTTAGTTGAATGGGAATGCTGAAAGAGTCACCCCTAACTCAAGGAACGGCCCCGCCAAGGGTTTAGCAGCCATGGATACTACCATGACCACCTACTGCACTCTGCTAGATAGACCAGAACTGGCCAAACTCCAAGAATGCTTCCAAACACCCTCAGCCCCCAATTGGTCCTTGTTGTTGCTGTTAAGTGCTATTGAGTCTGTTACAACCTATAGGAACTCTGTATAGGTTTTCTGAGGGCAGCTGTGACCTTGAACTGCCAACCTTGTAGTTCAAACTGGCTTTGCAGTCCAAAGCATTAACCCATGGTGCCACACCAGGACTTCTTGGATCCTTGGATTGCCACAAAACAAAGGTGAGGTTGGAAACCTGAAATTAGTAAAACCTAATTTTTAGACTGGAATCTACTAGGCAATGTAAGAGAGGGAGAGAGGCAGAACAGACAAAGACTTTGCCAACCACAAAGATACAGAGTGAAGAAAGAAACAAGATAGGAAATGAACTGTAGGAATAAAAAAAAAAGGGAGAGAGAGAGAGAAACAGGCAGTAGCAGTGAATTAGTTGAAAACACAAAGAAAAAACATTCAGGGACAACAGGGGTGCGATGAAAGAAATCAGAGGAAAAAGAGGAAATAGAGACAGAGGAAAAGAATAAGTGTGGAGGTGAGGCTCTGTTGGGTCATGAAAATGAATATGTTTTAGAATGAAGGGTAACCTCCAGCCTCATCCCTGCCATCAGATACACAGACACACAGAACAGATACCTACACACACCCACTGCATCTTGGGTAAGTAGCACAGTGCAAAATAGATGGCACTGAGCAGCACTCAAGTAATCAAAAGATAAAATGCATTAAGCAAATAGGCTATAACAGACCTCTTTAAAGTGTTAAAGAGGAAAAATATCAGTTTGAGGACTAAGGTGGGCCTGGCCCAAACCATGTATTTTCAATCATTTCATATGTATGTGACCACTGGACATTGAATAAGACAAAAGTGCAACTGTTCGTCTCCCTGTTTCCAGAGGAAAGAAGAGTGAAAAACCTATAAACGCGTGGAGACAGTGCAATGTACCTTGTGAACATCAATATTCAAGAGTCTACAACCAGAAGAACTATATGGTGCCCTGTTATCACTGCCAATTTCTGAATAAGGTATCACATTAGAAGGTCTGGGATATAGGTAGAACAAAATTCAAAATCAGAAATAAGACCATGTTCACTGGTTGGACGGAGAGTGGTGTAACCCAAAATACGACAACACTTGTTGTTGTTGTTAGGTGCCATCGAGTTGGTACTGATCCTTAGTGACCTTATGCACAGCAGAACAAAACACTGCCCAATCCTGGGACAACCTCACTACTGTTGCCACACTTGAGTCCATCAATGCTGCCACTTGGCCAATCCATCTTGTTGGGAGTCATCCTCTTTTTCTCTGACCCTCCACCTTACCAAACATGATATCCTT
>NW_006408586.1:803791-807260 GCF_000296735.1 Chrysochloris asiatica
TTGACAACTTCAATCTTTTCTCCATTGATAAGACTGTTGTTTATTGATCTAGTGGTGAGAATTTTTGTTTACTTTACATAATCCTTAGTCACCCTTCAAGTTTGAAAGTGAATTCACAGCATGGCTAAATTTTCTTCCAAACAATAGATAGGTCTATAAGGGAAACAATAGCACTGAGGTGGCTCACACAATCAACCATTTGAGATTAAAAGGGCAACATTTACTAAAGTTCATAGAAGAACTGAAGCATTTAAATTGTGGTGTTGGAGGAAACTTTTTAAAGTGCCATGAACTTTCAAAGGGACAAAGAATCCGTGTAGGAAGAAGTATATCAGAATGCTCATTAGAAGCCAGTATGACCAGACTTCATCTCTCATTCTTCAGATATATTATCAGGACGCACTAGTCCTTAGAGAAGGACACCATGTTTGGTAAAGTAGAAGGTAGTGAAAAAGACTTCCAACGATATGTATTGGTACAGTGGCAGCGGCAATGGACTCAAGGCTTAGAAACAATTATTAGGTTGGCAGAAGACAGGGCAGTGTTTCATTCTGTTGTTGTGACAGCTGGACAGCACCTAACAACAACAACATTTACTTGGGGACGCACTTAACAACAACAAAAACAGGAAAGAAGAAGAAATTGAAAAGGAAACAGAGAAGAAGTGTGATAAGTGATGTTGCAATGTGAGCATTGCAATCAATGGCATGAAACAAAAAATATATGAATTATTGCATGGAAAGTGGATCTGCTCTGTAAACCTTCCAATTTACAATAAGAAGTTGAAAATAAAAAAAGATTTCTATCTTTTCTTTTCTTTTTTTTAGGGCATGAAGATTCTATTATAAATATTTTTTATAACAGTTAACAATGTAATATAATCCAAGCAAAACAGATTTTTAAATATATTTGAGCTTCTTGGATATAATTTCCTCCAGAAATTACTATTTACCCATTTATTTACATCAATAATGTGTCTTAATTTTAAGCTGTGTCCTTGTTTACAATGCATATCAAATGATCTATGGCCAGTAATTGGACAAATCAATTCTGCCTCATTTAAAACTATTGACTAAAACCTGTGATTATTCCCCTAAAACATTACCCAATGCCCTTTTGGCTCCTATTTTGACATTCTTATCATCACTCTTTTGTCAATTTGTGATACCTTGGTGGCTTGTGTGTAACTATGATGCTGGAAGCTATGCTTTGGGCATTTTAAAAACCAGCAGGGTTACCAATGTTGGGCAGGTTTCAACAGAGCTTCCAGAATAGAAATGATAAGGAAAAAGGAGAGGCAGAATACTTATGAAAGGTTAGCCACTGAAACCCTTATGAACAACAACAGAACATTGTCTGATACAGTGGTGCAAACTGAGCTCCTCAGGTTGGAAGGCATTTAAAATACACTGGAGAAGAGTTGCTGACCTTTCTGACATGGATGAAGCAAGACTTTTGGTACCTTCATTTGCTGGTGCACACAACTCAAAATGGGGTCAAACAACTTCAAACATTCATTAATAATTAGAACATGGAATGTATGAAGTATGAATCTAGGAAAATTTGAAGTTGCAAAAATGATTCGGAACAAATACAGATCAATATTCTAGGCATCAGCAAATGAAAATGGACTGGTATTGTCCATTTTGAATCAGATAATAATATGGTTTAGTATGCTGGGGAGTGACATATTGATGAGGAATGGCGTATTCATCTTCAAAACCAGCATTTCAAGATCTCTCTTGAAGTATAATACGTTCTATGATAGGATAATATCCATAATACTGCAAGGAAACCAGTTTGCACAACTATTATTCAAATTTACACACCAACCACTAAAGCCAATGATAATGAAATTAAAGGATTCTACCAACTTTTACAGGAGTCCTGGTATATTGCTCTACGATAAGGACTGGACTGCTAACTACAAGGTCAGTGTTACAAACATACCAGTTGCTCCTTGGAAACCCTATACAGGGCTGCTATGAGTCAGAATTGACTCATGGCACTGAACAACAATCAGCTTTTTCAGTTTAAAATTGATCACACATGCAATCAAGATTTATTGGTAATTGCTTGTGATTGGAATGTAAATACTGACAACATGTCTGAAGTATGAGAGAGATTACTAAATTTGCTGACAGAATTGGAACAAAGATCCAGGTTTCTGGGTTCTGTATTGTATATCCTTAATGAAAATCTTTTTTACTAGCTCACCACTTACCTATTAACCAACTCCAGAGTGAGTCTTAATCACTAAAGTTAAAGTACAACACAAAGGATATCTTACATAAATAAATTATTAATAATCATTTGCATCATTAACATTCTCTAAATTTCATTCCATATGCAAGTCTCTGATCTATGTTGTTGTTGTTAAGTGCTGTCGAGTTGGTTCTGCCCTATAGCCACCCTGTATATAGGGTTTCCAAGGAGAGGATGGTGAGTTTGAACTGCCAACTTTGCAATTCAAACTAACTTTGCAGTCCAGCACAAGAACCAACAACGTTACACCAGGTAGTATACAATACAATCAAGATGCATTGTTTTGTTTATTCATGTGATATTCTCTCTCTCTTTCTCCATATATATATATAAATTTTTTATTGTAGGGTTTACATGGGACAACAACAGCTTTACACTCATCCTATCATCTTTCGTTTCATTGCAATGATTACAATCCCCTCCATGCATCATCAAATAACCAAAGGGTACACCACACAGGCCCGCCCCCCGGCCGCCAGCACACAGCCTTTCTCCCTTCCTGAGTCCAATGTCCCCAGCTGCTCCATCTGTCCACATCATCCCTGGCATCATTGCCTCTCTGGGTAGAGTCCAGCTCTCCGTGTTTCTCACTTGATGGACCCAGGAACCTCCGCTCCTGGGCTGTAATATCAACCACTCCCCTCCTTTTGTCAAAAAATCATCTACAGCTATATTTCCTACCCTCATAGTCAGTCCTGATGGCAATTATTCACTATTGTATCACAAGAGTCTTTGCCCATTTCCTTTTGCCAGCCCGGTCCCAACAGATTGAAAAGCATTCAGTGGTGATTCTACCTTCCCCCTCCCCATCTGGAACTAGGCTCCCTCTTGAAAGCTTATAAGTAAGCCAGTCATTTCTTGCCTTAATAGGCCCCCCAATTTTGGGTAGCCAATGTCTAAGTTGCCCATCTCTGTTAACCCCTGTGTACCGAGGGGGTGGGAGTGATCTTCGCTGTAAAGGTTTGTTCTCTCTCTCTCTCTTTTTTTTTCTCCCTCATCCCTTATTAGTGAAAAATGTGGTCATCAGCCAGACCACATGCCTGCTCATGTATTCCCCTTGAGTGTCTGTCTTGGAAGGGGGTTTGCTCTGAGGGGTCCCGACAACTTGCCTTTATGGTTCCCGGGCAAACAGCTTACTTGTTCTTGTCATAATCAATCCTACTGTGGTTATTGTTTCTGATTTTTCCTGCTGGTCTTTCTTTCA
>NW_006408586.1:812136-814888 GCF_000296735.1 Chrysochloris asiatica
TTTTTTGGTAGTGCTGTTCCTTCTTTTGTTCTGCATGCCCTCTTGTGCTGAGTTTGTTTTTTTGTGCTATTTCTTGTCAGTTTCTTCTTAGTTTTCATGTTTGCATGTTCTGTTTGGAAGTTCATTTTCATGGTAAATTGTGAAGGATTAGCTTTCTTTGGGGTTACCTTATAGTCTATTAACTTTTCTCGCCATTTAAAAGAATTTATTGTATCCTCTAATGACCTGACATACTCACCACCTGGATCTCTGTTCCTACATTTATCACTTCTTTGATATTGATATAAATTTGATCTTCGGTTCATCTCCCAGCTACTTTGATTTTGTTGTTGTAGTTTTGCTCTGTTCTGGACTCTGCTATCTGTTGACTGACTTCCAGGTGGTGCTTTTACACAAGTAAATCTCTGGGTTTTGTCTGTTCTTGTTGATTTTCAGTCCAAAGAACTCCCTTTAGGATGTTTTGAAGTGCTGGATTGGTTTTCATAAAATCTTTTAGATTCTGTTTATCCTGGAATATTTTGATTGCACCATCGTACATCATATTTGATTGATAGTTTTGCTGGATAGACGATTCTTGGTTTACAGTTTTTTTCTTTTAGAGTTTTGTATATATCGTCCCGTTGCCTTCTTGCTTGCATGCTTTCTGCTGAGAAGTCAGAACTTAATCTGATTTATTTGCCTTTGTAAGTGACACTTCTCTTCTCCCTGGCTACTTTTAGGATTCTCTCTTTGTCTTTGATTTTGAACAGTTTGATTATTATATGTCTTGGTGACTTTCTTTTGGGGTCTATCCTTCCTGGGATATCTATTGTATCCTCTAATCAACCTGCCATACTCACCTCCTGGGGTGTGTTCGGCTTCTTGAATGTTTACCTTCTCATCTTTCAAGATGTTAGGGAAATTTTCTTCCAGAAGCTCTTTAACTGTCTCCTCTGTGGATTTCTCTGATTCTTCCTGTTCCTTAATCCCAATAATTCTTAAGTTGTCCTTCTTCATGTTATCCAGCACGTATCTTAGACTCTATTCAGATTTTTTTTATCCTTTTTTCTGCTTGCTCTTCTATCTTGCAGTATTGAGATATTTGTCTTCCAAATTGCTAGTTCTGGCTTGCTTCCATCTCTTCTATTCAGCTCCTTTCCCCTTTCAGTGTATTATCCATTTCTGATATTTTATTATTAATCATCTGGACCGCTTTTTGCAGGTTTTGAATTGTTTCCAATGCTATATCAATCTTGTTTGATTGCTCTTGTAGTACTTTCCTGGTTTCTTCCTTGTTTCCCTCCACCCCTTTTCAGAGCATTTGAATTTGTTTCCATAACATTCTTCTGAATTCCATCTTAGGCAAATCCAAAACCTGTTCTTCCTCTTTTGGCGAGCCTTTGTTTGTCTGTAGTGCATTTGTCTCATTTACTCTTTTGTGTTTTTGGAAATGTTTTGATATTGTTTGTTGTGTTTGAGATCTTTTATTTATCATTTTCAGTAGTTATGTGGGTTTTTTAATGCTTAAATGGATATTTGTTGTTGTATTATCTTACTGGGTGTCTTCTGGTGGATATGATCAGGATATTGGCTTCCCTTTTCACATGTAATGCTTAGCAGCTGTTATTGGCTCTTGTCTTAATGGTGGAATATTATAGGGTATGCTTGTAGCTTGGCTATATGGTCTGATTGCTGTCTCTTCTTGGGTAATGTAGGGAGAAAAAGCTCCCACCTCCAGGAAAATGTTTGATCAAAAGCCTCAAAAGTAGAATCAGTATAAAAGCAGAGACAAGAACCTTCACTTTGAAACAAAAATAAAATTGTGTGTGTGCACTGTAGAAGTCTCCAGTTGGGTTGTCCACTTGCTCAGGCCCCTCCTCTAATCACCACCGTAGAGGTGCTCAGATAGATATTGAGAAGTTAATGTGAGAAAGGTTGTTTACTATTTGTGTCTCTGAAGGTCAGTTAAGTTTCTGCACAGTGTCATGTTTAAAATAGCTGTGTCTTTTTATGTTGGGGGTTTACAGATTGTTCATATGGTTTGTTTGTCAGTCCAAACCAGTTTTTTTGTTGTTGTTGTTTTGTTTTGTTTTTCTTTCTGGATAGGCAGGGGTTTTAACTTTAGGTCTGGGATCCACAAGCAGACGTCCAAAGTAGCAGCCACTGGATTTGCCCTTGGACTGATGTGCCTCTTTCTCTCTGTGCTGTGGGAAAGCTGTGGTCTCAACATTGGACTTTTTGGGGGCGCATACTACCCGCCTGAAGGAGTCCAGGCTAGGCAAAGAAGGCACCACAGGGAAGAGGAGGAAAGAATTCCTCCACACCTTGTTTTACAACTGTGGCTTTGCTGCTTTTAACACTGGTTCCCTATGCCAATCTGTCTGTAATCATGCCCTCTGACTTCCTCCCAGATGGGTGGCTGCAGAGGGAGTCTCTTGCCAATTTCTATAACACAATATTTTCCTTTATACCATGATTTTTCCACTGGCGGTTGTGGGAAACTGATGCCCTTACCCTTATGCTAGATCCAAAGCTCTGCTGCAGTTTTTTGAGATCCTCGTCTCTGGGTTTTAAACCCCTCACCCATGGAGCCTGTCCTACCTGACTTTGCTCTGCCACCGCCAGCAGGAAGTCCCCATGACAGATCTTGATATATTCTTTTTGATGATGAATGCAACTTTATTCTTCTTCAATTAGTCAATCCTAGTATAGTAAATCATATGGATATCCCATTCATATTGGCCAATATCAGCCCATTTCAGTTCGCTAATAT
>NW_006408586.1:815363-817500 GCF_000296735.1 Chrysochloris asiatica
TAGAATCACTGCAATTCACAAGCCACAAAACTACGGCAAACTGAGTGATGTGTGGTGGTTTGACACTGTTGCACCATCTATGCAAAAGATAACATTTAATATCATCTAACTACATGAGTTCTGGTAGCATTATGAATCAGGCTGTTAGCCTCAAGGTCGGCAGTTTGAAATTACCAGCTGTTCTGTGGGAGAAAGATGAAGCTTTCTGCTCCCTTAAAGATTCGCAGTCTCAGAAACCCAGTGCAGTGTCAATATGAATCAGAACCTACTCCATGGTGCTTAACAACAATAACAAAAACAACTACATGAGATAGAAATGGAGAAATGCAAGTGTCTTTATTCTGTTACTTTTACAAATTAGTTTCCTAAGGTGGAATGATAAACCATGTTAGTAACTAAATAAAACATATAGAAAGAAATTTTTGTTCCTATATTTTAAGGGAAAATGATCAGATTGTTCTCTTAAGCAGTTGCAACCTGTAAAGTGCTTAAATATAATATCCTCATACAGAACTTTAAAATAGCCCACTATTAAGGGAAAAACAAAACAAAACAGATAATGATCCATCTCACTTTAACAATGTTTGCCTAAAATATAATGACAAGTATCAGTTTTGAAAACAAATGATTTTTCTGAAAGCAAATGAGTTTTATGTCTTTGTCTTAAATTTGTAGTACTTGTAAAAAAAAAAAAAAGCATACTGTAACTACAAATCATATAAAACATGTTTTTGTTTGTACTTATTTTTTTAGGAAAAAAATGAGAAATTTTTGTGACTTAGGTACATAAAACTCAAAGGAGAAATTGTGTTAAAATTTTCCAGAAACCAATTTATTTTAATTTGTTTATATTTTGATGAATATTTCTTCAGAAGATTGCAGTATTGGAGGGCACAAAACATCAGTTTTCACAACACTTATTGCTATTGTAAAGGATGTGACTTTGAAAGTAAGAAGGTCACCTTCGTTCATTCACATTCCTGGTATCAGAGTGGTTTCCATTCAGGATATACAAAACAAACCTAACAAATACATTTCCACTGCCAATTTTTAACGACAACTGAGCATATTTCGGGCAACCTTAAGACAATAAGATATCAATCAATCTGTGAAACTGGTGCTTCATTTCTGAGGGGTTAGAACAATGGCCTGCAGTAGACAAAGGAGTCACACAATACTTAATGCCCTCAAGAGAGTTCTTGGAAGCCAACCAGTATAAAATTTCCCTTCACCCCCCAAAAAAAATACATTTTATTATATTTTGGTAGAAATACCTAATGCACCTACAGTTTGAATATTACAAGTATTTTTGGTCATCACATTTCAAAAATGAGTGCTGGAAAATGTCTAGATAGTAAAAGCAAATAGTAATAAGATATGAAAACATTCTGAAAATGATGCTACTACTGCATATTTGATGGTAGAATGGGGGAAGGGGTGATGGATTATGTGTAATAAAAAAGAATAAACTAATTAAAGAAAAAGATATAAGAATTACAGAAACAATTAATTGAAAACATGTGAACATATTACACAGAATTAACAAAGATATAAATTTGTAACCCTAAATCATAGTAATACAAAGTTATAAGAAGGGCTTGGAAAATTCATGGATGGTACTACATAAGAGTCATTTATTATATTTAAGTACAATAACTAGATAACTTGTCATCCATAAAATCGACAGTCTGGAGAATATATCTGAGATTAGAAATTGCTATGTAGACACAGCTAATATAACCAAACTATATGCAAAAACAAATCAACATGAATAAAAGACCTAAATGGAAATCCCAAAATTTTAAAGGTCATCAATGAAAAAATAGGGACAAACTTAAGGGCTCTAATACACGACATGCATAGACTATCAATTGTAAAACTTTCATTGTATAAAACACAGAAACAATAGAAGACAAAATGAATGACAGGGATGTACGTAAAATTAGAAACTTATGTGCATTAAAATTTTTCAACAAAAAAGTAAAGAAAGCCCACAGCCTGGGGAAAAAATTTTGCAGTGTCATATCACAGAAGGAGTTAATCTCTAAAATTTATAAGAAAATACAATGTTTCTACAAGAAATAGACAAGTAAAACAATTGAAAAATGAGCACAGGGAGAACAAACACGATGGCAGA
>NW_006408586.1:819850-829740 GCF_000296735.1 Chrysochloris asiatica
AGGAGTTGGAGGGCAGGAACAGTAATTCACTGGCTAAGGGGAGGGGTAGACACATGATAGTCTGAGTGACAGGAAGGAGAATATACAAGGAGGGGGAGAGTGATACACAAAAATGAGGAGGAGTTGGATGAGCAATCAATATAGCAGAAGACTTGGGGAAGTATACATGGGATAAATGGGATAGAAGTAAACAGTTACATAACTAAAGCATTGGAACAACAGGACTCTGTGATACATGGATCGGGCCATAGACTCAGTGGGTAAAGGAGAGTAAATAATAGTGTTTGATTGTCTTGTGGATATTTTTTCCCCATGCTTACTATTATAAAATAGACATTTAAGTGTGATAGAAAGAGATATTGGGAATTATGATTACAAAATCCTTGTAAGCTGTCTTTAGCCTATAACTGATTGGGTTAGCTAAAAGGGGAATTAGATTTTGCCCATGGAAATAGGCTTCTTGTCAAGCCCTTCTCACATATGGTACCTTAGATAGAATCCTGAGGCCTACCCAGAACATTCTGAGGTGGGACATTTCCACTTTAAAAGATAAGCAGACCAACCTACACCAGCTAGAAACAAAGAAGATATTACTGCAAAGACCAGCAGAAAAAAAGGGACACATTTTGGCTGTTAGGATATCAGGAAAGCTGTTTGCCTTGAAGCCATCAAGGCAAGAAAAGTCAGCCTGTCAGAGTTAACTGCCTTACACCCTCGGAAACCCTGTACAGGGTCATTATGGGTCGGAACCAACTCGACGGCACTTAACAACAACAACAAGACCAAAACTCAAAGTGAACACAAGAGCAGTCTGATATGCTCTCTGGTGACTGCTCTGGTCTACTTGTAAGTGGAAGTGGAGGAAATGTAGCAATGAAGACATGGCCTGAGTTTGACTATGTTCCATAAAGGTAAATACTATTAACTGATGGTACATGGAGGGGACTGTAATCATTGCAATGAAACAAAATATTATTTGTTGCATCTAAAAGTAATAATCTGCCCTATAAACATTCACTCAATTCACAATTAAAACTTTAAAAATAAATAAATAATTAAGAAATGAGGAAGTAACATAGATTATCTGAAAAATTTTTAAAGGATAATTTGAATAATACATTTGCCCTTCTATAGAAAAAAATAAATAGGCCATCCCTGCTATTGTTAAAATACACACATGCTTTTTAGGTTGTTAACTGAGAAATGTAATATTTAAAAAGAAATAATACTGGGCCATAAACCGTTCGAGGCAAGGAACACATAATTCTACTTTAGACTGACATTCTTTGAAACAAAAAGAAAATATTCCTTATACTTCATCTCTGATATTCCCTATAATAATTGTTTCCATTGAGTGAGCTATAACCTTTTAACTTGTTTCAATATTGTATGATTATACCATTTAATTACATTTTTATTTATTAAGGATTAACCTTGACAAAAGATAACTCCAGACCCTGAAAACAAATATAGAGTACAATTCTAAATAAGAATTCATATATGGAAATAGAGCAATCTGATATTCATGACCAGATTCTAAGAGACAGAGCTAAAACTACAATGCTTACAAGCTTGGCTAATTTAAATGTAACACATGCTAAGGAAGACATACAGATTTTAATGTGTTAAGAATAATTTATATGACTTCATGAAAGATGGTGGACTGGACAGACACACAACACAGAACATCTACAACAAAAAACAAATGAAACAGATGTGAATGATAATTCAGGAACACTGACCTGCAAATGAAAGGATAGAGAAGTTGGTTGAATAATGGCTAGGAAAAATACTGAACAAAAGAGGTGAGAGAAAAAACAAATGGGTTTTTCTCCACTAGTCTGACATAGCACTGCTGTCTTTTAACTTTTGTAAGCAGAATTCTATTGAGACTGTAGTCTAACAAGACAAACACTCACTAGTGCTGGTGACAAGAAAGACAAAATTATTTCTTGTTCCTCACACCCTCCTGGTGACCAGTAGATTGGACAGCTTACCTTCACCTTTCAGCAATTGGTATCACCCATATCCTGGAGAGCTCATGCTCTACTTGAGGTCAGAGCCATGGATGGGTGCCAGGTGCACCGCCCCCATGAGAGGAAGTACCTGAAATTCACCTGTTTAGATGAGCATAATGAAAAGGCTGATACCTAGTCACTCCTGGGAGACAAAGAACTCCTTCCATAATCTGCCACCTTGCCCTAAGCTATCTTCTGGATCTCAAAGTCTGCCTTATGGGAACAAGCACTTTAACCTCAGCCACCTTCTGAGCTTGCACAACCTATTTATTGATCTGTGGACCTGACTCCAGCATCATCAAGAACTCCATCTAGGACCAAGCATCCTACCCCATAACCCCATCCCTATACCCTCTGAGCTACTTAGCTGGAAGAAGTTATTAACTCATACTAGATCACCTACCCTATATTCACTGTTTTCTACTCTCTGAGTTCTGTCCTACCCCACTTTTCTCCTTTCTTTGTTTTTTTTTTTTTTTTCCTTTTCTTTCTCTTTCTGTATTTATTGTCTTTTCATTATCTGCTTTTCCTTTTTCTTTCTATTCCTCTATTTCTCCTCTCTTTTTCTGTGCTTTTTTAAAAAAAATGCTTTCTTAGATTCATTTCCTTACTATTCCCTTTCTATATCCTTTATCCCCCTATTGAATTTTCTTTATTGTAATTCTTTTTTTTTTCCTTTTTCTCTTTCTTTGTATTATTTTTCTTGTTGTTTGCTCACTTTCCCCTACTTATTATTATTTATTATTACTTTTTTTTATTTTTTGCTGTTGTTTGACTTTTTGTTCCTTAATTATTTTTTTCTTGTCACATCTAACAGGAGACAGCAACCTTGCTTACATGGTCCAGCCACATCCTAAACTTCTTCAGCCCCGTCCACTGGGCAAGGAACACTACACACTTCTGTACCAACTGATAATTGGTAGATAGCAGCAATACCAACCAAACACTTTCTTAATGGTGCTACATGAAAAGAGAGCAAAATTATGCACACACTCATAATCTCCATAATATTCAACAGGACACAAATAATATGTGTCTTAAAACATACCAACATTCAATCATCAATTAGATACAAATGTAAAGCACTACAATGTTTCATAGAAAACAGACAATCTGAGTCACACACAAAAATAAGACAGAGTGACTTAAGCAAATGACCAAAATACAGAGAAGTCCTTTCTGAGGAAGAAATGGCATAGGAACTACCTGATAAGGGGTCCAAAAGAATAATATTTAGATATTTAGAATAAGATAAAGATCAAGAAAGTAACATAAAATTAAAGAAAACAGAAAAAAAGTTTAAGAATTCAGAAAAACACTATAAGAATAAATGAACAAAATAAATGAAAAAGTAGAAATAATTAAAAAACAACAAACAGAAATTCAGAATACTGATACTAAGATTTCAGAAATAGATTACACACTGATAGGACAAGGTGACAATCAAATCAATGGAAAACTAAATTAGTGAACTTAAAGACCAATGTCTTAATACTAACCAATGTTATAGAAATAATCAGAAAAAAATAATAATAATAAGGAAAACAATCCAGAGAAAACCTGAGACTCATGTGGGTCATAATCAAGAAGAATAGCTGGAAGACAGCAATTCTAGAACAGAAAAAGACAAAAAAAAAAAAAAAGAATTGAAGGAAGTAAACCTCCCTGATACCAGGAAACATGAGATGATATGTATTCAAGAAGCTGAAGGAACCACAAAGAGGATAGAAACCAATGGAAAATCATTGACATATTATAATCAAACTTTCCAAAACAAAAAAATAAAAAAAGAATACAGAGAGCAGTTCAGAGAAAAAGAAAATTTATCTACAAAGAAGAAGCCATAAGACTAAGTTCAGATTTCTCAGAAGAAACCATGCAAGCAAGAAGACAATGGGATGACACATATGTAATGTTAAAAGGAAAACATAATTGCCAAACAAGTACTGTATGCGCTGCAAAATTGGTATTCAGATATGTTGGCAAAATTAGGACATTTCCAAATAAACAGAAATTAAAGGAATTTATAAATCAAGTCCAAAATTACAATAAATACTGAAGTGAACTCTTTGCACAAAGGACCAACAACACTAGATAACAGCCAGATATTAACAATAAATAACAACACCATTTAGAAGTCAAACATGATATAGAATATCCAAAGTAAAATAAACCTAAAAATAGGGAATCAGATATAACAATTTGTAACAAAGACAACCCTGCAATAATGGTGATCTATGAGTAGATGCATGAATGGACATTAAGAATGAGCAAACGTGGGAGGAAGAATGGGAATAGAGTCACTAAAGTTCTATTATGAATAAGGTCACTGTGAGTTGGAATTGATTCAAAGGCACCTAACAATAATAACAAATACACTTTTGAGAAAGGATATTTGTATTTCGGTATTTAAAATATACCCATGAATGTAGTGGAAGATACAGGTGGAAAATTAGAAAAACTTAATGTTACTGCTGCTGTTGTTGTAGTTAGTTATTAATAAGTCAGTTCTGACTCATAAAGACTCCATGCACAACAAAATGAAACATTGCCCGATCCTGTGTCAATCTCACAATTGTTACACTTGAGTACATTGCTGTTGCTAATGTGTCAATCCATCTTTTTCGGGGGTCTTCCTTTTTTTTTAGCTGATCTCCAGGGACTGGTACCTCCTGATAACATGTGTGAGATGAAGTCTTGCCATCCTGGCATCTAAGGAGCTTCGTGGCTGTACTTCTTACAACACAGATCTATTTTTTCTTCTGGCAATCTATGGTACTTTCAATATTCTTCCCCAACACTCAAATGCAACAGTTCTTTTGTGGCATCCCTTATTCACTGTTAGACTTGCACATGCCTATGAGGCAACTGAAAATCCCATGGCTTGGGTCAGGCATGCCTTATTCCTTAAACAGATATCTTTGCTCTTTGGCACTTTAAAGAGGTTTTGTGCAGAAGATTTGCCTAATGCAATACATCATTTGAATACTTGACTGCTTCTTACATGAATGTCGATAATGAATCCAAGTAAAATTAAGTCTTTTAAAACGTCAATCTTTTCTCCATTCATCATTTATATATTTGTCTAATTGTGAGGATTTTTGTTTCATTTACATAGAGGTGCAATACATACTGAAGGCGATAGTCTTTGATCTTCATCAGTATTTTAAGTCCTTTTCACATTCAGAAATCAAGGTTGTATCATCTGCATATTATAAGTTGTTGATTAGAGTCTTCCTCCAACCCTGATACTGCATTCCTCTTTATATAATCTAACTTCTTGGATGATTTGTTTAGCATATATTTTGAATAAATATGGTGAAAAATACAACCCTGGTGTACAGCACTTTAAACTATTCATTTTTCTGATTTTATACTACTCAGTATCCCATTTTTATGTTTGAATGACTGTCTCTTGGTGTATGTTTAGATTCCTACTGAGCAAAAATAAGGGTTCTGGAAGACCCATTCTTATCAACATCATCCATAGTTTGTCATGATCCACACAGTCAAAAGACTTTGCAAAGTCAGTAAAGCACAGCAAACATCTTTCTGGCAAACACCATCTGCCTGAAGGTTTTCCTTGGTGAAATGTATGTTTACATCGCAATGTGCCCATGTTTTAATTGGGTTAGTTGTCTTTTTCTGGTACATGTGCTGCACTGTCCTATAAATTTTAGCGATTAGTCTCTTGTCTGATATATCGTTGCAATTTTTTTTTTTTCCCAGTCTGTGGGCTTCCTTTTCACTCTTTTGGTAAAATCTTTTGATGCACATAAATTTCTAAATTTTAGAATTTAGAAATTATAATCCCAGTCTTCTGTTTTGTCTTCTCTTATGTGTGTGTTTTTTGCCATGTTTGATAGTATGTATGCCATGTATTAGAGCCCTTAAGTTTGTCCCTATTTTTTTATTGATGACCTTTATAGTTCTGGGGTTTACATTTAGATCTTTAACCCATGTTGAGCAAGTTTTTGTATATGGTGAGAGACATGGGTCATGTTTCATTCTTTTGCAATTGATTTCCAGTTTTGCCAGCACCATTTGTTGAGGAGACTATCTCTTCCCCATTTCATTTTGGCTCTTTGTCGAGTATCAGTTGACTGTTGATAGATTTATTTCTGTGTTCTCAATTCTGTTCCGTTGATATAGTTATCTTTCATTGAGCCAACACCAGGCTGTTTTGACCACTGCAGCCATTTAGTAAATTTTGAAATTAGGAAGTGAGAGGTCTCTTTCTTAGTTCATCTTCTTCTTAAGCAGTGATTTGCTTATCTGAGTTATTTTTCCTTACCATATAAAGTTCATAATCTTTTTTTCCCTCTCTTCAAAGAATGTTGCTGGAATCTGGTTTGAGAATGCATTATATCTGTAGATTGCTTTGGATAGTATTGACATTTTCAGTGTTAAGTCTTCTCATCCATTAGCATGATATATTCTTCCATTATTGAAAATCTCTTTTAGTTCCTTGTATTATAGTGTATTGAAGTTTTCTTTGTAGAGATCTTTTGTGTCTCTATTTATATTTGTCCCCAAATATTTCATCCTTTGGGTGACTATTACAAATGGTATTGTTTTCCTTGTTTTCTCTTCAGCAACGTCTTTTAGTATAGAGGAATCTAACTGATTTTTTAATGTTTATCTTGTACCTTGACACTTTGGCAAATCTTCCAATGATTTCCAGTAGTTTTCTTGCTGAGTCTGTGGGATTTTCTATGCATAAGATCATATCATCTTCAAACTGAGAGAGTTTTACTTCTTCTTTGCTTATTTGGATAAATTTAATCTCCCTCTGTTTCCTTACATCTCTGGCTAAGACTTTCAACACAATATTAAAAGGAGCTGTGATAAACGGCATTCTTGTCTGGTCCCTGTTCACAAAGGGAAAGCTTTCAGTTTCTCTCTATTGGGAGTGATATTGGCTGTTGGTTTTGTACATATGTTTTTTAATTATGTTGAGGACTCTCCCTTCATTTCCTGCTTTGTTGAGTGAGTTCATCAGGAATGGGTGTTGAATTTTGTTAAATGTTTTTTCTGCATCAATCAATATAATCATGTGGTTTTTCTCCCTTTTTTATTTATGTGGTGAAATGTAACTATTGTTTCTAACATTGAATCATCCTTACATTCCTGGTATGAATCCCATTTGATCACATTGTATTATTATTATTATTATTATTATTATTATTATTATTATTATTATTATTTGCTGTGTGTTGAATTCTATTGGCTAGGATTTTCTTGAGAATTTTTGTATCTCTATTCATGAGGGATATTGGCCCATAATTTCCTTTTTTTAGTGATGTCCTTCCCTGATTTTGGTATGAGGATGGTGCTTGCTTTGTAAAATGTGTTAGGAAAAGTTTCCATTCTTTTCTATATTCTGGAATAGTTTGAATAGAATAGGTGTCAGCTCTTTGAATGGTTGGTAACATTCACCAGTAAAGCCATCTAGGCCTGGACTTTTTTTCATTGGGAGTTTTTAATGACCTTATCAATTTGTTCCTTGTTATAGGTCTGTTCAAGTTTTCTGCTTCATGTTGTGTAACTTTAGGTAGCTTGTGCTTTTCTAAAAATTCATTCATTTCCTATAGATTTTCAAATTTGTTGAAGTAAAAGTCTTCATTATACTGTTATTATCCTTTTTATTTCCATTGGTTTTGTTGTAATGTCACCTATGTGGTTTCTTTTGCATGTTATTTGTGTCTTCTCCCTCTCTTCTTTTGTTAGATTTACCAATGGTTTGTCAGTTTTATTAATCTTTCCATAGATCCAGCTTCTTGTCTTGTTGGCTTTTGCTATGTTTTTTTTCTGATTTTTATCTCATTCATTTTTGCTTTAATTTTCGTTAGTTATTTTCTTCTGGTGGCCATAGCTTTACTTTGCTCATCTTTTTCTAATTGTTGGAGATTTTGTTTTAATATATTGATTTTGTTTCATCTTTTTGAATGTGTGCATTTATTGCAATAAAATTTCCTCTCAAAACTGCTTTTGGTGTGTCTCAAAGGTTTTTATATGTTGCATTTTCATTCTCATTTGTTTCTAAGAATTTTTAAATTTCACTTTTTATTTGTTCTATTACCCATTAGCTTTTAAGCAGGATGTTATTCAGTTTCCATGTATATGATTTTGTTTCCTTGATCTTCCTATCATTGATTTCTAATTTTAAAGTATTGTGATCTGAGAAGATGCTTTGTAATATTTTGATGTTTTTAAATTTATGGAGATTTGCTTTGTGGTCCAATACATGGTCTATTCTGGAGAATATTTCATGTGCATTGGAAAATAATGTGTACTGTGCTGTTATTGAGTAGAATACTCTGTATAAATATAAGTGGCCAAGTTGGTTGATTTTGTTGTCCAATTCCACAATGTTTCAAATGAAATTCTTTCTGGTTATTTTGTTCATTTTTGAAAGTAGTGTATTCAAATATGCCTGTATTACTATAGAGTTGTCAATTTCTTTCTTCAATTCTATTTGCGTTAGCTTTATGTATTATGGGGCTCTTTCATTAGGAGCATAGATATATGTTATGGTTATGTCCTCTTGTTCATTTGACCCTTTAACCATGAGACAATGATCTTCTCTGTCACTTATGTAGGTTTTTACTTTAAAGTGTCTGAAATTAACATTGCCACTTCTGCTGTCTATTGATTGCAATTGGCTTGATAATCATTTTCAAATTCTTTAATTATTTATTTATTTTTTAAAATTTGTGTGTTAGATGTGTCTCTTGAAGACAGCGTATTAAAAGATTCTGTTTACTTATTTATTCTGCTATTTTGTCTCTTGACTGGGGCATTCAATCCATTGATATTCAGTATAATTATCAATATATATGGATTAATTGCTATCATTATTCTGTTTGTGTTTTGTGGTGCTTCTTATTTCTTTGTTCTGCAGGCCTTGTGTATTGAGTTCATTTATTTGTGTGAGCTTTTTTTGGTCAATTTGTTCATAGAATTAATGTTTACATAATCTTCTTCAACATCTTTTTCTTTTTCTGGTATGGAGATGTATTACATTTGTTTGATGTTACCCTATATTTTACTAAGTTCTTCCTCTTTTTATGATGGTCTGTTTTATTCTGAGAGCTACCTGACTTCCTCACCACCTGGATCTTTGTTATTATACTTTTCCCCTCTTTCACTTTTCACTTCTCCCAATCATAGACTGACTTCCCAAATACTTTAATTTCATTCTTGTATTTTTTTTTCTGCACCAGGTTCTTCCATCTCTGGAGGAAGTTACAGGTGGTGTTGCCACATATGTCAATCTCTGCTGTCTCTATTGTCTGCTCTTGCCAGTTCTCAGTCCAAATAACTCCCTTTAGTATGTTTCTGGAGTGCTGGCTTGGCTTTGAAAAAATCCTTTTATGTCTGTTTATCCTGAAATGTTCTGATTTCAACATCATATATAATTGACAGATTTCCTGTGGATATGATTCATGGTTGTCAAATTTCTCTTCTTTCAGAGTTTTGTATAAGTCTCTCTATTTATCTTCTTGCCTGCATGGTTTCTATTGAGAAATCAGAATTTAATATTATTGGCTTTCCTTTGTACGTAGCATTTCTTTTTTCCCTAGCTGCTTTCAGGTCTCTCTCATTGTCTTTGATGCTGTACAGTTTGATTATGATATGTCTTGGTGATTTTCTTTTGGGGTCTATCATGCCTGGGGTTCATTTAGCTTCTTGAATGTTTATCTTCTAATCCTTCAAGATGTCAGGGTAATTTCTTTCCAGCAGCAATTCAACTATCTCTTATGTGGTTTTCTTAATCTCCTCCTTCTCTTAAATTCCTCAGAGATAATAATAATCAGCCTCAGATTATTCATCTTCTAAATGTCCCACATGAATATTAGGCTTTCTTCA
>NW_006408586.1:831722-834121 GCF_000296735.1 Chrysochloris asiatica
TCTTCCAAAATGAATCTCATGGACTGGTTTTAATTTTCTTCAGTATCAGCCTGAACTTGAATTTTCATGCAGTTGCTGGTCTGTTTCATAATCCTCTCTTGGTCTTTTTTTGGCTGATAATATTTTTTCACCATTTTATCCCAGAGATGTAGTCAATTTGATTTCTGTGCATTCAATCTGGTGAGTTCCATATGTATAGTTAGTTGCCTTTTATATTATTTTTTTAAAAAGGTATTTGCAATGAATAAATCATTGGTCTTGCAAAAGTCTATAATTTGATCTCCACTGTCATTTATATCACCAAGGTCATATTTTCTAACTATTGATCATTCTTCTTTGTTTCCAACCTTCACATTCCAACCATCAGTAATTATCAATGCATCTTGATTACATGTTCTTAGATGTAAGCAAAACTTTGAGAAACAAGTCACTGGGCTCAGGATCTTAGAACATCAGTTTTGGACTACCCTAAGGCCATACATCACAAAAAAAGTGCTCTTAATCCTCCTTTAAGGAGCTCTGGTAGCATAGTGGTTACAAATCAGATTGTGAACTGCAAGGTCAGCAGTTCGAAACTACCAGCTATTCTGTGGGAGAAAGACGAGGCTTTCTGCTCCCATAAAAATTTACAGCCTCGGAAACCCTGTACAGGGTCGCTGTGAGTCGGAACCAACTCCATGGCACATAACCACCACCACCAATCCACCTTTGGTGAGTAGTGATAGAGTCTTAAAAGATTTTAAGCATGCAGGAAAGATGACATGGGTTGATATTTGTCATATTTCATAGACCCCAACATGACCTTGGAATGAGAGGGAGAAAAGGATGAGTTGATGGGTTTGAAGTTCAGGGTGATGTGTGAACTCCCATGTCCAAAGACACTGACCTTGCCACTGAGGGCTAAAATTAAGAATGAAGCAGCCACCATTTCTGAAGAATAGAGAGGAATGCAAGAACTCCTAGACTTGCAGACAGGACCCATTGGACCTAGAATAGATGGCTTGCTGACCAGAATTCAACTGGATAAAAATAAATAAGTCTGACACAAGAAGAAAGCATAAATTACTACAATAGAATCAACTGAACTCTTAATTATGGATGAGGTTGCTCAAAACTCCTACCAATAAGGAAGGATTCTCCACATCAAGGATAAAGCATGTCTCCTCTGTACACTGGGTTGATAGGAATAGACATCGTAGACTTCGGTTACCAAAGTTGGGAGCTATAAAGGCACAAAGTGACTGGCTTACACAGTTTCATGAGGGTGCTTAGTGTCAGAATTCGGGGAATAAGGCAGAAACTCAACTGAATAGTTTTCCTCTTGTCCAGATGGGTTTGTTAATGGGGGGATAAGACTTTATGATATACTTGTGGATAATTGTTTTCAGCTCTAATGAAAATTGTCACAACTGTAAAAGTGGAAGAGATGCAATTAAAAGGGAAACAATTAATCTGTCATTTCAGGAACTGAAGTACCTGGACCATCAAGAGGGAAGAACTTGAGAGGAATGAGGGATTCAGACCAGAAAAGCAATTACAAAAGAGATGATGGTGGAGGTGATGGCACAGAGACACAGAACAGCAGTGGATGTTAGGCCTATAGACTGAGAAAAACATCATGCTTGTGGGCAGGAGGCTGACTTGCAAAATGTGCACTTTGGACATTTAAATGAATATATATTTACAATGGGATATGAATACACCAAAATAATAATAATAATAATAATAATAATAATAATAATAATAATAATAGAGGTAAGTGCTTTTGGCTAAGGGTGCATAGAAGATATTGTATATTGTAACCATTACAGTGACTTGCTGAATATAAAAATGGTGATCTGTCATGTAAGCCTTCACTCACTCAACACACAATAAAAACTTAAAAAAAAAAAAAAAAAACACCTTTTACTGATTCACCTATTATTCTCTTCTGCTGGAGTAGAGAAGAGTGATAAAAATCAGACACATGAAAACAATTAATTCAATGGACTAATTGTACATCAGAAAATAGGTCTCCACAAGTCTGAGGCCAGAACTAGATGGTGTCCAGCTACCAACTGCTTGGAAACGGATCATATTAGAAAGTATTGGATAGAGTGGAGAACACTGTGGAACCATAACTCAAAATCATAAAACAGACCAGGCTACTGCTCAGATAAATACTTGTGGACCCCTGAAACTTTTACATTTATTCACCCTTCACTTCTGGAACTGAACTGTGGCTCAATTTTCAACCAAAAATAGATATGTCTTTAAGAGGAGCAATACGTCTGGTAAAGTGCCTACACCTTAGAATAATCAACACTTTGAGATCAAAAGGGTACATTTCAGAAAGGTTAGGAAAGAAGGATTAGTAGATATAGAAAGTGCAGGAAGGAAGTGTTATACAATATGAGGAT
>NW_006408586.1:834911-844170 GCF_000296735.1 Chrysochloris asiatica
ATGTACAAAGCAGGAGAGACAAATTCTGTAGTTCTGAGCTGATCTCTCTGTCTTGAACTCAACTTTGAGACCTTCTTGATTTTCCTTAAAGCATTTGAAACATCTGAACAGTTGTTTTATGTAGGGCAGCAATCATATAAACTTATTGGAAAGCTTCAATATGATAAAGAGATACCCACTTGAGTTTCCCACTCATCTGTCAAGTTGTCTTACTGTTGTGGCGTGCTTATTTCTGATCTTGGAAGTTATGCTATTGGCATTTAAAATACCACAAGGGTCACCATGGTATATAAGTTTCAGTGGAGATACCAGACGAAGAATAGAGGAGACAGAAGGAATAGGCAATCCACTTCTAAGGGATAAACCACTGAAAACATCATGAGCTACAGCAGAATAGTGTCTGATATAGTCCTGGAATATGAACACCTCAGGCTGTAAGATAATCAAAATATGACTTGGATAGTGCTGCCTCTTTAAAGTAGAGTGGATCTTAATGTAAAAAATGGAGCAGAGACTTGAGAACTTCATTTGCTTATGGGACATGATTCAAAATGTGAAGAAACTACTTCAGACTTCCATTAAAAATCAGAACATGTAATGTACAAAGCATGAAGCTAGGGATATTAGAAATCATCAAAAATGAAACTGACATAAACTAGCATTGGAAATTTTGAATCAAACAAATACATGACTTACTGTGCAGGAATGATAAATTGAAGAGAAATGGCATTGATAGATCATAAAAAGGCCTATCTTGATGTACAATACACTGTGTGATAACTATATGCCTACAAGGAAAACCAGTTAGTTCAAATACTCAATTTAAGCTCTAATTACTAAGACAATGAGGAAGAAATAAACAAATTCTACCAACTTCTTTGGTCTGACAGTACTAAAACATGCAACCAGCATTCATTAATAACTACTGGTTATAGAAAAGAAAAAAAATTGAAACAAATAAGAAGGATCTATAGTTGGACAATATGTATTCATGATAGAAATGAAGCCATTTAGAAGACGTACATGGGTTTCTTCATTGAAATATCTTTTTGCTATAACATAAACAGGGACTATACATGTGATGGAAAATGGGATGAGAAATTCAATGTCATCAGTCAAACAAAACCAGGACAGACTATGGGACAGAGCATCAATTGTTCATATACAGGTTCAAACTGAAGCCGAAGAAAATTAAAACAAGTCCATGAGATCCAAGATATGACATTTAGTATACCTGCCAGCATTTAAAGAACATCTTCAGAACAGATTTGATACATTGAAAACTATTGACTGAAGACCAGAGTAGTTGTGGGATCACATCAAGAACATTATACAAAAGAAAACAATGGTCATTAAAAAAGACAGGAAAGAAATAAAAGACCAAAATGTATGCCAGAAGGGACTCTGAAAATTGCTCTGAAACACAAGAAGCTAAAGCAACTGGAATAAAAGATGACTTAAAAGAGCTGAACAGAAAAATTTGAAGGGCAGCTTGAGAAGACAAAGTAAAGTTTCATAATGAAATACACAAAGACCTCGAGTTAAAAACAGTAAGAGGATGAAAAATCTTAACATTTCTCAAGGTGAACTTCCTGAAGAAAAACTCAAGATTTTAAATGCAATATTAAAACTTTCTATGAGCAAAATACTGAACGATACAAGAAACATCATATGAAGATGGAAGGAATATACAGTCACTCTATCAAAAAGAATTGGTCAGTATTTAACCATCTCAAGAGATAGCATATTATCAAGTACCAATGATATTGAAGGAAAAAGTCCAAAGTTTACTGAAGTCATTAATGATAAACAAGGTAGGTTAATGCTCTGACTGCAAGGTCTGTCTGAATTGTAAGATTGGCTGTTCAAGATCACCAGAAGCTCCTTGGAAACCCTATATAGGATTGCTATGACTCGGAACCAACTTTACAACATTTAACAAGTAATTGATAGAATAACCATTGAAATGTTTCAACAAACAGATTCAGCATTGAAAGTATCCACAGGTCTATGCCAAGAAATTTTGAGATAGCCATCTACCCAACTGAAAGAGATCCATATTTGTGCCCATTCCATAGAAAGGTGAAGCTATAGAATGTGGAAATTATTGGGCAATATCATTATTATCATGTTAGCAAAATATTGCTAAAGATATTTCAAAATTGATTGCAGCAGCATACCAACAAGGAGCTGTCAGAAATTCAATCTAGATTCAGAAGAGAACATAGAATGAGAGATATCATTGCTGATGTCACATGGATGTGGTTTGAAAGCAGAGAACACCAGAAAGATGTCTACTTGTGTTTTATTGACTAGGCAAAGGCATGCAATTATGTGGACCATAAAAAACTATGGAAAACTGCAAAGAATGGGAATTCCAGAACATTTCATTGTGATCATGTGGCAGCTGTACATAGACTAAGAGGCAGTCGATAGAACAGAACAAGAGTATACTCAATGGCTTAAACTCAGGAAAAGTGTGTGTCAGGGTTGTACCTTTTCACAATATTTATTCAATTTGTATGCTGAGCAACTAATGCAAGAAACTGAGTTATATGAAAAATAAAGTGGCAACTGAATTTGGAACTATAAGTTAAGCAAGATTGGCAATTTAGACTCACCAGCCATTCCTTGGAAACCCTGCACAGGATCCCTATGAGTTAAAATGAACTCGAAGGCACTTAACATCAACAACATGTGATATAACCTTGCTTGATAGAACAAAAAGAAATTGAATCATCTTTCATATGGATTACAACACAGTGTAAAGAAAAGAAAAACCCTCACAACTAGACCAATAAGCAATATCATGATAAATGGAGTAAAAGTTGAAGTTTTCAAAGATTTAACTTTATTTGGATCTACAATAAATCCTAATGGAAACAGCAGTCAAGAAATCAAGTAACATATTGCAGTGTGCAAATCTGTTGCAAAAGACCAATCTTAAGGTGATACAGAGAAAGATGCCACCTTGAAGAATAAGGTGCATCTGACCCAAGCCATGGTATTTTAAATTGCCCCATTTGCATGTGAAAGCATGACACTGTGTAAGGAATACCAAAAAACACTGATACATTTTAATGATGGTTTTGTTGAGCAATACTGAAAGAACCATGGACTGCCAGAAGAAAAAACAAATCTGTCTTGGAAGAAGTACAATCAAAACGCTCTTAAGAAGTGAAGATTTTGTACAGTACTCTGCACATGTTATCAGGAGGAACCTGTGTCTAGAAAAGAACTTTATACTTGGTAAAGTGCAGGATAATTAAAAACAGGAAGACCCTCAAGGAGATGGGTTGATACACTGGCTGCAACAATGGATTCAAATATAATAATTATAAGGATGGCAGAAGACTGGACAATGTTCATTCTGTTGTACATTGGGTCACCATGAGTCAGGGCTGACCTGAGTGTATGAAATAAAAGCAACAACTATTAGAGTTTTGTTAAAATTTTGATATTAACCCTGAATTTAACTTAATTTTTACCCATGACACAAAGATTTTCTTGTTTGAAGACACGCTAAATATACTAAGACAAGTGTATTACTGACAAAACTTGTCTGTAACAATTCACTAATTGCAAAGCTATTTTTAAACACATTTTGTTTGGAATAAATCTGTGGATGTATAAACTGGATATGTAGTAGCAATACTTTTTTGACTCATGCACATATTAAAGATGTTGTTGTTTGGTGCCCTTGAGTTGGTTCATAACAACCTGTTCTAGTGAGCAAAACACTTCCCAGTCCTGCACAAAAGCATGCTCTGGCAGCCACTGTGTCAATACTTCTCCTTTGTTGAAGGTTTTCCTCTTTTAACTGACTTCCTACTTCATTCAGAAGTGTGTGCTTCTCGACTGTCCCTCCTACAAACAAGTCCAATATATGTGACACAAAGTATCAGCATCCTTGCTTCTAAGGAATAATCTGCAGTACTTCTTCCAAGACTTATTTGTTAATTTTCCTTGAAGATCATGTATAAAAATCATCAGTCATCCTATAATTTAACAAAGGGTAGAGAGAATCACCCCAGCATCAACAAGTCAAGGGTGATTTCATGAGGCTGCGTCAGATATGCCTAAACCCTTCAACCATTTTAGCAACCATAACTTTCATGGTATACACTCTAATTATCTGCTGAATTAGATAATCCTTTTAAATGGCCACACAACTCACAGATGATGCTCACAGTTATAAGGCAAACTGGGAAGTAAAAGGTTATGATTCTGGATCAGAAATGCATGAGATACAGGTCTTATAAAAGGACATCCTTTTCTTAACCATGCCTGCAGGCACATCTCTCTCAGTCCCTAGGCCCTTGACCCTGCCCTGTTTGGGCAAGTGTTACAAAACTCTTTTTATTCCACAGATATATTACCTAGAGGCATTCCACTTTTCTAGGAAACCTCCTGTCCTAATGCAATAAAATTTGTTGAACCACGAATCCAGAAGTTTGCTGTGTCAATTTTAGCTTATTACTAGCTTTGTTTCCTACGTTGCCGTTTCTCTCACCATTTCCCACTGATTCTCACTATCTTTGGTTTTGCATCTCACTGTCTTCTGGAAAAAGGAAGTTCATTGCAAGGATCTTGGGTCTAAACAATATGCTCACTACTGGTTTTACTTTCTCAGTGGTTGTGTGATTGCCTTTTCTGCCTTCTGATAGGACTCATTTAAAGCCTAGCAGGATGGGAAAATGACCAATTCCTTAAGTAGGGATTCATGCATCTGACTGACATGTTCACATCCTCACAACAGTACCGTATCCCTTAGTTATCTTATAAGCAAGTAAGATAAGCAAAGTATGGCTAACTGCAAGATCAGCAGTCCAAACCTACCAGATGATCCACAGAAACCCTATACAGGCTGTGAGTTGGAACCCACTCGATGGTACTTAACAGCAATGTCAAATCCCTTCTCTATGCTGTGAGCACATTCTTGTGCATATTTTTACCCAGTCATTCTGTGGGAGATACAAAGACTAAGAATAGAAAGGCCACATCACGTAGACCACCACTTGTCATGTAACTTTGTCATAGAGCGGTGTCTTGTGTGTTGTTGTGATCCTGGAAGCTATGACAGCATTATTTTAAATACCAGCAGGGTCACCAGTGGCAAACAGGTTTCAGCTGAGGTTCCACACTAACAAAGACTATGAAGAAGGATTTGGGAACTACTTCTGAATATTTAGCCACTGAAAACTTTATGAATAGCAGTCAAACACTTTCAGATAGCACAAGAATATTAAAAATTGAAATTTGATGAAAAGCACCAGAATATGGTCAAATATAATGGTGACAGATAAGCCGTTCATGTAGGAAGGCACTAAAAATATGACTGAGAAACACTGTATCCGCAAATTAGAATTGAACGTGATGATGTGAATACAGTAAAGCTTTCAAGACCTTCGTTTGTTGATGGGTCACAACTCAAAATAAGGAGAAACAGCTATGAACACCCATTAATAACTAGAACATGAATGGGCAGAGAATGAATCTAGAAAATTTGGAAGTTGTAAAAAATGAAATAGAATGTATAAAGATCGATGTCCTAGGCATTAGTGAGCTAAGACGTACTATTATTGTCCATTTTGAATCTGATGATAGTGTGGTTTTACTATGCTGGAAATAACAAACTCAAAAGGAATGGTGTTGCATTCATCATCAAACCTATCACAACCTATATATCACAACCTATCACAAATAGCATTATATTTCAAGAGAGATCTTGAAATGTTTTTTTTGATAATGATAGGCTATGAATAAAATTGTAAAGAATGTATATTCCAGAACACTTAACTGTACTTATGGGGAACATGTGCATAGACCAAAAGGCAGTCAGTCATTTGCACAGAGCAAGGGGACAATGAATGTTTTAATAAACAGAAAGTTATGCACTAGGGTTATTTTTTTTTTTCACCATATTTTTTCATTCTGTATGGTGATCAATTAATCTTTGAAGCTAGATTATGCATATATATGAAGAATGTAGCATCAGGATTGGAAGAAGATTCATTAACTATCTGCAATATGAAGATTATACAATCTTACTTGCTAAAAGCAAAGAGAACTTAAAATATTTATTGATGAAGATCAAAGATCATAGTCTTCCTTATGGGTTGCACCTCAATGTAAAGAAAACAGAAATCTTCTCCACTGGATCAATAAATAACATCATGATAAATAGAGAAAATATTGAATTTGTCAAAGACTTCATTTTGCTTAGATCCACTACCAACAGTCATGAAAGAAGCAGTCAAGAAATCAAACATGTTGGTGCATTAAGCAAATCTGCTGCACAAGACCTCTTTTAAAGTCTTCAAGAGCAAAGATGCCAGTTTGAGAACAAAGATGTGCCTGACCTAAGCCATGGTGTTTTAAATAGCCTCATATGCACGTAAAAAATCAGACAATGAACAAGGAAAACCTTAGAATAATTGATGCATTTGAGTTATGGTATTGGAAAAGAATCTTGACAGTACCATTGATTGCCTGAAGAACAAACAAATCTGTATTGGAACAAATATTGTCAGAATACTCCTCAAAAGTCAGGATGGTGAGACTTTGTCTCTCATTCTTTGGTCATATTATAAAGATAGACCAGTCCCTGGTGAAGGACATCATGCTTGATAAAGTAGAAGCTCAATGAAAAAGAGGAAACCCTCCAAAGATATATATTGTTAAAGTGTCAGTATCAATGGGCTCAAGGGTAACTTTACAATGATTATGAAGATGATACTGGATGTGGCAGTGTTTTCTTCTGTTGTTCATGGTGTCTCTGTGACTCAGTTCTGACTCAATAGCACCTAACAGCAACAACAATAAAGACTGTTACTAGAAGGGCCATATCAAGTAATTACACACACCGTAGTATAGTTAGAGTTCTTTTCCAACACCATGATTCAAATGCATCAATTCTTCTTTGCATGTCCTTTTATTGCCAGGTTTAACATGCATATAAGCTGATTGTAAATATCATGGTTTGGGTCCTGTGCACCTTGTTACTCAAAATGACTTATTTGCCTTCTCCCCTTTGAAGAGGTCTTTTGCATCAGATTTTCCCAATGCCCTGCTTGTTTTAATTCCTGACATGCATATTGATTGTGGATACATGTAAAACAAAATCCTTGATTTGTCATTATTATTAATCCAGTTGGGAGTATTTTTTGTTTTCTTTAACGCATCTGTAATCTATACTGAAAGCTATATCTTAGCTCTTCAACAGTAAGTGCTTCATTCTTCTTCACTCTCAGCAAGTAATGTTATGTCATATGTATGTGACATACTATTAATGAGTCTTTCTCCAAACCTGATGCTGTGCTATCTATAGAAGTTAGCTTCTTGAATTATTTATTAAGTATACATATTGATTAAGTATAATAAAAGGAGACAACCTTTTATTATGAAGGAATGCATACTTTTCCTGATTTTAACCTTGCAGTATTCCATTGTTCTATCGGAATGACTGCTTGGTCTAGGTATGCTTGGTTAATGTATAGATCCCTAATGTGCCTGTTAATTAGCAATGTGTCTTGTAATTTCCATTCTTTGCAATTTTTCTACAATGTTTTATTGTTCATACTATGAAGTACCTTTGCATAATCAATAAAATACAAATAAACATCTCTCAAGTATATGCTGCATTTACTCATCAATGGTATTCCATGTTGCACGTCCTCTTATTAAGCTGGCTTGAATTTTTGGCAGTTCCCATTTGATATCGTGCTGCAATTATTTTTGAATTAGCATCAGTAGAGCTTTACTTGCACATGATATTAATGATATTGTTCAATAATTTTGGCATTCTATCAACTTTTTTAGAATGGGCATATATTTTTTTTAGTAAAAATTTCTCTGCTAATAGAGCCACTGAATATTCTTCCTTCTGTGTACTGCTCTCTACCCTGTATTTTGTGCTCTCCACTGGACATTTATTGTAGTTTTCTTGGACAAATAGAATGCTGCACAAATATTGTCCTATGGCTTCTCCACTCAGGCTTTAAGAAGACTGGCATATTTCATCTCTCCCATTTTAGAAAACCAACCACTATGACGGAGAAAATTTAAGCAATCTGGTAAGGGAAAGAAAAGCAACAAGAAGAATCCAAGAAATGTAAGACTCAAAAAGGAAAGACTGTGACATGATGAGTATCACTGAACTATGAAATAACAAATTCAGCTTTCTTGAACCTTCATACAAGTGACATTGGAGAGCTCAGGAGATAGCAGCCAAATGAATTGTCTAACTATTATCATCTGGAAAAGAATAAGCGAAAGAAGAAAACAAGACACCTCAAACCAGTTGCCAGTGGTTTAATTCTGGCACATTGTGTCTCCAGTTACTTCAAAGGAGAATTGCACACAATCAGGTTTTCATGGCTGAGATCTTTCAGAAGCATATTGTCAGGGCTTAAATCTTAGGATTCACTGAGTATATTTAAACACCAAACTTTTTTCAGCAACTGAATGTGTTGATTTTTTGGCATAGATAACTGAGCATGTCCAGTACTATATCAGTTTATTGAATAATTTCAAGTTATGTTCTATTAGTTCCTGATATCTTGTTTTTTCACCAATGCCTTCAGTACAGCTTGGTATGTCTTCCTTCAGTACCATTGGGTCTTGATCATACACTGCCTCTTGAAATGGTTAAATATTGATTTTTTTTTTGATACAATAACTATGTGAATATTCCAGGATCTTTTCATACTTACTGCACCATTCAATATTTTGTCCATAGAATCCTTCAATATTTTAAGATGAGGTTTGAATTTTTCTTCAGTTCTTTTATCTTGAGAAATGCTGAGTATGTTCTTCCTGTTTAGTTTTCTTAGTCCAGGTCTTGCACATTTAATTATAATACTTGACTTTGCTTTCTCCTGTTGTGCTATTAAATTTTCTGTTCAGTTATTTGACTTCCTAATTTTTTCCATTAGCTTTAGCATCATTATTCTGTGCAGCAAATTTTAAAGCCTCTTCTGACATCCATTTTGGACTTTTTTCCCCCCCTTAATTTTTAATGATCCACTTTCTTGCTGAATTAAGTTCTTAATGTCATCCACAACTCTTCTGGAATTTGGTCATTAGTGCCTAATGCATCAACTCTGTTCTTGAGATGATCTCTAAATTCAGAGGGGATATGTTTAAGATTATAGCATGGCTTTCATGGACTTGTTAGTATGTTACAGTAGTGGTCCTAGGCAGTATTTCTCATTTTGACTGACCAATTTCACTCAACATAATGTCCTCAAGGTTCATC
>NW_006408586.1:847199-851360 GCF_000296735.1 Chrysochloris asiatica
GTCTGTACACATCTATGAGGTCCAGTTGGCTGATTGTGTTGTTTAGTTCTTCTGTGTCTTTGTCAAGTTTCTTTCTGGTTGTTCTATCCATTTTTGAAAGCAGTGTATTAAAATCACCACTATTATTGTAGATTCATCTATTTCTTTCTTCAAATCTATTAGAGTTTGCTTTATATTTTTTGGAGCTTTTTAATTGGGAGCATAGATGTTTATTATGGTTATGTCATCTTGTTCAATTGTCCCTTTAATCATGAGATAATGCCCATTTTTATCTATTATGTTGGTTTTTCCTTAAAGTTTATTTTATCAGAGATTAGTAGTGCCACTCCTGTACATTTTTTATTGCAATTAGCTTGGTACATTTTTTTCCATCCTTTGACTCTTAATCGGTTTTTGTGTGTGTAAGATGTTTCTCTTACAGACAGCATGTGGAAGGATATTGTTTTCTTATGCATTCTGCCACCCTCAGTCTGTTAACTCGTGCATTTAATCTAGTTACACTCAGTATACTTATCTATAGGTGTGGATTAATTGTTGCCATTATGTTTGTTTGGTGTTGCTGCTTTCTTTGTTCTGCCTGTATTCTTAAGTTCATGGCTTTTGTGTTCTTTCTTCTGAGTTTCCTCATAGTTTCAATGTTTCCATGTACTTTTTGGAATTTCATTTTCTTGGTATGTTGTGAAGTGCTCATTTTCTTTGTGGTTACCTTATAGTTCACTAAATTTTCCCTCCATTTAGTACAGTTTATTTTATCCTGTAATCTACCTGAGCTTCTCACCATGTGGATCTCTGTTCCTACATGTTTACCTTCTTTCACATTGTAATTGTTTTGATCATAGACTGACCTAGATTCTCTGACTTTGTTCTTACAGTTTTGTTCTATTATCGACTCTTCCTTCTGTTGATTTAGTTTTGGGAGGTGCTGCCAAGTATGTTAATCTCTGTTTGTTGTCTGTTCTTGATGGTTATCAGTCCACAGAACTGCCTTTAGGATGTTTTGTAGCACCAGGTTGAGATTGGAAAAATACCTTAGTTTCTGTTTATCTTGGAATATTTTGATTACACTGTCGTATTTGATTGATAGTTTTGCTGGATAAAGGGTTCTTGGTTGACAGTTTTTTTCTTTCAGGGTTTTAAATACATCTCCCCATTTCCTTCTTTCTTGCATGGTTTCTGATGAGATTTCATCAATTCTTGAAGCCCTCTTTTCTCCCAATGCCTTCAGTGCTGCTTGGACAACTTCATTCAATACCATCAGTTCTTGGTTAAATGGGAACTCTAAAAATGATTTTACGTCAACCTATTCTTTTTTGTACAGTGACTCTGTGTACTCTTTTCATGTTCTTTTGATGTTGCCAGCATGATTCATTGATACTGTTGTTTTTAAATGTCATTGAGTTAGTTCTGACACACAACGATCCTGTATAGGGTTTCCAAGGAGTAGTTGGTGAGCTTTAACCTCCAACTTTGTAGTTCAAACCGACTTTCCAGTCCCTACAACGTTTAATATAAAATCCTTCAATATTGCATTGTGAGACCAGAATTTTTCTTTTGTTCTTTCACTTTGAGAAATGCTAAGTATGCTCTTCCCTTTTAGTTGTCTAAATTCAGGTCTTTTCAAAGTCACATATAATAATGAAAAAAAGTGTAAGTTTAATGTATTTGTGTTTTGTTGTGTATATAGTTATTCAACTATGTGGATTTATGAAATTATTCATAATATTTGAAATCTTGGAATTCTAAATTTGATAACTGTGCTCAAGAGGAGCTTCTCTATAGACCAAAAGGTAATATTGCAAACAGAATAAGTTGATAATTCAAAGTTTAAAATCTAGAAAATGTATGTTCAGGATGTATTTACTCAGTTTCTATGCTGAAAAAATAATCTGAGAAGCTGGACTATATGAAAGCATAGCAGCAGAACTGGAGGAAAATTCATTAGCAACTGTGATATGCAAATTACATAACTTTGTTTGCTGAAAGTCAAGAGGACTTGAAGCACTTATTGATTATTATTGTTGTTATGTGTCGTGGAGTCCGTTCCGCTTCATAGTGACCCCGTACAGGGTTTCTGAGGCTGTAAATCTTTACGGGAGCAGAAAACCTCATCTTTCTCCTGTGGAACAGCTGGTAGTTTTGAACTGCTAACCTTGCGGTTCACAGCCCAATTCATAACCACTACGCTACCAGAGAATTTAGCCTTCATTATAGATTGCTTCTCAATTGGTTGAAGTTAAATCATTTTAAGAAATTTGTTCAAAGAAAACAAAAATTCCCAAGACTGAATCAATAGACAATATCATGTTACATGGAGAGCAGATTGACATTTTCAAGGATTTTATTTTAATTGAATCCACAATCAACTCTCATGGAAACAGTATTCAGGAAAACAACTGATGTATTGCAAATCTGATGGAAAATGTGTATTTACATTGTTAAAGTGCAAAGGTGTCTTAAGGACTAAAGTACAACTTAGACAAGACATGGTATTTTCAACTACCCAAACTGGACAAAGAATCAGGAAGACAAAAGATGAACTGGTGTTTTGAATTATGCTGAATCAACAACATGAACTGACACAGAGACTTCAATAATGGACTCAAACATAGCAATGATTCTGAGGAAGGTACAGGATCTGCATTGTTTCATTCTGTTGTACATAAGGTTCCTGAGTCTGAACTGACTCATTGCACCTAACAATGATAATAATAGTCTCCCAGCCAATAGTTACTCCACATTAAAAAGGGGTATTAAAAAATAAGCTAATTCATTTTCTCTTTCTGTGCAACAAATTATTGGAAACTTATGGGCTTAAAGCAACACACATTTATTATCTCACAGGTTATATAAGTCAGCAGCTGAGCACAGCTATGTCCTTTTTTCAGAGTCCTCAGGCTGCAGGCCATGCTGTGTTTTCATCTGGAGCCTGAAGATATTCTAAAGATTTTTTGTGGAAGTCATTTTTTGTGACTCTATGATAAAGGATCCCAGTTTCTTATTGACTGTTGGTGTAAGGCTGCTCTCAGATATTAGTAGTCAGAAAGTCTCCTGCCTCTTGTCTTGACCTTGGGATGTTCTTATCTTGACTAATTGCTACTTCAAGGCCAACAGAAGAATGCTTCATTTTAGCTTGTTAAAATGAGGCCATCACCATTGGACTAAGCAATTAGTTTAACAGAGTAATAGTGTCTGCCCATAACCAAGAAAAGAGGATTACATAAGGATGTGACTCATTGGGAGCTAATTTAGGATGTGTCTGCTGCAAAATTGATGACAAGTAACCTGATATGTGGCACCATTAAATCAAAATAAGCTGACTCCAAGCAAGCAAACAAACTAAGATACCTATGTCCACAAAACATGGATTGCATCCCTGGTCCTGATGGCTAATGAAAAGTTCTACTCTGTTCATTTATTATGATTATGTGGGATGATATAGTTGTGTGAATCAATATTACATACCAATGCAATATTATATGTCAGTTATATATGGTTCAAGAATACCTTCTTTTAAAAAGGATCAAAACAAGGCTGGTCCCTAAGGTGGCAGAAGTTAAAGACATCACACATGCCCAAGTTTTCCAATATGCTATACCACCCCATAATCTCTGATATCAACCACCAATCATCCCCTCCCTCAAGTCCTGGGAATCTGCAATATGGTACAAATTATCATAGAACTCAAATATTGCTGAGGTTAGCAGTTTCCAAATCCATAGTTCAGAAGTCAGCCTGGAGAATTCCCTTATTCACATAGTCTCAGCAGCCAAGGAATACAAATCAACAGGTCTAATTATATACTGTTGATGATTAAGGCTATGGGAGCTGGTGAATCAGGTCAGGTCTAGGCCAAGAGCCCCACAAAATGGAGGTCTCACAAACTGGAGGCCCCACCAACAAGATTCAAATGCAAGATCCATATCAAGAGCACAATGTTTGCCAAAGAATTCATGGTGTGGTGCTATAAGATTATCATTGGGCTAGTAACCCCAAACTCAGTGGTTGAAACTCAGCAGTTAATCCTTGGAAACTCAGTACACTAAGACAAAAATAAAAACAAACTCAAAAGGACTTAATGGTAACATTCCTATATATTGAACTTGAGTCATAATGTCATAATGTACCTTGTTGCTGTTGTTAAGTACCATCAAGTCAATATTG
>NW_006408586.1:852060-853296 GCF_000296735.1 Chrysochloris asiatica
ACCAGAATATTGTCAAATATAGTGCTGGAAGATGAGTTTCTAAGGTTGAAAGGCACTCAAAATACAAGTGGAAAGAGTTTACTCCTTAGAGATAGATTTGACTGTAAAGAAGCAAATGTAGTAAAGTTTTCTGGACATTCTCTTGCTGAAGGAGCACAACTCTATTAATAATTGGAACATGAAATGTACAAAGTATGAATCTAAGAAAATTGAAAGTTGTCAAAGATGAAATAGAAGACATAAATATTGAAAACACAGGCTTTGTTGTTTTTTAGTCTCAAAAAGAACAAAAGACATTTAAGAGCACAAATTGTTTTATAACAAGTATTATACATGTGATGCTTTAATTTGTGTTAAAAGAATGCTAGATACTTGATGAGATCTTATTGAAAGTAGCAAAAATACAACTCCTAATATGGTTCAGACCCTTTGTCAATCACTCCTGAATATCAGCCCAGATTGTAGAGGACAACTTTCTCCCATTCCATAGAAAAACCAACATGTGGATTCTTTTAAAGGGGGAAATGAAGAAACTTGGCATGTAGAGATTCTTCCACTGGCTTTTGCGTCCATAATTCAAAAAATCCTTTGTAATGTGTCTTCATGGAATTTCTCAAACAAATGAGCATTTAAAAAATATTACTTTGTAATAATAAAAATATATCCATGTACTTGAATTACTATACTGTTTATAACTATTCCCCTGTTGTGAATTAATTTATAATAATTCAGACTGTTCATGCAGCTTAATTCAAGTTTTCCTACTCTTACAAAGTGCTTGTAGTTGAAATATTCAAAAGAATGTCATTTTGTGAAAAAGAGTCTGATTAGTATTTTATTCAGTTTCACAAAGAAATGAGTTTAGCTGCTGGAGTACTGCTTAGAGAACCAATAAGAATATTGGGAAAGGTGAAATTATGATGGTATTAAAAAGAAAATACTTCTGACTTTACACCTGCCTCCCTCAATCATTAGAAAGAGAATAATTCTATAACTTTTTTTTTTTTTTTTTCAACAAAAAGCAAGGCATGGTTAAACTAAGTAAAAAACTCCTTAAGGTTCCAAAGCCCAACATGCAGACAAGGTTTTAGATGGTATCCTAGAATTTAAAATATTACTAAACTCAAATAAATGAAAAATAACATTGATGATATTATATGATATAAATATTGTTGTTGTTGTTGTTGTCAGGTGCCATCGAGTCGGAACCGACTCATAGCGACCCCATGCACAGCA
>NW_006408586.1:853513-855608 GCF_000296735.1 Chrysochloris asiatica
AAAATATTTATTATTAAAATACATAATATATTTTCTAGTAATTTCCAAAACAGAAAACTTACTAGCCAGAAATGAAGTTTTCAAGTTGACACTGATGATTTAATATTATTCATTTTTAGTAGGAAGTAATATTTAATTGCTAATTCAAACTGTTGTTGTTGTTAAGTGCCATTTTTGTTGCTAAGTGCCAACTCATAGCGACCCTATATAGGGTTTCCGAAGAGTGGCTAATGTGTTGAACTGCTGACCTTGGGGTTAGCAGTTTAGTGCAGTAAGCACCCCACTTCATTTAGCTGTACAATGTGGTTAGCAGTCCAGGACTCCAATTCATATTATTTGGAGAACTATATATAATATTTGTATTAGATTTTTAAAGGGGCCGTGCAGATTAGTAAAACAATGTAATTCAATTTATGGCACCTTTTCATATGCAATATTTTACTTCATTTCAATAGCAGTAATATGAAACAGGGACCATGGTGGCTTCATAGGATAAGCATGGGGCTTCGAACCACAAGGTCAACAATTTGAGCCTACCAGCCACTCCATGAGAGAAAGAGGAGACTTCACACTCTAGCAAAACATTTTAAGCCTCTTAAAGTCTATACAGGATTGCTGGTTAAAAATAAACCAACTCCAGGCACTTTAGGACAACAATATAAAGCAAAACCCATGTATATAAAAACATTAGGTGATTTTTCTATATTCTAAATATAGTTATCACTCTAGTACATTATGCATTGTCTTCAAAAGTGTATAATTTTCTTGAGTTGGAGGATGAGTTAATTTTTTAAGTATCATGATATGTGTTCTGTAATGAGCACTGTGTTGGATTATCAAGTTTTAATATGATCAAATGAGGATTATGAATCTCTGATGCCTAAAACAAAACTGATAACATATGAGGAGTTTTGTTGTTGTTGTTGTGAAGTGTTGTCAAGTTGGTTCCGACCCACAGTGACCCTGTGTAGGGTTTTCAAGGAGCAGCTGGTGAGTCTGAACCACTGCCATTGCAGTTCAAATGGTTTTGCAGTCTGGCACATTAACCCACAGCACCACACCATATGAGGATTAGATATATACAAATATTAAATCCTTAATCATGTTTCATATTTTTATGGCTAACCTATCATTTCCCAAAACACAATGAGATTGAGATGATAGTAGTGGAAAATAGTCAACTAATTATTTTTCAGACTTTCAAAAGGTCAAAATAATATAGCATATTATTAGAATTCACAGAATAAATGGAGCATGCAAATGCCAATACTTCATTCTGGTGTTACAATAAAAAGAAATTAAATTGAGTAAAGTCATTTCTTTTTTTTTCAGGTGTGGTAGTCAAATTTACCTAGAATTTTAACTTTACAATGAACCATTAGATATAAAAAAAGATTAATTATATTTTTATAGCTGTGTCTTAAAATTTATTTCTTGCTCTGTCTATCTATCTATCTATCTATCTATCTATCTATCTATCTATCTATCTATCCATCTCTATCTCTATCTCTATAATGGACTTTTAGTGTGACACTATAGGATCTGTTGATCTGTACTGGACTAAGAACCACAAGGTCAATGGTTCAAACCCACAAGCTGCTCCTCTGAAACCATACACAGCTTTGCTATGAATTGGTATAGATACTACATGCAACAAAAAGACCCAACCATCCTTCCTAAAGCACTCTGTTACTCTCAGCTGGATTTGATAATTCACTACAGTAGTTACATAGAACTCAGATGCCATACTCACAGTTATGGGGTTTATTAAGAAAGTTCTGGTTGTTAAGGGTCATTGAGTTGGTTGCAATTTGTAGTGACCCTGCGTAAAATTTCCAAGGGGCAGCTGCTGAGTTTGAACTGCTGACCTTGTCGTTCATACTCACCTTTGTGGTCCAGAGCTTTATCCCACAGCACCACACCAGGACTCCTGTTTTTGTTAAGTGTTGTCCTGTGTCCAGTTGGTTCTGATTCATAGAGATGCTGTATAGTTTTTCCAAGAAGTAGCTGATAGATTTTAATAGCCATCCTTGTGTTTAGCATTCCAATGCTTGTCCTACAGGGTGACATCAGAACTCTCTCTCTCTCTCTCTCT
>NW_006408586.1:855858-864383 GCF_000296735.1 Chrysochloris asiatica
GTTTTTTGTTTGTGGCTATGTGTTTGACAAAATATCCTTGTTTGCCTAAACATCTGATAAACTTTCTTTACATTATTTATATTAACAATCAGTGAAATTGAATACTCTATTTAATGAAGAATTAGGTATGATCAGCATGGCTGTAATTTAAAAATATTTATAATCAAAATTACAGTTAAGAAACAAAGTTAAAATTTTACACTGTGCCTAAATATAAATACATCTTATGTATTATATAAAACATACATTATTTTCAGTGTTTCTACCTTTTCTGATACTTTGAAGTACACAAATTCACCAAGCACCTTTTGAGCTTTTTGCTGCTTTTCTTGTTATTCACCAACTTAAAGGTCACCCATACCCCATTATTCAGTGTTCATTCTGTTTTTCAGTTCTACATTTTTAAACTATATACTGAGGTTAATAGACTGAGGTTCCCCTTGTTTATAGTTAACTTCAGTACAGAGTATTTCTAAACAGAGCAAATAGATAATTTATACAAAAAATCATATTACATTGTTTGACACAGACCAGGTCTTTTAAGAAATATGGCCTTTTTTGGATATGGATTTTGAAACCTGACTTGTATTAATTGGAAATTTCAATCTGACTTTTTCATAATCACATGTCCTTAAAAAATGAATTAACATCCCCAAGAGCACATCAACATTCACATGTATGAAGGAAATGGTAAATATCTTATAAAGATTATTTTAACTTATGATACTCAGAACTGTCTTGTGGCACTATAGGGTAATCATAAGATCAGCAGTTCAATACCACCATCTGCTCCTTGGAAACCCTATATAGTGTTGCTATGAGTATGAACTGACTCTATGGCACTAAACAGGAACAACAGCATTTGACAATTATTTAAGTTACATGATACATTTCATATATACTAAGTGTTCAAGATGGATTCATGTACCTTCCACCATTTTTGTATAACGAAATTTTCTGTTACATCAGTTCAACTTGTTGAATTCTATCTTCTCCAAATATGTCTACTCCTTACTTTTCAACTTGGTTAGGCTCAAAAGAACATGTCATTAAATGAAAGTAAGCACTATATAAAAATGGGGGATGACACATAAGATCACAAAATGGAATAGGACTACATCATTAAAAACTTCAAAATCACATCATTACATAACTGCCTAACTACTTAGAATCATGAATAGCCAATTGTCACACAGTTTAATCATAGCCAGTGTTACTCTCAGTGACTGCACTAGAGTTCATTAATGTCATACATACTATGTTATTGTGCAAAATAGTCAGTAGATATTTTATCAACACAATTGTGAAATGTAGTATAATAAGAATGTCTATCAATAAGGAGGAGTCCTAGTGTGGTGCCATAAGATAAGTGCTCGACCACAAGGTTGATTTGAATGACAAAGTTCCTAGTTCAAACTCACCAGCTGCTCCTCAGAAACGTATACAGAACTACTATGATTTAGACACAATGGCACTTAACAAGAACAACAGCAATCAATAAGGAATAGCTATATAAAGAACTTAGACAAAGCTCAGTGTGTTAATTTTCTGCTGCTGCTGTAACAAGTTACTAAAAATTTAAATCTGTAAACCAAGACCATTGCCTCTGTATCAATTTGGACTCTTTAGCAACCCTGAAGGAAAGAGTAGGAATGTCTCATAGTGTTTCCAAGGCTGCAAGCTTTATGAAAGTAGACTACAAGATCTTTCAATAAAAGGATGTAGGGAATAGGAGTTGGATATCTCTGTGAGGCTAATATTCTGCTACAATACCCAGTCTGGAATTATTTTATGAGACTGGTCTGTTGGCATGTTATGTTCACACAAGCAACAATTGCCACTATGCTCAGTGGATTAAGTGATAGGCTACTAATCACAAGGAGGGAGGCTCAAATCCACCAGCTGCTCTAGAGGTAAAATATGAGGCTGCCTGCTCAGGCAAAGATTTAGAGTTTCAAAAACCCAAAGGAACAGTTCTAATCTAGTCTTACAAAGCAGTTATGAGTTGGAATAAACTCAATGGCAGTGAGTAGAATGTAAGAGATAAAGTTTTCTTTTCAAATAATGGATTAAGTCATAGTGCTGTTCCACAGTATTGACATCACATGATCAGTGAATATCTATCTTTCCTTTCCTTTCCTGTATTATCCACAATTCACTTCTGCCTGAAGATGCCATGTAATTTATCAATTAGGTTGATATACTGCTTCATTTTAATCACACTTGAACTGCTCAGTGATAAATCTTCAACATATTTATTTCATTCTCACCTGAACTATCCTGATAGTAACTACATATTCATCATTGAATACAATTTTAAAGAACATATATACTCAGGTTTTATTTTTCATGCAGCTTTCAATGGGTTTCAGATCTATAATTCTATATCTTAATGCTGTTATTAATCACTAAAAGAAGTATTGTTTTCTATATTCTTCTTATCCTACTGTAGTTTTTAGAAAAACATATTATGCTTAATTTTAATTCCCTTCACCTAAATTTGTGATTCAGAAAAATAATTATCTGACATTTCCTTTTCAATCCTGTCTTTTCTAGTTCATTTCTGCCATGCAGATCTCTCTGATGATAAACTGTTGAATTAAATTCTACTCTACTTTTGTCTTACCACATTGACTATCTCAATGGGGTTAATATTTCGTGATCATGTTGACTTCTTTATTTATCCCCTTTCTTTGATACTTAAAATTATTTTATCAATTTTGTTCTTTCTTCAGGTTATAAGGAGTCTTGGTATGGCACCGTAAGATAAGCACTGGAATACCAACCACTTGTGACAGTACAAAACCACAAGCCACTCCTTAGAAAGCCTACACAGTGTTGCTAGGAATTGCAACCAACTCCAAGGCACTTAACTATAATAATACCAGACTATAAAGAGTTTTGGTGGTTTAATTATCAAGCACTTGACTGGCTGTTAGCCAAAAGGCCAGTGATTTGAACCCACCAGCCACTCTGTTTGACAAAACACCTGGTGATCTGCTCCTAAAAAGGTATAGCCTAAGAAAACCTAGGAGTTACTATGTGTTGGAATTGACTCAATGGCACAAAACAATAATGATAACCACCTTACATCATATATGTTAGTATAATCCTTAAGTGGTCAGACTAGTGTTCAAACTATCTGACTAACCAGTGGATATACATATGGATATGAGATAAGAATTTAGTTTGAATTTTAACTTTATACTGAGTTTTTTTTTTCTTTTTCATTAAATTGTTGTGGTGCCTTGAATTTGCTTGATATGGTTTTTCTATACAAACTCTTCTTAATTCCCACCAAGTAATTGGGTGGGACCATGCAAATAATAATAATGCAAAAACTACAGTCCATGCAAATATACAGGTCTGTAAGGCTGGGGTTGATTAATTTTGCCCTCCATCTAGATTAAAGAGAGCCATCTCAGAAAGAGAGACAGAAGATTTCAGGCCATCCAGAAGGAAGATCATTAGTGAAGAATGAAATGTTAAGAGGTCACAGTAAGAGGCGATGGCCGAGGTGACAGCAGAGACAATAGAATAAACAATAAAAGAGGTGATGACATGGAGAGACAGAACAGATTCCAGTTCTAGATCTATGGACTGAGTAAAACTGAGTGCCCACAGGCAGGAGGCTAGCTTGCAGAACATGCCCTTTGGGCATTCATAGACTAGCCAAGAGAGCTTTAAACACTTGTTTGAGCAGGACAGAGGCCAAGGAACCACGTGAGGCATGTGTGTAATATGGCAGATAAGAGGGGCTCCTGACTGTAGAACTGCTGTTTCCTGAGTTGGTTTTTATCTGAATTGTACTCTGTTCACTTCCCTAGTAAATTCCATCATTGTGAATATTGTTATGAGTTCTATGTTGCCATTGTAATGGATTATTGGAACCAGATATGAAGTGTTGTGAGATGAATGATTGGTGTCAGAATTAGGTAAAGAAAGTTACAGGGTAGAACCTTGCCTGACGTTGGCTTCAAAGGAATTGGCCCTGGGCTGATTTTGAGTTTGATTCTCTTTCCTCAGTGTGAAGCTAGGAAAATCAGACATGGTCTCCATATAGGTTTTGCAATTGCCATCAAGCCAATTTCAACTCATGCTGATCACATGAAAAGTTGAATTGCTCCACAGGGGTTTTAAGGCTGTGACTTTTCAAAGACTAAGTGATGTTCTTGTCTTCCAAGAAGCTTCTACGTTGGTTCAAATCAGTAAAGTTTATTCTGTTCAAGCATTTAAATATTTATGCTATTTACTATAAATTCACATATATATGTGTGTGTGTTTGCATATATATACGCAAACCATGCAAAGAAATGCTGATGTGCATGGATGTGTTCATGTAGTAAAAGAACACAAGAGAAAATAAATATGAATAAATTATTATTAGCCAAAGCTTGAAAAAAAATTTAGTAGCACAACAAATATTTGTATTATTGGATTTTAACCTAGGACAAAAAATAAGTATTCTTGACTTCAGACAGAAAAAATAAATGAAAATAAATGTAATTTAAAAATATAAGAAATAAATATTTTAAGAAGGGAAGACTATTATTTCTTACAGTAGAAATCCAACGATAATATAGAATGTAAACTTCATAATGGTAAATATTCCATTAACCAAATATCACAGTAATACTTTGCAGACAGAGCCAGTGAGGTATGCTCAAATTATTAGACAAACACTTTAAGAGAATAAGGTTTAGTTTAGTCTCAAATAATCTTTCACCCAATATTAAGTATAAAGAAAAAGATAATGATGCTAAAGTCAGAAGTCTGGATGATGTTATCATAATGAAATCAATGGTAAGTTAAAGGTTAACAATACCTGTAGTAAGACTTATCAACATTATGTAACTTTGCATAATGTACTGGGAAATAAGTAACACAATTATAAACTATTCATTCCAAAATGTAAAGTACCATTTCTATGATTAGAAATCATCAGACCCCAGGTGAGGGACATTTGGTAACAACCTTGAAAGATGATAAAGTTTGTGAGAATGCTACAGAGTGGAGGTGACTATAGAGAAATAATGAAAGAAAAAAAAAGATATGTAATGTGTATCCTGGATAGAACTGTAGAATAAAAAAGAAACAGTGGGAAAATGGGAAAGAAAAATGCGTTCAGACTGTAATTCACTTAATATTGCAACTATTTAAGTTTCCTGGTTTTGATAATTACACACTGGTTCTGATATTTAAAATGTTAACTTTAGGAAAAGTAGAATGAAGAATTAACAATTTTGGCAATGTTTATGTAAGTCAAAAATAGAAAAAGTAAAATTATACTATAATTTATTAAGAGTATTATTAGCTATTTATGCACAGGCACAAACTGGTACTCTACAAATGATAATAGTATTGATAATGCAGTTGCCAAGTACTGTCAAGTCCAAGGAGCAGCTGGTGGGTGTGACCTGTGGATCTTGTGATTCACAATCCTACAGCAGTACTCCAGGAGACCAATCATCGTTTTAAGTTGTGGCTGTTGTTGCTAGTGCCTTTGAGTCTGTTCCAATTCACAGATATCCTATATAGGGCTTTTGATAAGAAACTGGTGAGTTTGAACTACTGATCTGGTGGCACGCAGTCCAGTGTTAATCCTACAGGACCACATCAGGAGTCCATTCTTTCAAGACTTCCGATGAATTTATTCATGTATTATTTGCAGTCACAGTGTAAGTATTATTTTAACTATCCCCATTTTTTATTTGAAGAATTGAGGCACAGAAAAATGAGTATTTTGCCACAGAACTGGGCAGAAAGGCTGTACAAACACTCTACAACAAAGATGTAGAAAATCAAATGAAAATGCAGATAATAGTCCTGGAATTCTGAGCTTCAGATGAAGGGATACAGAAATGGGATTGAATGCTTACTAGGAGAGAGAGTTGAGCAGATGTGACAAAGGATAGATTGCTGGCCTGTGCCAGCTGACCAGATTGATATAGCAATCTTGAGATTTTGTGAACAATTTCAGAGACAAGAAAACATACTAGAGTTGCAGAAACATATATGTGATTCACAGACATTACATGCAATCTGTGTTCTTGCTATTGACACTCCTCTGGTGACCTATGTCCATCCCCAGGGAAAATCCTGCTCTCCTGGTAGTCAGAGCTGTATGCAGGAAAGTATTGTGATTGTGGGATCCCTTAAGGAAGGGAGAACTATCCACATTGATCCCATTCAGGCAGGCTCTGCTCCAGATCTGGAACAGTTCTGAACTAGCAATTGAACTGATGTGTGAAGGTAAAAAACAAGAGAAAAGAACCTAAAGTTCTGTGCAGGCCAGCCAACCATGGTGTAGCCAAGTTAAACTTTCATGGGCAAATTTGAAGGCAAGAAGGTAGTAGGTGTCACAGAGGCATATCTTGGTGGAGAGAAAAGAGAAAAACTTGTTTTGTTTTGTCTTATTGTACTCCAGATTTTACGGTGTGGTGATGTAGGATAAGTTCTGGACTGCAAGGTCAGTTTAAATCCCAAGGCCATCATCCACTCTTTGGAAACCTTATACAGGTTCCTATAAGTCAGAATTGATTCTATGACACTTAACAACAACAGCATTAAACTGATGACCAGAGCTGTGGCCAGCCCCTATCTGTGTATACACCCAAGTAAACCACTGCTCTCTGAACAATTGAAGTTGCAACAAAGTGTGTGGGGAGCTGGCAGCACCAACCCAGTCACCTGGAATCAGTTGTGACTTATTTCAGATCTTCAGGGCTGGTTCTTGTCAGCCCTAGACTAGAAGGACCTCTCACCCTCAGCTCTACACTGGGATTTGAATATTCCCAGTGGCTTTGAGGTCTCCACAAATTACTTCCAGATTGGATGTCCAGAACATATTATACTTACTCCTACAGGAATTCCATCTAGGGTTGAGTGTGATTGTCTAACTCCTTACACACCCACAATGTGAGGTTCATAGGATTTTCATGTCAAGCACCTACCCTGTTTTGTTTTTTATTTGTTTTTGTTTCTTTATTCTTTCTACATCACCTTTATCTGTCTTGCTTTCTAAACCTTCTCTCTCCCTTATATATTTTTTTTCAATTCTTTTTTTTACTTCTTTCTTTTATTGATTTTACCCCTCTTTGTTTTTGTTTTTGTTGTCAATCCTTCTTGTTTTCCTTTTACTCTTTTGTGTTTGTGTCTTTTCTTTCCTTTAGGTTTCTCTTTTTTTTAAGCATGTTATTTTCTTCTCCTTTTCTCTTTTTGATTTTTTATATCCCTGTCTAGCTGTTGTCTGTTTTGTTGTTGTTTTTACTATTTATACTTTTCTTTACTATTTCATTTTTTGCTGTTGTTTACTGATTTGTGTTAACTTTCCTTCTCTCACATGTGCATGTTTTCTCTTCTTGCCTGACCTGACCAGAGACAGTGACCATTTCTATATAACTGAAACACAACTGTACAGACTATGATCACACCAACTGGGCAAAAGTTAATACCAACTGCTATACACCAGATTAATGAGAACAAAAAATATCAGCCAAATTCATCATGAAGTGAGTTGCACAAATGGAAAGCAGAGAATAAAGCAAAAGATCATTTCTTGATCACAGTCACAGGAAGACAGTTGGTGAGTGCCTAAGGATGCACCAACATCCAATCATCATCTTAATATATATACAACAATAATATAATGCCTATAAAACAGCAGAAAATTTCTGTTCACATGAAGAAACAAGATAGTGACTAAACCAAGGGATCAAGAGACATAGATAGAAAATATTATTGAGGAAAAAGCACATTGGAACTACCTCAAGAATAATTCAAGAGGAATTTTTTTTTGTTGTGCTTGTTGTTGTTATGTGCCATGGAGTCGGTTCAGACTCATAGCAACCCTATATAGGGTTACCAAGGCTTTAAATCTTTACGGGAGCAGAAAGCCTCATCTTTCTCCTGCGGAACAGCTGGTAGTTTCGAACTGCTGATCAAGAGCCATAGATAGAAAATATTTTTGAGGAAAAAGCACATTAAAACTACCTCAAAAAGAATTCAAGAGGAAATTTAGGTATCTCCAAATTATTGACAGAAAGATCAGAGAAAACAGCAAGAATTCAAGAGAGCACTAGAAGAAAATCAAACAAAATAAATAAAGGATTGGAGATAATACAAAACTTGCAAATAGAAACCCAAAAAATTAATATTAAGATTTCGGAAGTAGACAATATATTGAAAGAGGAGTAGATTTGAATCAATGGAAACCTGAATTAGGGAGCTTAACAATAAATCCCTCAGTACTAGAAATCTAGAAGAATAATTCGAAAAAAGAAAGAAAAACTGAAGAAAGCCTGAGATTCACATGTAACCAGAGTTCTATAAAAGGAAGCGATAAGAAAATCACAGAAAAAATAGTCTAAGACACCCGCCCCCCCCCTCCAAAACTGAGACTTGGTGGAAATGAACGCTTGGATTGGTAAACACACACATCACCGTTGGGGAGAAATGGGGTAAAGGCAGCAATGAAGCGGCGAGCTAAGCCTCACAATATTCAGAGGGCTTCTGTGGACCCGGTT
>NW_006408586.1:865608-866844 GCF_000296735.1 Chrysochloris asiatica
TGTCAACCAAGAATCATATACTTAAACCACAGCATAATGTGGATGAACATTGATGACATTATGCTGAGTGAAAATAGTCAGTCATAAAATGACAAATATTGCATAAGACCATTATTGTAAAAGCTTGAGAAAAGACACCCATACTAAAAGAAAAAAAAAAAAATTATATATATATCCTTTGTTGGTTACCAGGGGTGGGAGGGAGGGTAGGGTAGATCACAGCATAGGAGATAGTTACATCAAAGCTTGGGGGTTGGGAAGTGCAATTTATAAAAGACAGGAGGGTAACACACAAAAAGTTGGAGGGGAATGGAAGAACAAGGTAGATAGGGAAGCACTTTGGTAGGTTTGCATGGGTTAAATGGGTCAGAGGTAAATACTGATGTATATTCAGCCTTGGAACAACAGAATACTGAGATACAGGGATCCGGGAATAGTCTGAGTGAGTAAAAGAGGGAAATTAATGTTAAGACACTTGGCTGTCATACGAATATTGATGTCCCTTGTCTACTATTGTAAAATAGACATATGAATGGGAAAGAAAGGAATATCAGGAAGCATGATTACAGAAAGCTTGTAAGCCTGACTTCAACCTATAATTTATTGGGATATCTAAAAGGGGTTATAGAACTTGCCTAATGAAATAGGCTTCTTGCAGAAGCTATGAGTGTATAGAACCTTAGGTGGAATCCTGAGCCCCATCCAGAACCTTCTGAGGTGGGACATTCCTCCTGGAAAAGACATGCAGAGCAGTCTGGAGCAGCTAAAGGAACGGAAGATACTTCTTGAAAAAAGAGCAGTAGGAAAAAATAAAAAATAAAAATAGCAGTCTGATTGGCTACTACAAGAATAAGCAAGTTGTTCACCAGGAAGCCATCAAGGCAAGCAATAAAGTCCACTCAGGATGAACCCTCCTCCAAGACTGAAACTCAGAGAGAATATATGAGCAGTCACATAAACTTGCTGGCAGCCGCATTGGTGTAATTGTGAATGGAAAGGGGGGAAGACAACAATGAAGATTTGGACTTAGTGTGACCACATTCCATAGAATCCCGTCAACCTTGAGATGAGAGAGAGAAGAGGAAGGAAGGACCGGTTAGTACAAAGTAGAGTGAGACTTGAGGACTCTTGAGTTCATGGGTAAGGCCGTAACCATGGAGGACTAATATGAATTGTGGGGAGATGCATAAGAACGCCCAAACTTGAAAATAGTACCCATTTGACCTAGCTTCGATG
>NW_006408586.1:867049-868375 GCF_000296735.1 Chrysochloris asiatica
CTTGATGATCAGAACTCGACTAGAGGATGATAAAGAAATTTGATAAAGGAAGCAAGTATAAATTGCTACAAGTTGATGAACTGTTCCTATACTATGGCTGTAGTAGCTCAAAATACCAACCAAGAGGGAAGGAGTGTTCACATCAAGGATCAAACATATCCTTCTGTACACACAGTTGATAGGGAGAGACAATTTAGACATTGGCTACCCAAAATTAGGGGATGGAGTTGGAGCCATAAAGGCATGAAGTGGCTGGCTTAGAAGTTTTCAAGAGGGAGTTTAGTTTCAGAGTGTGCAGGCGAAGGTAGAATCCTGGGGATGGGATTCATTGATTCAATAGTGAGTAGTTGTTACCATACCTAATTGCAATTATGACAACTCTGAAGGTAGAGGTTGTGTAACAAAAATGGAGGGTGGTAATTAATCTTGCATTCCAGAAACAGAGGACCCTAGAACTACCAAGAGAGAAGAGCATGAGCTGAACATGGGACCCTAATCAGAGAAGCAGAGAAAACAGAGATTGAGGCAGAGGTGATGACATGGAGAGATTGAGCAGCTGAGGACTCTAGACTCATGGAAAGAGAAAGGCTGTGTGCTGACTGCCTGGAAACTGACTTCCGGAATGTGTCTTTAAGTTGTTTAAAAGATTATATATCCCTGTGTGGATTTTGTTTTCTTGTTTTGTTTTTCTACATAAAAAAGGGGGGTTTCTTGATAAAGGAAACAATCTATGGTGTTTTTGGGAGGAGGAGGAAATGATCATGCACTATAAGGTAGACATGTGTTGACATGGGTGGCGACACAGGGAGGAATGCAGTTGATGGGGTGAACAGAGGAAAATACTATTAACTGTTGGTGCATGGAGGGGATTGCAAACATATAATGAAGCAAAATATATGATTTGATGAATGTAAAACTTATGATCTGCTCTGTAAATCTTCACTCAATTCACAATAAAATATTAAGAAATATATTTATACTTAGAAAAACTGTCCCCCAAATATGAGAGTAAAATTAGAATATTTCCACATAAATACTGGATGGAATAAAATTAGGAAAGGTGAGCACTAGGGTTGTATTCTTTCACCATATTTATTCAGTCTGTATGCTGACCAAATAATCTGGCATACATGAATATATGAAGAAAAATGTGGCATCAGGATTGAAAGAGCAATCATTAACAACTTCCTATAAGTAAATGACACAGCCTTGCTGGATGAAAATGAAGAGGACTTAAAATACTTACTGATGAAGATCAAAGACAACAGTCTTCTGTATGGGTTGCAACTCAATGTAACAAAAACAAAAATCCTCACAAGTGGACCG
>NW_006408586.1:869255-871168 GCF_000296735.1 Chrysochloris asiatica
AATTCCAAATGGTAAGGAAATCAAGCAGATTTCAAGATAAAAGAGACTGTTTTAAGTTGGGGAAGAAATCAATAAATTGCAGGGTAACCTCAAAGAAAATTAGTACACCTTTATATCAAATCAAGGAAAGTAAAACCCATGAAGTTTTCATAAATATCTAATTAGCAGTAATGAAAAATTGATAAGAAAACACAAACAAAAATCTACACAGAAAAATATGTGGAATAAATAAAATAGAAGCCTCACAAAAGCAAATCAAGTCAAAACAAAACAAAAAAAAAGCACAGCAAAATCGACTGCAGTAAATTCATACCAAACAGCAATTATATTAAACATGAATGGATTACATGCACTACTCAAGAGACAGAGAGTAGCAGAATAGGAAAGCAGGATCCTTCAATGTGTTTTCAATAAGACACATATCTTACACAAGGACAAAAATAGATTCAAAATCAAAAGATGGGAAATATTATATCAAGCTCATGGCAATCAAAAACAAGCAGGAGCAGCAATATTAATTTCTGTTAAAATATACTTTAAGAAAAAAACCAACATAAAAGAAAAAGAAGGATGTTATCTCATGATTAAGAGGGTAGTCGAAGGAAAGGACATAACCATCAATAATAACTATGTATGTTCCTAATGAAAAAGGCTCACAATTCATAAATCGAATTCTAATAGAATTAAATAAAGAAATAGCTCTGCAATAAGAGTTGTTGTTTTATGAGTCTGTTCCGACTCATTGTGACTCTGTAGAAGGTTTCTCAGGAGCAGCTGGTGGTTTCAACTTCTGGTCTTGTGGTTACAAATTCAACAGCACCACACCGTGACTCTACACAGACGATTATAATATACCACTTTGATAAAGGACAGAACTAGAAAGAAACAAAACAAAGACACATAACTAAACAATACAATCAACCAACCTAACCTCTTAGATTTATAGATCATACAACTCAATAAAGCATAGCATACATATCTCAAACTATGTACAAAAATAAACTATGTGGATTAAAGACCCAAATGAAAAACATAGCACTATAAAGATCATCAATGAAATTATAGGGACAAATTTAGGGGCTCTAAAGCATGCATTATGTTATGGGCAATCAAGATGGCAGATAGGGTAGACGTGCAGTGAGGAGCTCCATCAAAAACAACATGGAATACCGGGCCAAGAAGACTCAGGGGATGGTGCTGAAACTCTGAAACAAATATAAAGGTATGTTTGGAGGATTGGAGGGCTTACAGCTGAGGGACTTTGTAGGAGAATCCAGAAATCCATTGTTTTTTAGTTCAAGAGGCTCAGCTGTTCCCGGAGCTGCCATCTTGGGATGGAACACCTTGATTGTATCAGGGCTGTTTGTATCAGGAGAGAACATCTTGATTGTATCAGGATTGATATCGAAATTTAAAGTGACAGTTTTGACATAAAATCAAATGGCCACAACTCGTCTGTCTGTTGTGCTGTGGTGGCTTGAGTTGCTGTTATTCTTAGGGCTTTGCCATCGGTATTTTAAATAACCAGCATGGTCACCCATGGTGGACAGGTTTCAGATGAGCTTCCAGACAACGACAGACTAGGAAGAAAGAGTGACAAACAACTTCTGAATCACTAGTCACTGAAAACCTTATGAGTAGCAGAGAAACACGGTCAGATACAGGGCCGGAAAATGAGCCCCTCAGGTTGAAAGGCACTCAAAATGCGACTGTGGAAGAGATGCCTCCTCAAAGTAAAGCTGACCATGAAGACGTGAATAAAGTTAAGCTTGGGGGAGAAAAGCCCACAGAACTTTCATCTGCTGATGGGGCACAACTCAAAATGAAGAGAAAAAGCTGTCAACATCCATTGAAAATCAGAACATGGAATGTATGAAGTATGAATCTTGGAAAATTAGAAGTTGTCAAAAATG
>NW_006408586.1:891886-895567 GCF_000296735.1 Chrysochloris asiatica
ATATGATCATGTGGTTCTTTTCTTTTTGCTTATTTATATGGTGGATTACATTGATCATTTTTCTAATGTTGAACCATCCTTACATTCCTGATATGAACCATACTTGATCATGATGTTTTTGGTGTGTTGCTGGATTCTGCTGGCTTGGTTTTTGGTCTGAAATTTTTAAACTATGTCCATGAAGGATATTGATCCATCAATCGTGAAGGCATCCCAATGATATTTTGAAATCCATAGTATACTTCTCTTTCCCCTGTCAAATATATATAAATATATATAAAGTCTCTTTACTAGACTCTGTGTTTACAGCTTTTGAAAAGGTTTCCAATGCTGTATGAGACCCATACCCAATGCAGTTTTCTCAAGTAAAGTTTTACTTTATAGAAGAAATTGCTAGCAACAACGGAAATCTTATTTGTAACTAGTTCACAGTAATAAAATTGTATTTTCATATCATTGCTTCTTACAGGATTTAGTTAGGATATATATTGAACAATTACTAGTACAAGATGTATGAGTAAGAGAAATCCAGACATATGTTGCTTATTTTAAATTCTTAGAAGACTAATAATGTATCACATTTCAAGCTACTTTGCAACTCAGTTGTCTAAAATCACTGAAACAGTGAATATTTTCACATTATACATACTAATTCAGGGAAGCAGGGAAACATGTCTTTTGTATATGTCATTGAAAATTTGCAGTCCTGGTGTGCACATAGGATATGCACTGGACTGCTGATAACTGCAAGTGTTGTGGTTCAAACCCAATAGCTGTTCCTCTGAAACCCTATATAGGGAAACTATGAGTCAGAACCAATTTGATGGCACTTATCAACAACAACAATTGAAAGTTTATATGGAGAGTTGATTTTTTGTTGTTAAGTGCCACCAAATAGGTTCCAACTCATAGCAAAATTGAATAGAATTTTTGAGTTGTGGCTGTTGGATATCAGTCCAGTGATTATCCTACAGTGCCACACCAGGAATTAACATAAAGAATAATTACTCTAATTGACTAATGTGCTCCCTTTCAATCAATATGTTGAGAACAAATACAAAGCAGATTTATATTGCATTTGTGGAAATAATATTGAAATTATATTATTGGAAAACTAAATATTTCTCCAGATACCACTTAAGGGAAATATGAAAATTGACAATAGTTCTATTCAAGATAATTTGAGAATTCAGAGAAAGTTCATAAGGATTAAAAAACATGTTTTGGAAAGTTTGTATGTGAGGGTAACATAGCATCTCAATAGTAAAAATTTAGAAATGGAGAAAGTTATTTGTAGGTTCAGGGCCATTCCCTCTTGATGCTGAATATGGAAGTATTGGTTAGTATTTGGGTCAGAAAAGGAAAAACAAAATTTCAACTTGTTGAGACAACACACACTACCCAGTGACTAAGTGTCAGCACAGTATAAATTATTAGTATAATCCAAAAACAAATGTACAGAGTATGAATGTAAGAAAGTTGGAAGTTGTAAAAAATGAAATAGAACACTTACAAAAATCTATATCCTAGGCATTGACTCTTTTGACTCTGAAAATCATAATTGATTACTATGCTGGAATGAAAAATTCAAAAGGGAATAAGAACATTCATAATCAGAATAAACAGTTCAAAACATCTTGAAAACCAGTGTTTTCTGTGATAGGATATCTATACATATAAAGGAAGATGAACAAATAAAACAACCATTCAAACTGATGCACCAAAAACTAAAGTAAATGATGAGAAAATTGAAGAATTCTACCAACGTCAGTATAAAATTTATCAAACAAGCAACCAAGATGAATTGATAATTACTGGTGATCAGAATTTGAAAGTTGAAAACAAAAAGGAAGGGTCAGTATATGGATAATATATCTTGCTTATAGAAATGATGCTGGTGATCACAAGTTAGAATTTTGCAAAACCAATGACTTTTTCATTACAAATACATTCTTTAACAGCATTAAAGGAGAGTATATGCATGAATCTCACCAAACGTAATACATAAGAATCAAATTAAATTCATGTACAAGAATATCCAGTGAAAATGCTCAATATCATCAGCCAAAACAAGGCCAGGGGCAGATTGTGGAACAGACAATTGATTGCTCATAGACAAGTTCAGGCTGAAGCTGAAGAAAATTAAAACAAGTCCACAACAGCCAATATATCACCTTGAACATATCCTACCTGAATATCTCATCTCAAAAACAGATTTCAGAAGGGGGCAGGGCTTGATGGCAGATTATGGAGAAGTTTGATGCAGACTTCTGACAGTAATAACACAGAATACAGGATGATGCAGGTTCAAGGAACAGTCCCATAATTCTGAACTACATATAAAGGAACACTTAGAAGTATCAAAGTGTTAATGTTAGTGAGAATTGTAGCAGGAGCAAGAAAGGTGATATTTTCTGATCTGCAGCTGTATGAGCAAATTTGTTCCCTGGAATGTCTATGCGGGTTAGCCATGAGTCAGAACCTACTCAGTGGCACTTAACAACAAAAACAACATAGCTCTATAGAGGGAGCTCTGGTAGACTAGCGGGTTATGATTTGGGCTGCTAACCACAAGGTCAGCAGTTTGAATCTATCAACTACTCTGTGAGAGAAAAATAAGGCTTTCTGCTTTTGTAAAGATTTATAGCCTCAGAAACTCTACACAGGGTCTCTATGAGTCAGAACTGTCTCTGTCACCACCAAGGGCTACAGATTCCTGGTATGGTACCATAGGATTGTGCTAACTAGAAAGTTGGTAGCTCAAACCCACCAGCTGCTTTTGGAAACCCTATTCAGGGTCACTATGAGTCAGAATCAACTCGATAGTACAGAATTGCATTAGCTATAAAGGTCTTCATTTCTAGCTATAATAGGTGTTTAATGTGAAATGATATCACATGCCAGATAGCAATTTGAAGCTTAGTCACAGCCTTAGATCATTCTTGAAAAGAATTAAAAATTGAAAAAGCCGTCAGACACTGTATATAATTAAAGTCAGGCTGTAAAAACTTGGCTTATTAATTTGGAGTTCATAACTTTACTTTTACATTATTTGTGGGAGAGATTTTCTTAGTATATTAACAGTTAAACAAAGTGCAAATGATGCCTATCCCCAGCAAAATTTTCATCATCTAAAATAATTTTAGAAGCCCAATCATCATGAAAAGAACTTGCTAATATAGGGGTTGTATCTACTTATAAAAATACACCTCATAGGCTCTCTGCTTTATAGACATGAAATAATCCATTCTGTTCCTACATATATGAAAATTAGTTCTGCAGTTTAGAAAGGCATGGTTTATTCAATACGCTTTTATTTGTTTTTGGTATCTTATACATTATAAGATGTTTACCTATACTTAATTGACTACACAAAGGTTTTTGATAGTATGGATTATGACAAGCTATGGAAATCATTGCAAAATATGAGTATTCTGGAACACTTAATTCTGCTCATGAGGAATCTGTACATGGATGAAGAGGCAGTTGATCGAACAGAATATGGGAACATTGAATGTTTTAAAATTAAGAATGCTGTGCGATAGGCTTGTATTCTTTCACCATACTTATTTAACATGTATGCTGAGCAAATAATCTGAGAAGCAGTGTTATATGAAGAAAAACGTGGTATCAGGATTGGAAGAAGACTCATTAACAACTTTTGATATGCAGATGATACAA
>NW_006408586.1:897278-914531 GCF_000296735.1 Chrysochloris asiatica
TGAGTGTTGATAGTTGGTCCAAGAAGAATGAAGTCCTTTAAAACTTCATTCTTTTCTCTACTGATAAAATGTTGTTTATTGGTCCAGTAATGAGGATTTTTGTTTTCTTTACATTGAGATGTAATCCATACTAAAGCCTGTGCTCTTTGGTCTTCATCAGTAAATGTTTTAAGTCCTCCTCACTTTCAGCAAGCAAGATTGTGTAATATGAATATTGCAGGTTGTTGATGAGTCTTCCTCCACCTCTGATGCCACATTTTTCTTCATATAACCCAGTTTTACAGATTATTTGCTCAGCATACCAATGGAACAAGTATGGTGAAAGAATACAACCTTGTCACACACCTTTCTCTATTTTAAAACATTCAGTGTTCCCATGTTCTGTTCGAACAACTGCCTCTTGCTCCATGTACAGATTCCTCATGAACACAATTAAGTGTTCCAGAATACTCATATTCATAATGTTGTCTATAGCTTGTCATGATCCACACAACTGAAAGGCTTTGCATAGTCCATAAAGCACAGGTACACATCTTTCTGGTATTGTCTGCTTTCAGCCAAGATCCATCTGACATCAGCAATGGTAGCCCTTGTTCCACAGCCTCTTCTGAAACCGGCTTGAACCTCTGGAATTCTCTGTCAATGTATGTTTGCAGCCATTTCTGTATTACCTTTAGTAAAACTTTACTCGCATGGGATATCAAAGAGATTGCCCAATGAAGTAAAAATAGATCCTTGTAAATTAACTTAGTATCTAACATAATAGAAGGCAAAATTCTGAGAATGAAAATAAATCTAAAACATGCAAAAAAAGAGAAAAGTTTTGATGTATTTGACACTGAAGACTGAAAGGATTTTGCGGTGTCAGCAACGATATTAAAAAGGAAGAGTGCTAATGGCTACTAAAAGGATAAGGAAGAAATGAAACAAACAAACAAAAAAATGGATATAAAAGAGACTCTGAAACTTGGAGTGCTGAATAGAGATGCTAAAGCAAATTGAAGAATTAGAAGGTAAGAGATCTTAACAGATTTCAAAGTGTAACTACTGAACATTAAGTCAAGTATTATAATGAAATGTACAAAAACCTGGAGTTAGAAAACCAAAAGCACAACATTTCTCAAGCTGAAATAAGTGAGGTAAAAATTCAAGTCTTGACCTGAAATACTGAATGATGCCATAAACACAATGTTGAATGATGCTGAAAGCATTGATAGAAGATGGAAAGTATGCACAGAATACCAAAAACAGGTCAATGTTCAACAAATTACAGGGAGAACATATCATCAAGTACTGACGGTACTGAAGGGAGAAATCCAAGGTGCAATGAAAATATTGGTGAAAAGCAAATCTCCAGTATTTGACAGAAAATGATTTAAAATATTTCAGTTAATTGATGCAGCACTGGAAACACTCCATTATATATGCCAAATAATGTGAAAGAGAGCTACCTGGCTTACTGTTAAAAGATAGTCATACTTATGCTAATTCCAAAGATAGTTTGTCTAATGGAATGTGGAAATCATTGAACAATATAATTACTATAATACACAAGTAAAATTTTACTGAAGATAATTTAAAAATGACCACAACAGTATATTGACAAGCAACTGCAAGAAACTCACATGGGAATCACAAGAGTATATGGATATAAAAACGTCACTACTAATGACAGATGGATTTAGGCTGAAGGCCAAAATATTTTAAGGAAATACCATAAAAATGTTCTGCTTTAATGACTATGCAAAGGCCGTGGACTGTGTGGATCACAGTGAATAGCATTGTGAAGAATACGTAATTTTGCTCATGAGGAAACTACATAGACAAAGACACAGTCAATCGAACAGAATAATGGGGCCCTCGATGATTCAAAATCAGGGAAGGTGTGCACCAGAGTGCCGGGGACAGCATACGCAGACCCTGGGTTGATCAGTGGCAGCCCCATTAAACCACCTCTAAATATAATCAGTTTAACCATATGTTCTCCTTCCTCCTGAAAGTATATAGGAATATTAAGAATAATGTAGCATTTTAGGTATAGATAAATGAAGCCCGGTGCCTGAGATCTTGCTCACAAACAAAAGTTTGCAAAGTGTACAGAGACAGATTGGCTTCTTTTAGGAACCTTGCTTTATGATATGTATCCTTAAGAAACCACACGTTGCTACTCTAGATCATTTAAGCCTAAAAGTTAATATACAACAGCTTGATTGAACCTTTTATTTCTGTAAAAATAAAAATGTTAGATTGTTAAGAAAAAAACAATGAAAATATTTTAAAAGTTGTTCCTGTGAATCATTATGTCCTGTTTTGAAGGATTAATCACATTTCAGTTCTGTATCCTTCCTTAATCACATCCTCCCTTTGTGACATCCTCCCTGAGTGAATTACATCCTTCCTTTGTAACAAATCCCTCCCTAAAAAAGTGAATAAAAGGCTGAGGTAGAGTGAATTCTGCATGCAATGGTATGCAATGCTGGGCAGTGCTAGGCAATATATTTGCAGATCTGTCTACCTGCCAGCTTGCATCATATCTGTGTGTCTGTCTTTTTTGTATATATTTCATCTCTCCCTTTCTCTATCACTTTCGCCACCAGATCTCCCTTCTTTGTGACACCCACACTTCCTTGTCGAGGCGGGACCCCAACATAGGACCTCGACACCAGAGCTGTAGACTTTCACTGTATTTATTTAAACTTTATGTTGAGCAATTAATCTGAGAAGTTGAAGTATAGGAAGAAGAGCATAATATCAGGATTGGAGAAGTATCATTAATAACTTTCGATGTGCAGATTACACAATACTGCTTGCTGAAAGTGAAGAGGGCTTAAATAATTTACTGATAGAGATCAGAGGCATCAGTATGGACTGCACCTCAATGTAAAGAAAACAAAAATCCTTACAACTGGACCAATAAATAACATCATGATAAATAGAGAAAATATAGAAATTTTCAATTACTTTACTTTATTGGATCTAAAATCAACACTCTTGGAAGCAGCAGTAAAGAAATCAGAAGATGCATTGTATTAGACCAATTTGCGGCACAAGACATCTTTAAAGTGTTCAAGAGTGGAGATACTAGTTTGACTATTAATGTGCTCCTGATCTGAATCAAGGCATTTTTAGTAGCCTCAGATACATGTGAAAGTTGAGCAATGAATAAAGAAGACCATAGAAGAATGACGCATTTGAGTTATGATATTAGAGAAAAAGTATAATAAGTACCGTAGATTACTAGAAGAACAAACAAATATGTGTTGGAAGAAGTACAGCCAGAGTGTTCTTCATATACAGGGAAGGCAGGATTTCCTTTCTCATACTTCAGACACTATCAGGAGGTACAAGTCTCTGGAAAAGGACATTATGCTTGGTAATGTGGAGGATCAGTGAAAAAGACCCCCAATGAGATGGATTGACAAAGTGGCAGCAGCAATGGGATCAAGTGTAACTAATATATAGAGGATGGTGCAGGACTGGTAGTGATTTGTTCTGTTGTAAATAGGATTGTTATGAGTAGGATCCAACTCATGGTACCTAAAAACAACAGAAGTATCATCTGATATTGAGAAAACAGTACATCTTCTTTAAAGGTCAATTTCCTCATCCAAAAAATGTTTAAGAAAAATATACCTCCCTTGAATATGAAGATTATCTATGATAATATATGTAAAGAATTTAAAGTGGTGTTTAGCTCATATTAAGTTCCATGTAGACTTCACTATTTCTTCTTCTTCTATTATTGTTATTATTATTATATATAACTGGAAATGCATGCTTTTAAAAAAAATATATATGCTTTGTTGTTGTTGTTGGTAAATGCCTTCGAGTTGGTTCCAACTTGTAGCGATGCTTTATAGGGTTTTGGAGGCTAAAAGCCTTCATGGGAGCAGAAAGCCTGATCTTATTATGCCTTAAGTGGACAACCAATGGTAATTGTCAATCCAGTCATAATTCTCCATCCATTTTCCTCATAACTGATATTTCAAAAATTTGCTTATCTTCTATTAAGATTTTTTCTCACCACTACCACCTTCCCATTTTTTAATAAGTGAAATTGCCTTCTAGAACACAGATTAAATATAAACTTTTAAATGGGATTTTTAAAAAATTCTATTTATAATTTTCTTAATTTCTACTCTAATAGACAAGATATCTCTTACTACAGATGTCATTCTTACCTATGTGTGTGTTTCACCTCCTTCCTTCTTGGGAAGATTTGATGCCAATTAACTTTTTGTTAATATCTAATTACTTACTCTCAATTTTTTTCAACATTTATTTTCTAGTTCTTAAAATGAATTTTGGACTTCCCATCTCTCTAAAAGTACCTTTTAAATGTACTGTAAAATGTTTTTATACTTAATCTCCTGGAATAACCACAGGTTATTATCATGTAGAAATCCTCCTGAGGCACTGGAGAACAGTGCACTGGACCAGTTTGAACCATATGGTTGAAGTTCAAACCCACCAGTTGCTTTTACAGGGTCACTATGGATCGGAACTGATTCAGTGGCATGGAACAACAACAACATTGTTACTTTTCTCTGCAGTCCTCATTCACTCACCCCTAAATTGTCTTCTATATCAATTTTTCCACCAAACACTCTAGGCAAAGGCATCAATGCATAATTGTCAAATCTAATGTACATAGTATCTTTATATCATTTAATCTCTCAACAAGTTGAAGAGTGCTTTTCTCTATTTCCCTCTTAGAACTTATTCTTGACTTCCAATAAATCTCTCTGTTGTTTCTTTCCTCCTACAACTCTGTCCATTCATTCTCTGTGTTTTTGTTTATTTTTTCCAATATAATATCTTCCGTTAATCGTCTACTACCAGTTTAATTTTTTTTTAAGGTAAAGTATAGGCTGAAGGCAGCCCTCAGTTTTCTAGAAATATTTTCTAAAGTCCTAGATATTGCCATTCTCCAGTATTTCCAAAATTTATATTTTGAGCCATAACTTATTTATATTCTATACTTTGTGTATAATGAGGGGCTCTGACATTTATCCAACTCAATTCCAGAAGCTAGAAAACTGGACATTATTTTTTATCCCTCTCTTGTTTATTTCTAAATTCAGTCCAGTATTCAATCTTTCACTCAATAAATATTTATTGACTTATATGCTTTCTAACAGGCACGGATCTAAGGCAAATAATATTCACTTGTAATAAAAAATCCATATACATCCTCAACTTTGATAATGATTATTATAAAAAGGCATTGAAGGTATCATATGAACTTTGATCTGTAGGAAAATTAGAACTATGTGACTAAGAATTGTTATAAGTGTGTTTGACAAAATTAATTATAAAATCAAAGAACCTGGGCTAGATTTGCATATATCGGAGGTGGAGGATCCCTGACATCATAGAACATAATTTTGATAAGGGGAGGAAATAGGAAATGCAGAAAACTAGTAAATTAAAAGAATAAATAGTCCAGTTGATGGTAACTGCTCTGGAGAAATATAAAATAGACAGTTAATTTGATAATGATTGATGATGAGCTATTTCAGATTGAATAATTAGTATGTTAATTCTGATAAGGTTAAATTTGAATAGTTTTTAAAATTTTATACATTGAATTTTTCTCACATCAATTCACTTATCTACATTTTCCTTGCTGCCATCTTCATCCAAGCAATGACGTTCCTCTCATGTACTCCAGCAATAGTTGACAGATCTCTTCTTATTTACTCTGGACCTCACCTATTTTAAACTATGAACAACAGTTGGAGTTATACTTTTAAAAAGAAACAGTACATCCCCCCTCCACACACACACACAAAAGGGAATAGAAGCAAATACTGTTGAATGATGATGCATAGGAGGGATTGTAATCATTGCGATGGAATGATGAGAGTAAAACATAAAAAAAAAACAAACTATAACTCCAATCCAGGCTCTGTGTTTTCATAAACATTTTATTATTTTTTTGCCAAAACCACTTTAAAAAAATCTTACTCAAATAGTTGTAATTTTCCTTTAAGTAAAAGTTCACATGATACTTTCTATATCTTTCATTTACAATAATAATTAAAGTTGAAAATGTATATGGATTTTTATTACAGGTTAATATTGTTTGTCTTCTTTTATTAGTGTTATGTCTTCCTCAATACAAGTTCCAGGGGATAGAATACATTTAACCAACTCTGCTATTGACTTCATACTACATAACACAATTATCTCCACCACTCATCTGATAGTTTGGTGTACAGTTGTTGTTGTTAAGTGCCGATGAGTTGATTCTGACCCATAGTGACCCTGTATAGGGTTTCCGAGGAGAAGCTGGTAACCTTGAACCGCTGACCTTGCAGTTCAAACAGTTGTTGTTGTTGTTGTTGTTGTTGTGCAAGACTGCAAAGCTGTTTGAACTGTAAGGTTGGTAGTTCAAGCTCACCAGCTTCTCTTTGGAAACCCTATACAGGGTTTCTATGGGTCGGAATCAACTCTATGGCAATTAACAACAACAACACTATACACCAAACTGTCAGATGAGTCGTGGAGATAATTGTGTTATGTAATAGGAAGTCCACAGCAGAGTTGTAGTTTATTTATTGCTATATACTAGACGGAATATCATTAGTACTTTAAATCTCAGCAGTGTCACCCATAGTGGACGGTAGCGTAGTGGTTACAAATCGGGCTGAGAACCGCAAGGTCAGCAGTTCGAAACTACCAGTTGTTCCACAGGAGAAAGAAGAGGCTTTCTGCTCCCATAAAGATTTACAGCCTCGGAAACCCTGTACAGGGTCGTTTGAGTCAGAATCGACTCCACGGCACATAACAACAACAACAACAATCTAAGCTTCTAGACTAAGACAGAGGAAAAAAGCCAGGGAATCTACAGGAAACACAAAAGAAATGGGATATGTGATGCTATATTGTGGGTGTTGCAACAATAACATGAGACAGAATTGTTGAATAGGAAACTTATCTGCTCTCTAAACCTTCACAAAATTAACAATAAAAAGTTTTTTGTTTTCTTTTTTAAAGTTTCCTTAGATACTGTAGTTAGATTTTTGTTAAGTGTCATTGAGTCGGTTCTGACTCATAATGAGCCTGTATAGGGTTTCTGAGGCTTTAAATCTTTGAAGAAGCAGAAAACATCATCTTTCTTCTGTGGAGTAGCTAGTTGTCTCAAATCATGGACCTTAATATTCGCAGTCCAGTGCTCATACTGCCAACATAGTTAGAGACGATACATCCCCAAAGCTTGCATCACAAGGTTGGTCTGTAATAAATTTATAATGAATGCCTTAAAAAACAAAATTAGTCATTGAAAACCTCAAAACCCAATATATCACAATATAATATTGTGCAAAATAGTGGTGCAAGTTTGGCCCATACTTTACAAACTCATTATGACTGTACAGGACAGAGTTGAACTGTTCTATAACATTCCAAGGCTTTAAACCGTTTCATTAGCAGACTGCATCATCTTTTGTCTGTGGAGTGACTGGCGTGTTTGAACCACCAATCCCAATCTTTTGATGTCAACTCGACATCAACAGAGTTTTTGAATAAGGAATTAAGAGCAATAATGATACCTACTTGCAATCTCTTCTCAATAGATTTCTATTGACTTTTGTGTTCCGTAAAATACTTAAATATATAACCCAGCACTTGACTACTGTATTCCCTGGACTTCTCTCTAAGTTAAAGGGCACTCAAAATACAGAGACACTTTATAGACTTTGAGTCATAGCCTACCTGATATCAACTAATAGTAACAGTATTGCCATATCTATGATATATTTGACTTACAATAAAGTTTGTTCATATTGAATTATATTTTTGAGAAGTGACAGAATTTTTAAATTAAGAAATTAAAAGCAACAATGATATCCTTTAACAAGATATACAGATATCTTTTGATTTTCTGTGTTGCATAAAATATTTTCACATATTTTAAAGCTGCATATATATCAACAGTATAATTCCTACTTGTGTGCTGTATGGTAAGTGCAGTAAGAAAGGGTAGACACACACTCCACACATTTGAGGTATCCAGATTAGTATTGGGAAAAACAGTCAGAATACAAAATTATGTAAGAAGAGAGAAACATGCTTTGATTTTATTAACATCTAATATGATTGTATGATAAAGAATAATGGGAAAACTCCATTTGTGGCAAGATAGTCAGAAATATTTTTCAGATACCATCATTGATAGGATTTATCCATGTAGCAAAAGTGTCAGGAAAGGAGTCTGTCACAAGGAATAGCATGTGCAAAGATTCTGAGATAGAAAACAGCTGTGTTCTATAAATTAAAACAGGACTGTGTTCTTAGAACTCTGAAGAAGGGAAAACTGAGAATTGCATGAGATATGGGCAAGGGCTGGGACAACCAGGAGCATGAGAAGTAGTTTGGGTATTAGTGTAAATTTAATGGGAAACATTTCTGTGGATTTAAAAAGAGGAGCTACATGAATTCATTTACGTGAAATTAATTTTTTTATTCTGGGTAATTAAAAGAATAAGTAACTAAGTAAAGATTTACAGCCTTGGAAACCCTATGCAGGGTCGCTATGAGTCGGAACTGACTCCACAGCACTTAACAACAACAACAACAGTAATAGAAATGCAATATCTATGATGCACAAGGGAAAGAGAAAAAAGAATCTGGGAAAAATTGTTTTAAAATATAATTATGCTCAAGGTTGTTGTGTCATTGAATGGGAGAATATTGGGGCATGATTAAACTCCATCAGATTCTAGGAGTTCTTCTAGTGCAGCACTGAAGGATAAGCACTTGACTATAAGTTCAGTTTGAACCACAAGGTGAGCAGTTCAAACTCATCAGTTGCCCCTTAGAAACCATATATGAGGTGTCTATGAGTGGGAACTGACTTAAAGGCACTTAACAACAAAAACAATTAGACTCAAAGAGAGTCAAAAGTTCTTTTGTGGATTTTGAGTAGGAAAGGCATAAAAATGTTCAATGAGAGATGATAAAAAGAAAAACTTCAGAATTGTATGAAAGTCAATGGATAGATTGTCGGTAAAAATATATTTGGAAAATTTCAGTACATGTCTAACATAATATTTATAAACATGGAAAACGATGGAATCACCTGCCTAAGTAACAGAGAAAAATAATGGTCCTTTTCTCCAATTTGAACACTGAATACATTAAAAGTTTCAGTTGAGAAGACATAATCTGTACAAGCATATGAAGAAAACCAGCCAATGGAAAAAACAGGACACTTTTTAGATATCAATGACAATTTGAAATTGAACTATAATTAATAATCCAAAAGCAGGATGATATATAGCCAATAATTTGCAAATAATAGGATTTTCATTGTAGTCTTTCCCCACAAAGACAGTTAATCTGTGTGGCTGGACTTATTTCTGGTTCCCTTACCTAGTGTACACATTCACACTACAGTAAACAATCTGCACTTTAATTTGTTTCATTGGGGAAGTGTTTCCCAACCACCTCTTGTTAATCCTCTATATACATTCTAGCCTGTGGTCAAAGTTTACTGCTAGCAGGCAAATAACTCAGATTCCTGACAGGGGAGTAGCTTTTGAAATACCAGAACATCATGTTGTTATTGTTGTTGTTATGTGCCATGGAGTCGGTTCCGACTCATAGCGACCCTACACAGGGTTTCCGAGGCTGTAAATATTTACGGGAGCAGACCGCCTCATCTTTCTCCCGCGGAACCGCTGGTAGTTTCGAACTGCTGACCTTGCGCTTGCCACCTGATTCGTAGCCACTACGCTACCAGAGCTCCTTACCAGAACATCATAGAGGAAGAAAATTAGAGGCAATTAAGACAAGAAAGAAGGTAAAGACCAAAAGGGTTGTTAGAAGAGACTAGGAAACTTGCTTTCCAGCAAACAGATGCTAGAGCAAATGGAGCCACTGGAGGTACTGACTCATCCATCTATGCCAAGAAATTTGGAAATAGCTACTTGGCCAACTGATTGGAAGAGATCCATACTTGCGCTCATTCCAAAGAGAGATGACCCAGCAGAAAGTGAAAACCTTTGGACAATATTTATTATTGATATCATGGAATTTTTTCCTAAAGATAATTTAAAAAACTGCTGTAGCAGTATTTTGACAGGGAAATGCCACAGACTCATGCTGGATAAAGATGAGGAAGTGGAATTGGGGATATAATTGCTGATAGTTCATAGCTGAAAGCAGAGAATATAAAAAAGATATTTACCAGTGTTTTATTGACCATACAAAGGATTTCTAATGTTTGGATCATGACAAGCTGTGGACAACATTGTGGAGAATGGATATTCTGGAACACTTAATTATGCTCACAAGGAACCTGATCATAGATGAAGAGGCAGTATTTCAAACAGAACATGGCGATACTGAGTGATCTAAAATTAGGAAAGATAATTGCTAGGGTTGCATTCTTTCTCCAGACTGATTCAATCTGTACACTGAGCAAATAGTCTGAGAAATTAGATTATATGAAGAAGAGACTGGCATCAAGATTGGAGGAAGACTCCTTAACAACAAACACTATACAGATGATGCTAACTTGGTTGTTGCAAATGAAGAAGACTTAAAATATTGATGAAGATCAAAGACCACATCCTTCAGTAAAGGTTACACCACTATGTAAAAAAGAAAAAACAAAAGCATCCCCACCAAAATCCTGGAGAAAAAATTGAAGTTGTCAGAGACTTCCTTTTGCTTAGATGTACTATCAATAGGCATGAAAGCAGCCGACAAGAAATCAAATGAATTATTACATTTACCAATCTGCTGCACAAGACCTCTTTAAAGTATTAAAGAACAAAGATGTCAGTTTGAGGACTAAGGTGTCCCTGACCCAAGTCATGGTATTTTCAATACCTTTTTATGCATGAAAATTTGGACAATGAATAACGAAGACAGTAGAAGAAAGTATTTGAGTTATTGTGTTAAAGAGCAATAATAAAATATCATGGACTTCCAGAAGAACAAACAAATCTGTGTTGGAAGAAATACAGTCAAGATGATCCTTAGACATCAGAATGGTGAGGCTTCATTTCTCATACTTTGGACATATTATCAGGAGGAAACAATCCATGGAGAATTACATCAAGCTTCATAAAGTGGAAGGTCAGTGAAAAAGAGAAAGAACCGCAATAAGATACAACAATAATGTGTTCAAGTATAGTTGTGATTGTAAAGATGGTGTAGGACCAGGCAGTGTTCCTTCTGTTCTTTATAATGTTGCTGTGAGTCAGAATAGATTTGACGAACACCTAATAACAATGACAACACTAGTACAAACCCAACATTAGAAGGATCTGGCTGGGTGATGACCCAAGATGTCTGTTCACCCAAGGTAAGGAGCATGTGGAAAGCTTACACCTAGTATCGGGCCTGGGGCCGGAGTGGAGTTGGACAGATAGGGAGTGGGTCCAGTTCTGGAGTGGTGGGACTCCACTCTGGTGGTTCAGCACCTATAGTTCCAGGCTGGAGGCATCCTTGGTGGCTTACTTTATAAAGCTGCTTGTCTTGAGAGAACTGTGGAGACAGGTGGGAGCCTGGCTCTTGTCAGACCACTTCTGGGTCCTGGATGCATGAAAACAAGATGGGATGTTGTAATTGAGATTTGAAAAAGTCAACCTAGGCAGAAGAAATCCATCTTGATATGAAATGATTTCCAAGTGACCTGTGGCATCACGACAATCACTGGACGAGTCTGGGGCCATCACGCTGTAGAGCAGGACTGAAAGAATATTCTGACGTCAATGAACAGGGAAGATATGGAAATAATGGACTCAAAACCGTAAGGCCAAAGCTTTGTGTTGGAAGTATATTGGTTGTCCCCAAGAGGAGAAAAGGAAATTCACAATACTGGAGCTAATTACAATTGAGGATGTCACTGTTGTCTTCACAGAGGAAAAATGGAATATACTGAGCTCTGAGCTGAAGTGATGTTGGAGATTTACAGGAATAGGTTCTCATTGGATTATGATGCCTTTTCTTCAAGTGCTCCATTAAAAAATTAACTGCCTGAAATAATCTTTAAAGAGTTCATGGAAGAGATATTTAAGTCAACATGGCTAGGTAATTTTTTGTAACACACAATTCCAGTAATTTGTTGGCTGCTGTTATTGACCAAAGGAAACAACACTGTGCCATAAACCTCCAGTCGAAGGCATTCAGTTCTAACTTTGTGGGTCAGAAAACCTAGTTTTCTCAGCTAAGTGCCTGGGGCATCCCACTCCACAAGCAAGCCTCTTGCCTAAAGGCACTCAGCTTTACTCACTCTGGGCAAGGAAACCTGTTTTCTTGTGCTCTGGTTCTTGGTTCTACTGCTGCTATTCCTCTGCTGCTTCTCTGGTGTCACAGTGTTTTATCCCTGGATCTAGGAGGTTTCATGCACAGGAAAATCAGGGTCCAAAGAACATGCTCTACCCCTGGCTCTTCTCTCTTGATGGTATTGAGACCCCATTCCAGTTTCTGAGCCTACTGATTTTATACCCAGGAGGATGGCAAAATTGACCTATCCCCATGTTAAAGTTGAAGTCCTTGCAATCATAATTAACCCTGATAACAATTACTCTTTTTATTTTTAAGGTTTTATTGTGAATTGAGTGATCGTAAACATGGGAGAACATTGATTTTACACTTACCGTTTCATTGCAATGATTACAATCTCCTCCGTGCATCATCATTCAACAGTATTTGCTTCTATTCTCTCTGTTTTTTTGCTTTGTTTTGTTTTGTTTTTGTTTGTTTTTGATGTACACAAAAACATTCAGGAATATATAATAACTTGAACAACTAAAAGACACATTTTGCAAGCATGCATCCTGATTGCCAGCACAAAGCCTTTCTCTTTCCATGAGTCTAGAGTCTTCAACTGCTCTATCTCTCTATGTTCTCATCTCTGCCTCACTCTTAACTGAATCAAATACTCATACTGTCTGTTAACTAGATTCATCAGGAAAAGAGAAAGTTAATCCAATCTGCATGGTCCTTTGTTTGGGATTTTTAAACACTATGGCTAAAATAGCCGTATCAAGTATATCACTGCACACCAGACAAAGGGGTAGTGACAGAACAATAGTGTAGCTCTTAAAGCTCATTTGAAAATGACACTAAATTCCATTGACCTTTATTAGCCACAGAAAACTACATAGCATGTCTAATGGCATTGTGGTAAGAAAGTTAATTCTTCTACAGGGATGGGCTTAGTGAGGAAGAGCTGCAAATGTGTTGACCAAAACAGTTAATCACAAGAGAGGAAGCTTGAGCTAAATCTTACAAGCGTAATAGAATTCAGGTCCCTGAGTGGTTCAGATGATTAAGTTTGTAGGTTCAAGTTCACCTAAACGTGTCTTACAAAAAAGGCCTGGAGATCTGCCTTCTGAAAAATCACCTATTGAAAACCCTGTGGAACATAGTTCTACTGTAACACATAGATTTGTGAGTTAGAACCAACTTGATGGCAACTGTTTTCTTTTGTTTTTTTTCCGGTGGTGGTTTGGTTTGGTTTGGTGGGGGGGGGTAATGGAATTCAAGGTACCCTGCTATAGGATAAGCACTAGACTGCTAACCACAAGCTTGGCAGTTCAAACTCATTACTGTTCTTTGGAAACTCTGTACACAGTTGCTATGAGTTGGTACCAACTTGATGGCACACAATATGAAAGTAGACATAGGAGCTGTGGTATGCAGTGGTTATATCCTCAGCTAGTAACCAGTCACTGGATTGGTCAAGTGGCAGCATCGATGGAGTCAAGCGCTGCAACAGTAGTGAGGTTGGCCCAGGATCGGGCAGTATTTTGTTCTTCTGTGCATAAGGTCGCTATGGGTCGGTACTGACTCGATGTCACCTAACAACAACAATTAACTGAATGTTTGGCCATTGAACCTATTAGTCTAACCATTCAACAGGAAAAAAAAAATGGTAGTCCATTTCCATAAAGATTTAAAGCCTTGGAAATCCTATGGGTAAAGTTCAACTCTGTCATATAGAGTTGCTATGAGTCGGGATTGATGCCATCGGTTTTAAGGTAGATTTAATGAGACTCCTAGTGTGGCGCTATAGGATAAGCACTGGACTTCCAAACAAAACAACAACATATATAAGCATAGAACTGGCTTCATCTATGTGCATGTTGTTGTTTTTGTTGTCAAGTGCCGTTAAGTTGATGCCAATCCATAGTGACCCTGTATGGATTTTCCAAGGAGACTGGTGGGCTTGAACTGCAGGGCTTTTGGATCAAACTGACTTTGCATTCCAGCACATTAACCCTCAGTGCCATGGTAAGCATAGCTAATAAAAAAATATATAAACAAATTTCTGATCCATGAAATGGTACCTTTTACACATTTTCCAAATGCTCTTTTTATTACAAGGTTGAAAATATTTCTACAACAGTGTTTTAATGGGAAAAATGTGTAAGAACATATATAGAGTGACAGCAATTTGAATTTCTAGTTTATAAAAGTTGTGTGAATGAGAAATGGTACATATTCTTTCTTTCATTAATATGCTGTAATTCTGAACAGTTTTTCTTATTTTTAATTTTATTTTTCTTATTTTTAATTTTCTTATTTTTGCATGGATTGGTAAATTCCCATTATATATGTGATTGAAGAAAAAGTTTTTCTTTCAATTCTTAATAGAAAGTAAGAAGTTTAAATGGTGGGAAATTTCCAATAATTTGTGTGAATGAAAATGTATATAGTTTTCATTCATGTACATGAAAAACAAAGCAAAAAAAATAGATATTATAACAATACAGGGAGCATATTGAAAATATGTAAAGGACTTCATATTTTCTGTAGGTGAATTGGAGAAATGGAGCATAATTTTGTTTTGTTCACGCTTATATTGGTATTTTTCCCCATTCTTCTAGTATAGAGTACAATGAAAGTATGTATAGGTGTTCAGAATAATTGAGAATGAATAGGAAAAAATGTATATATATTTATTTAGCTATATAATATTAAGGATATATAAAACATATTTAGCATTCTGCTTCATGATTAGGGAATTTTATTGGATATTTCTCTAACTTGAATTACAAAACTTTTATATTGCCTATATTTTCCTTATTCACTGGATGTTCTTTACATTTACGTGTCTTTGTAATTCCAACATTGTTTTCAAGGACAAAACTCCTTAAAATCCTTGTTTTTAATGGAATTTATATATTTTTCTTCTTAACGATACTTTTTATTCACATTCATTCACAGTGATTCTGGAGATCTTTGCATTATTCCATTATACTCTGATTTGGAGGGATGGGAAATATCCCAATGAAAGCATTGAGTGAAAAATGAATGAAAATATTGTGTTCCTTTCCTCTGGTTGACCTAAGTAAAGTATAAAGTCTTTTACATGAAACCAAAACAATACAAAAACCCACATTAGAATTATGAACACCGTATAGGTATCTCCTAGGGTACTGTGTAGGGTCCTGGTGTGGTTCTGTAGGATAAGCACTGGACTGTTACGCACAAGGTTGGTGTTACCAACTCACCAGCCACTACTCTGAAACCCTATACAGGGTCTCTAGGAGTCCAGACCAGCTGGACTGCACTTGGCAACAACTACAGCAACAACATGACACCAACTGCATTTGAAAGGCCTTAAACCTGACTGCACAGTTTCCTAGAAGTCACTCTGCTAACACATTTTGCTAAATAATATATTGCTGCTTCCCAACATAATTTGCATGTTCTATTAAACTTTGCTGAAAGTAAAGAAGACTTAAACTATTTACTGATGAAGATCAAAGAGCACAGCCTTCAGTATGGATTGCATCTCAATGTAAAGAAAACAGAAATCCTAACCACTGTACCAATAAACAACATTCTTTTCAATGGAGATAAGACTGAAGTTATCAAGGACTCCATTCTTCTTGGATCAACTACCAAGAAATTTGTAATGATATATTTATTAGTGCATAGACTAATTTAACTTACATATATTTTCATGAAAATATATATAATCACTTATAAAACTGATGTAGTTATTTAAGATATTTTGTTCTCCGGTATGTAAAAGGGTATTGGCTATGGATGATAATGGAATAAAATAATAGTACTTTGTTGCTGTTGTTAAGTGCTGTAGTGTCAGTTCTGACCCATAGCAACTATGTATAGAGTTACTGAGAAATGGCTGGCAAGCTTGAACTGCTGACCTTGTGGTTCAAATTGACTTTGAAGTCCAGCACATTAATCCACAGAGCCACTCCAGGTCTCCAATGTAGTTTAAAATCAAATTAAATAAAAAAATAACTGTGTATTTCAAATTTTAATGTAAAAATAAATATAGGTAGGATGGTATAGGTTTAGAAAATAGGGTTTTATGATAAGCATGTACTGAGTTTCAGTTATGTGTTAACCACATAATTGAATGATATTCACTGCTACATCATACATGCAATTTCACTCTATTTAGAAAGGAAAATCTGTTACTAAAATATCAACAGAAAACAGTAAAATAATTGAGTAGAGGAGCATTGAAGTCTGGCTCTCCTGGCTTCTAAGGAGCATCTTGGCTGTACTTCTACCAACACAGATTTATTTCTTCCTCTGGAAGTCCATGACATGTTTAATATTCTCCTCCAACACCATAATTATAATACATTAATTCTTCTAAGGTCTTATTTGTTAATTGTACAACTTTCACATGCATGTAGAGTCATTGAAAAATACCATGACTTGGATCAGGCGCACCTTAGTCCTCAAACTGACATATTTGCTATTGAAAACTTTAAAGAGGTATAATGCAGTAAATAATTTGATTTCTTGACCTTCAGTATTCTTCTCCAACACCATAACTCAAAGCCATCAGTTCTTCTATGACCCTCCTTATTCACTGTCTAACTTTCAAATGCATATAAGGCTATTCAAAATACCATGGCTTTGGTCAAGCACACCTTTTTCTTCAAATTGATAAATTTCCTCTTTAACATTTTTGTCTGTTAGTTTGTTTTGCAGCAGCAGCAGATGCTTGTAATTGATGATTCATTTGATTTCTTGACTGCTATTTCTATAAGCATAGTGTGGATACAAACAAAATGAACTCTTTGACAATTTCAATCTTTTCTTCATTTAGTGTGATATTATTTATAAGTCCAGTTGTGACAATTTTCTGTTTTCTTTACTTTGAGATGCAATCCATGTTGAAAGTTGTAGACTTAGATTTTCAACAGTATTTAAAGTCCTCTTCTCTTCCAGAAAGCAAGTGTGAGTGTGTTTGAAATTTTTTATTGCAAAGTAATTGAAGATTTATGGAGATGACCATAA
>NW_006408586.1:915839-927484 GCF_000296735.1 Chrysochloris asiatica
ATCACTAGGAAGAAGTCCTGAACAGGGTTTGTGGAGTGGGAGAGACTAAAAAGGAAACAGGCTGAAAATTAAATCCTGAATTACATTATAAGTACCAACAGTGACATCTTAGAATTTCTCAGGCAGCCTCAAAGAAGCCGAGAGAGAGACTTTAAATTCATGCTTTTCTTTTCTCTTTTCTGTGATTATCGACAATAGTATCTAATCTGTTTTTTGTTTTGTTTTTGCTGTTGCTGTTTTGTCTTTTTGTCCTTTTTACCTTTAGGGGTCTCTTTCGCTCCCTAAATTACCCCAAAAGAGACAGCAATTGCAGGAATATAGTCAAGCTATATTCACACTCTTTAAAATTCCACCATCCATGCAAGAGCCAATACCAGCTGCCATACACCAGATAGGCAGCCAACACCTGCTATAGTTATTCTAAGTTGAGTAATAATAAGAGTGAAAAGGGAAGCCCATCTCCTGATCACATTTACCTGGAGGCAAATGCATAATAAAACATCAACATATATTCATCTAATTATGGCTGCAACCCTATATTGACAGAAAATTTCCAAAGGTTCAAGCTGGATTCAAAAGAGGATTTAGAACCAGGGATATCATTAATGATGTCAGATGGATCTTAACTGAAAGCAGAGAATACCAAAAAGATGTTTACCTGTACTTTATTGATTTCACAAAGGCTTTCAATTGTGTGGTTTATGACAAGATATGGACAACATTGCAAAGTATGACTATTCTGGAACACTTAATTGTGCTCATGAGGAACCAGTACATAAACCAAGAGGGAGTTGTTTGAACAGTACAAGAGTACTTAAAAAGTTTTAAAATTAGGAAAAGTGTGTGCCAGGGTTATATTTTTTCACCATATTTATTCAATAAGTATGCTGAATAAATAATCCAAGAAGCTGGGTTATATTAAGAAAAATGTGGCATCAGGATTGGATGCAAACTCAATAACAATCTGTGATATGAAGATAAACAGCCTTGCTTGCTAAAAGTGAAGAAAACTTAAAATACTTACTGATGAAGATCAAAGACCACAGCCTTCAGTATGGGTTACACCTCAATGTAAAGAAAACAACAACAAAAATCCTCACCACTGGTCCAATAAACAACATCCATATACGGACATATTATCAGGAGGGCCCTGTAACTGGAGAAGGGCATCATGTTTGGAAATGTGGAGTGTGAAAGAAAAATAGGAAGACCCCCCCAATGAGATGGATTGGCACAGTGGTAGCAGTGATGTGCTCAGGCATAGCAGCGATTGTGAGGTTGTCCCAGGACTGGACAGTTTTTCATTCTGGCGTACGTAGGTTCTCTATGAGTTACTACTGACTAGATAACAACAATAAAAGTATCCCTTTGTTACATTCTAACAAACTCCTCTTGGTCTATGCACAGGTTCCTCATGAGCACAATTATTGTTTTGGAGTACTCATTCTTCTCAGTGTCATGAATACTTTTATGATCCCTTCAGTTGAATATCTTTGAATAAGACACAAGTATACATCTCTCTGGTACTATTTGATTTTAGCTAAGATCCCTCTGAAGTCAGCAATAATATCTCTCATTCTATATCTTCTTCTAAGTCCAGCTTAAATTTCTGGCAGACCCCCCTGTCAATGAACTGCTGAAAATAGTTTTGAATTATCCTCAGCAAAATATTATTCACATCTGATATTAATGATACTGTTTAATGAGTTCTGCATTTCATTGGGTGATCTTTCTTTAGAATGGGCATAAATATGGTTCTTGTACAACCAGTTGGCCATTTAGCTATGTTCCAAATTACTTGGTATGGGTGAGTTAGTGCCTCCAGTTTTGCACCACATTGTTGAAACCTTGCAATTTGAATGTCATCAGTGCCAGCAGTCTTGTTTTTTACCAGTTATTTCAGGGCAACTTGGATTTCTTTTTTCAAAACCATGAGTTCTTGATCATATGTTACCTTTTGAAATGGCTGGCCACTGGTCAATTCTTTTTGATTTGGTAGCTCTGTGCATTCCTTCCATTTTTAGTAATTCTTGCATATTGTAATATTTTACCCATACAATCCATCAACACTGCTGTCTGAAACCTGAATGTTTTCTTTAAGTCTTTCAGCTTGAGAAATACTGAGTGTGTTTACCCCTTTAGCTTTTCTAAATCTATATCTTTGAATTTTCATTATAATAATTTAATTTGTCTTGTCAATCTGCCCTTTGGATTTTCTGTTTACTTTTTTCACTTCATCATTTTTTCTAGCTATGTTACTTTTTCTATATTCAAGAGCAACTTTCAGAGTCTTTTGACATCCCTTTTTGGTCTTTTCTTTCTTTCCTCTCTTTTTATGGCCTTTTGTTTTCATCAAGTATGCTGTTTTGATACCATCCCACAAATCCTCTGGTCTTCAGTCATTAGTGTCCAAGCATAAATTCTATTTTTGAGATAGTTTCTAAATTCAGGTGGTATATATACAAGGTCATGGGCTTATATCATTTTCTTCTGCTTCAATATGAAATTTCATATGTGTAATTGAATTTATTCGGCTCATATTGAGTTTCTCCATAATTTCTTTTCACTGATATAGTAAATTTCATTCATGTTTGTTTCATATGACAAGGATCATGTGCATTGCACCATTTAATTGTTGAAAAAAGATACTTGCATTGAATAAGTCATTGGTCTTCCAAAGTTCAATTATGTAATCTTCAGCATAGTGTCTATTATCAAGACCAGATTTTCCAACTACTGGTCCTTCGGAAAGTTTTTAACTTTCACATTCCTATGGCCAGTAATTATCAGTGCATCCTAACTGCACATTTGATACATTTCAGACTGAAGAAGTTGGTAGAATCTTTCAGTTTCATCATCTTTATTAGTTGGTTTGAAAATTAGAATAACAGTGATATTAACTGGGCTACCTTGTAGGTATATGGATATTAACCTGTTACAGACAGCACTACTTCAAGATAGATCTTGAAATGTTCTTTCTGACTATAAATGTACCACCATTACTATTGAATTTGTCATTTCAAGCATAATAAACCATATAAATTTCTGATTCATAATGGTCATCGCCTGTATATTTCAGCTCACTAAAGCCTATAATATTACTCTTTATGTGCTCCATTTTTTCACTACTTCCAATGTTCTGAGATTCATATTTTATAATTCAATGTTCCTGAATATCACTGGAGTCCTGGTATAATGTTGCAATATAATGCACTGGACTAGAAGGCCAGTTTGAACCACAAGGTAGGCTGTTCAAACCCATGAGTTAGTCCACAGAAACTCTATGCAGGGTTGCTATGAATCAAATTGACTTGACGGCAAACGACAACACAACAGCAACATATTCATGGCATAGTGTCACAATGAGTCAGAATCAACTTGATAGCACCTAATTACAACAAGGAAAACATTTTAATGGATGGTTCTTATCAGTTTAAGTTGTGCTCCATCCACAAATTAACATTCCAGAAGCTTTGTTCCATATATATCATTAAGGTCAACTCTACTTTGAGTAAACAGCTATTTTCCATTCATTTTGAGTGCCTTCCTATGAGAGGACCTTATTTTCCAGCACACTATCAGACAAATACTGAATTATTGTTCAGAAAGTTTTCCTGGCTAACTTTTCAAAAGTGGTTTTATCTTCCTGGTATGTTTCATCTTGAAGTGCTGCTGAAATCTGTCCACTATGGGTGATCCTGCTGGTATTTAAAAAGTCTTTAAAAAAAAAAAACTTCCAGCATCACAGAAAAACACATGTCACCACAGAACAACAAACTGACAGACAAATGGTGGACATTCTGAATAGATGTGTCAATTCTTCTTTGGTGTTTTTTTTCTTTGACCAGATTTTGCATGTAGGCAATTTGTTGTTATTGTTGTTAAATGCTGTTGAGTAGCTTCTGGCTCATAGCAACTGTATACAAGGTTTCTGAGGAGCGGTTGGTTAGTTTGAACCAACAGTCTTACAATTAACAGCTCAATACTTATACTACCACCAGTCAACCACCAATTTGTCATAATGTGGTGGTTTCCATATTGATGTGATACAGGACACTATGCCACCAGTATTTTAAATATCAGCAGGATCACCCATGGTGTACAAGTTTCAACTGAAATTCCAGAGTAAGCCATAATAGGAAGAAGAATAGACAGACTACTTCTGATTATTTAATGACTGGAAACCTTATGCATACCATTGTCAGCACCAGAATATTGAATATTGAAACATGATGAAGGGCAACAGAACATTATCAGATATTGTGCCATAGATGATTCTCTCAGTTAGGAATGCACTCAAAATATGACTGGGAAAGATCTGCATTCTCAAAGCAGAGTTGATCAAGATGATGCAAATAGAGTAATACTTTTGGTATCTTCATTTGCTGATGGCACACAACTCAAAATGATGACAATCAGCTGTAAGCATGAATTAGTAATCAAAACATGGAGTGTATGAAGTGTGAATCTAGGACAATTGTAAGTTGTCAAAAATGGAATGGAATGCAGAAGCACTGATATCCAAGGCATTGTTGTTGTTGTTGTGAAGTGTCGTCTAGTCGGTTCCGACCCATAGCGACCCAGTATAGGGTTTCCAAGGAATAGCTGGTGAGCTTAAACAGCCGACCTTGCAGTTCAAATGGCTTTGCAGTCTGGCGCATTAACCCACAGTGCCAGACCCTGGACTGGACTCCAAGGCATTAGGAAGCTGAAATGGACAAGTATTGGCCTTTTAGAATCTGATACTCACATAGATTACTATGTAGTGAACGACAAGTTGAAGAGGAAAGGCATCACATTCATCAACAAAAAGAACATTTCAAGATTGGTCTCGAAGTACAACACTGTCTGTGATAGGATAATATTCACATTCCTAAAGAGGAAGGCCAGCTAATACAACTATTATTCAAATTTACACACCAACCATTAAAGCCAGTGATGATAAGATTGCAGAATTCTTCTAACTACTTCAGGCTGAAATTGATCAAACATGCAATCAAGATGTATTGATAATTACTGGTGATTAGAATGCAAGGTTGGAAACAAAATACAGAAAGGCTCAGGCATTGGAAAATATGGCATTGGTGATAGAAATTATGCTGGTGATGCCATAATAGCATTTTGCAAGACCAATGACTTGTTCATTGTCAACACATTTTTTAAACAACATAAAGTACAAATAATATACATATGGACATCACCAGATGGAATACCTAGAAATCAAACTGACTACATCTGAGGAAAGTGATGGTGGAAAAGTTCCATATCATCAGCCAAGAAAGGCCAGGGAAGACTGTGGAATAGACCATCAATTGCTCATATGCTAGTTTAGACTGAAGCTGAATAAAATTGAAACAAGTTCAGGAGGGCCAAAATATGGCCTTGAATGTATCCCACCTGAATTTAGAGATAATCGCAAGGAGAGATATGATGTATTAGAACCTTATGACCAAAAATACCAGAAGAGTTACAGGATGCCATCAAGAACATCATACAGAAAGAAAGCAAAAATCTTTAAGAAAAAAAAAAAAAAAAAAAAAGGAGGAGACTGAAACTTACTATCTAGCATAGAGATGCTAAAGTAAAAATGGAAGACATGAGGAGGTAAAGATTGAATTGAATATTCCAAAGGATAATCCAGAGCATAAGGTCAAATATAATAATGAAATATGCAAAGACCTGGAGTCACAAAAAACAAAAAGAAAGAACATGCTCAGGATTTCTCAAAAAAATTCAAGCCTCAATTTATAATACTGAAGGTGAAATATTGAGCGATGTAGAAAGCATCAAAAGAAGATGGAAGGAATACACAGCATCATGTTACCAATAAGAAATGTCAATATTTCACCATTTCAAGATATAGCATATGATTAAGAGACAATGATACTGAAGGAAGAAGTGCAGGGTTCACTGAAGGCATTGACAAAGAACAAGGCTTTGGTATCTGATTGATTACAATGAAATCATTCACTAACTGAGGCAGGACTGGAGGCACACACTGCTCTGTTCAGAGAAAGATGGGAGATAATTACCTGGACACTTAATTGGAAGAGATCCACATTTGTGTCCATTCCAAAGTGAGGTTATCCAATGTTACATGGAAATCATCAGACAATATCATTAATATCTTATGCAAGTAAAAGATTGCTAAAAATAATTCAAAATGGCAGCAACAGTACATTTACAGAGAATGTCCAGAGGTTCAGTCTAGACACAAAAGAGGACATGGAATGAGTGTTTTCATTGCTGACATTAGATGGATCTTGGCTGAAAGAAGGGAATACCAGAAATATGTTTACCTGTGCTTTATTGAAATTGCAAATACTTTCATTTGTGTGGTTCATGAAAAACTATGAATAACACTGTGCAAAATGAATATTCTGGAATACTTCATTATTCTCATAAGGAACCTGTACATAGACCAAGAGGCAGTTGTTAGAACAGAAAGAGGAACCCTGAAAGGTTTAAAATTAGGAAAGGTGTGTGCCAGGGTTGTATTTGTGTTTTTTAACCATACTTACTCAATCTGTATGCTGAGCAAATAATTCTAAAAGCTGGATTATATGAATAAAGTGGTAACAAAAATGAAGGAAGACTCATTAACAACCTTCAATATGCAGATAACACAAACTTTTTGCTGAAAGATAAAAGACTTAAAAAACTGATGAAGATAAATAACTACAGCCTTCAGTGTGGATTGCACCTTAATATGAAGAAAACAATAATCCTCACCACTGAACCAATAAAAAACATCAAGATAAATGGAGAAATGTTTCAAGTTGTTGAAGATTTTCTTTTGCTAAGATGAATCATCAGCACTCATGAAGCAGCAGTCAAGAAATCAAATCATTTACTTTAAAGTGTTCAATAGCAAAGATGTCAGTTTGAGGAATAAATAAGGTGCATCTGATGCAAGTCATGGTATTTTCAATGACTCCACATGCATGTGAAAGTTGGTCAATTAACAAATAAGACCTTAGAAGAATTAATGTATTATAATTATGGTGTTGGAGGAGAATATTAAACATGTCATGGACTTTCAGAAGAAGAAATAAATCTGTGTTGGTAGAAGTACAGCCAAGATGCTCCTTAGAAGCCAGGAGAGCCAGACTTTAATGCTCCTCTACTCAATTATTTTACTGTTTTCTGTTGATATTTTAGGAATAGATTTTCCTTTCTAAATATGAGTGAAATTGCATGTATGATGTATCAGTGTATATCATTCAATTATATTGGTTATCACATAACTGAAACTCAGTACATGCTTATCATAAAACCCTATTTTCTAAACCTATACCATCCTATCTACATTTATTTTTACATTAAAATTTGAAATACATGGTTATTTTTTTATTTAATTTGGTTTTAAACTGCATTGGAGTCCTGGAGTGGCTCTGTGGATTAATGTGCTGGACTTCAAAGTCAATTTGAACCGCAAAGTCAGCAGTTCAAGATCACCAGCCACTCCTCAGAAACTCTACACATAGTTGTTTTGGGTCCGAACTTACACTACAGCACTTAACAACAGCAAAGTGCTATTAATTATTTTATTCCATTATCATCCATAGCCAATACCCTTTTACATACCAGAGAATAAAATGTCCTAAATAACTACATCAGCTTTATAAGTGATTACATACATTTTTATGCAAATATATGTAAGTTAAATTAGTCTATCCACTAATAAATATATCATTATAAATTTCCAACACATTCTATAGGTCTTCAGTTCTGTTATACACAGATACAGAGCAACATAGAAGAAACATTCAAATAATAAATTATGTTAAAACAATATTAGCATGTTGATAAAAAATAAAATATATTAAGAGGATCTAGTTCAATAAATGGTAGTTTACTACTCTTCTTTGTGCTACTGGAATATTTTTTATTGTTATTACAGACAGTGCATCCAATAATTAAAATTTATAATTTTTTTAAAAATAAAAAATTCTCATTTAGTAAGCAGAGTAACATTGATATTGACCTTTAGTTCTGTTTGTTTTCTTTTAAAATCTTCTTTGCATTTCACTTATCCAGGAAATATTTACTAAGTTTCAATGAACCCATAGCACTTGTTCTTTTGTGAATCCTTTTACCATTAATTATAAACATATCAACATCAAGTTTTGTTGCTAATATGCTTGACAGAATTAATCCACTGTATAAACCAAATGGAATTTTACAAAATAAGGCTTAATATGTGTTTATATTTTACCAACCGATAAAAGTGATTTCAGATTTCACTTGTTTGTATGGTACAATTTTCTTAACTTCAAGTGCATTAAAAAAGATAAACATATACAAAAATAGAAATGACAGAAAGAGATGAAGCACTTTCTAATAGAATGTGTAAAAAATATAGAAGTATATCTATGGAGCAAAATTCCAAAGCAATAAACAGAATTTTTATTTAGCCAGATTTAGACTGTTTAATGTTGTTGTTGTCAGGTGCCATCGAGTCGGTACCGACTCATAGTGACCATATGCACAGCAGAATGAAATACTGCTCAATCCTGTGGCAACCTCATTGTCTTTGCCATGCTTGAGCCCATTGATGCTGCCACTTTGTCAATCCATCTCGTTGGGGATCTTCCTCTCTTTCTCTGACCCTCCACCCTACCAAACATGATATCCTTCTCCAGTGACAGGTTCCTTCTGACAATATGTCCGCAGTATGAGAGAAAAAGTTTGGCCATCCTGGCCTCCAAGGAGCACTCTGGCTGCACTTCTTTTGGCATCCCATGGCACTTCCAATATTCTCCTCCAACACCATAACTCAAAAGCATCAATTCTTCTAAGGTCTTCCTTACTCACTGTCCAGCCTTTGCATGCATATGAGGTTATTGAAAATATCATGGCTTGGGTCAGGTGCACTTTAGTCCTCATGCTGACAGCTTTGTTCTTCAACACTTTAAAAAGTTCTTGTGCAGCAGATTTGCTTAATGCAATACGTTGTTTGATTTCTTGACTGCTGCTTCCATGAGTCTTGGTAGTTGATACAAGAAGAATGAAGTCCTTGATAACTTCAATATTATCTCAATGGAAACGAATGTTGTTAATTGGTCCAGTGGTAAGGTTTTTGTTTTCTTTACATTGAGATGCAATCCATACTGAAGGCTGTGCTCTTTTATCTTCAGCAGTAAATATTTTAAGTCTTCTTCACTTTCAGCAAAGTTTAATAGAACATGCAAAATGTGTTGGGACATAGCAATATATTATTTAGCAAAATTTGTTAACAGAGTGACTTCTAGGAATCTGTGCATTCAGGTTTAATGCCTTCTCTGCCTTTCAAATGCAGTTGGTGCCATATTGTTGCTGTAGTTGTTGTTAAATGCAGTCTAGCTGCTCTGGACTCCTAGAGATCCTGTATGCAGTTTCTGAGTAGTGGATGGTGGGTTGGAAACACCAAACTTGTGCATAGCAGTCCAGTGCTTATTCTACAGTACCACACCAGGACCCAACACGGTGCCCTAGGAGACACCTATATGGTGTTCAAAATTCTAATGTGGGTTTTTGTTTTCATGTAAAAGACTTTATATTTTACTTAGGCCAAACAGAGGAAAGGAACACAACATTTTCATTCATTTTTCACTCAATGCTTTTATTGGGATATTTCCCACCCCTCCAAAACAGATTATAATGAAATAATGCAAAGGTCTCCAGAATCACTGTGAATGAATGTGAATAAAAGTATCATTAAGAAGAAAAATATATAAATTGCACTGAAAACAAGAATTCTAAGGAGTTTTACCTTTTAAAGCAATGTTGGAATTACAAAGACATATAAATGTAAAGAACATCCAATGAATAAGGAAAACATAGGCAATATAAGAGTTTTGAAATTCAAATCAGTGAAATATCCAATAAAATGTCATAATAAAATATATATGGTTTCCCTAATCATGAAACAGAATGCTAAAAATATTTTATATATTCTTAATATTATATAGCTAAATAAAAATATAAACATTTTTTCCTATTCATTCTCAATTATTCTGAACACCTATACATACTTTCATTGTACTCTATACTAGATGAATGGGATAAATCCCAATATAAGCATGAACAAAATGAAATTATGCTCCATTTTTCTAATTCACCTACAGAAAATATGAAGTTCTTTACATATTTTCAATATGCCCCCTGTATTATTCTAATATCTATTTTTTGTTTGTTTGTTTTTCATGTACATGAGTGGAAACTATAGAGATTTTCATTCACATAAATTGTTGGGAACTTCCCTACCAATGAAACTTCTTACTTTCTTTTAAGAAATGAAAGAAAAACATTTTATTCAATCACACATATAATGGGCATTTACCCATTCTTGCAAAAACAGAGTACATTAAAAATAAAAAAACAACAACAACATTCAGAATTGCAGCATATTAATGAAAGAAAGAATATGTACAATTTCTCATTCACACAACTTTTATAAACTAGAAATTCAAATTGCCATCACTGTATAGATGTTCTTACACATTTTTCCCATTAAAACACTGTTATAGAAATATTTTCAACCTTGTAATAAAAAGAGCATTTAGAAAATATATAAAGGTACCATTTCATGGATTGGAAAATTTGTATATATATATATTTTTTAGCTATGCCTGGCATGGCATTGAGGGTTAATGTGCTGGAATGTAAAGTCAGTTTGAACCGAAAGCCCTGCAGTTCAAGCCCACCAGTCACTCCTTGGAAACTCCATACAGGGTCACTACGGATCGGCATCAACTTAACAGCACTTAACAACAACAACATGTACATAGGTAAAGCCAAGTTTATGCTTATACATGTTGTTGTTGTATTTGGAAGTCCAGTGCTTATCCTATACTGCCACACTAGGACTCCATTAAGACTACCTTAAAACCCATCGCATCAATCCTGACTCATAGTAACTCTATAGGACAGAATAGAACTGTCCCCATAGGATTTCCAAGGATTTAAATCTTTATGGAAATGGACTACCATATTTTTTCCTGTCAAATGACTAGTTGGTTCAAATTGCCAAACTTTGAGTTACTTTTTGGTGTTAGGTGCCATTGAGTCGGTTCCGACCCATAGCGACATTATGCACAGCAGAATGAAACACTGCCTGATCCTGGGCCAACCTCACGACTGTTGCCACACTTGAGTCCATTGATACTGCCACCATTCCAATCCATCTCACTGGGAGACTTCCTCTTTTTCTCTGACCTTCCACCAAAAGGAGCTCTGGTTGCATAGTGGTTATGAATTGGGCTGCGAACCTTAAGGTAAGCAGTTCAAAACTACCAGCTGTTCTGTGGAAGAAAGATGAGGCTTTCTCCTCCTTCATGTTTAATTTTTCTTGATTTTATTATAGAAGTTTTTAGTAAAATTCTTCAATGATCATATTAAAGGTTAAAAATTACATTTAGAAACCTTCACAGCATATTCAATCATGTGTAGTCCTAAAGGATGCTTTTTACATTAACAATAAGTTTCACCACTAGGAGAAACCACACCAGCTAAAGTTTTGCCAATCCAAGTTTAAGGTTACAATCAACAGACTGTTGTACATTCTGTATAGTTTCGGTCAGAAATATTAAAACCCCTGGAAAGCAGTTTAGACTCAATCAAGGGCTGAGGGAACAGTAATAGATCATAGGTAGAAATTTAAC
>NW_006408586.1:928890-930226 GCF_000296735.1 Chrysochloris asiatica
TAATATTTGGATTTATCTTCTCAAGCTGATCTTTGAAATTTTCTGTTTAGCTCTTGTACTTCCTCATTTTTTCCTTTTGCTGGAGAGCAAGTTTCAGTGTCTCTTCTAACATCCATTTTGACCTTTTCCTTCTTTCCTTCTTTCTTGTCTGAATGACTTTTTGCTTTCTTCATGTATGATGTTCTTCATGGCATCCCACAACTCTTCTCAACTTCAGTCTTTAGTGTCTAATGTATCAAATCTGTTCTTCAGATGATATCTAAATTCAGGTGGGATAAATTCAAGGTCATATTTTGGCTCCCATGGACTTGTTTTCATTTTCTTCAAATTCAGTTTGAGTGTACATGTAATTGATGGTCTGTTCCACAGTCAGTCCTTGGCCTTGTTTTGACTGATGATATGGAGCTTTTCCATTGTGTTTTTCCGCAGATGTAGACAATTTTATTTCTATGTATTCCATCTGGGTAGGTCCATTTGTATAGTCGTCTCTTATACTGTCTAAAGAAGGTATTTGAAATGAACAAGTTACTGATTCTTCAGAACTCTATTATGCGTTCTCCAGCATCATTTCTATCATCAAGGCCATATTTTCCAACTACTGATCCTTCCTCTTTGCTCACAACCTCTACATTTCAATCACCAGTAATGATCAATACATCTTGATTGCATGTTTGATTTATTTATGATGGAAGAAGTGGATAGAATTCTTTATTTCATTTCACTGGCTTTAGTGGTTGGTGCATAAATTTGAATAACAATGGTATTAACTGAGCTTCCCTGTAGGCACATTGATATTATCCTATATCACAGACAGCATTATATCCTATATCACAGAGGTATAATGACTGATCTGAATAATTCTTTTTAACAATGAATGCAACACCATTCTTCATTCTCTGCATAGTAAACCATGTGGTCATCAGAATCAAAAAACACATTTTTCATTCTCTGCATAGTAAACCATGTGGTCATCAGAATCAAAACGGCCAATACCAGTCCATTTCAACTTACTAATGCCTAAGATATTGATGTTTATGCATTCCATTTCATTTTTGATAATTTCCAATTTTTCCAGATTTATGTTTCATACATTCCATGTTCTGATTTTCAATGGATGTTTTCAGCTGTTTCTCTTCATTTTGAGTTGGGCCCCATCAGCAAAGGAAGGCCCCACTGGCTTTTCTCCCATGAGGTTTACTTCATTCACATCATCACAGTCATCTCTACTTTGATGAGGCAGCTCTTCCCCAGTTGCATTTGGAGTGCCTTCCAACTTGAGGGGCTCATTTTCCAGCACTATATCTGACAGTGTTTCCCTGCTATTCATAAAGTTTTT
>NW_006408586.1:930586-955078 GCF_000296735.1 Chrysochloris asiatica
CTTACCAATCATGATATCCTTTTCCAGCGACTGGTCCCTCCAGACAATATGTCTGAAGTATGAGAGACGAATTTTGGTCATCTTGGCCTCCAAGGAGCACTCTGGCTGTACTTCTTCCAAAACAGATCTATTGGTTCTTTTGGCAGCCCATGGCACTTTCAATATTCTCCTCCTTCACTGTACCTTAAATGTGTCATTTCTTCTATGGCCTTCCTTATTCACTGTCCAGCTTTCTCATCCATATGAGGCTGTTGAAAATACCATGGCTTGGGCCAGGCGCACCTTAATCCTCAAGCTGACATCTTTGCTCTTCAACACTGTGTGACTATTTGTTGTTGTTAAATGTAATCAAGTCACTGATGAATCATAGTGATCTTACATACAACAGAACAAAAACCAAGCCTAGATGTGTACCATCCTCACAATGGTTGCTATGATAGAATATATTGTTTCAGTTATTGTTTCTATCCAAATTCTTGAAGGTCTTCCACTTTTATGCAAACACTTTACTTAACCAAGCATGATGTCCATTTCCAGGAGCTTGTACCCACAATAACATGTTGAATATATATGAGGTATAGTTTCAACATCCTTGTTTCTGTGGAATATTCTGGCTCTAATTCTTCCAATATAGATTTGTTTGGCTTGGTGGTCCATGGTAAAATTTGAATATTATTCACAAAACCTGAATTCAACTGCATTAATTCTTGTTTTTTGTTTCATTGTCCATATATATTACATATTGTTGTGTTGTTGTTGTCAAGTGCTGTTGATTCAGTTCTGACCCATAGCAACCCTATATAGGGTTTCTGAGGAGCAGCTGGTGAGCTCAAACCTCCAACCTTGCAGTTCAAATGGCTTCACAGTCTGGTGCATTAACCCACAGTTCCACACCAGGACTCTGTATTACATATATGTGATTGAAAATACCATGTCTTAGATAAGGCACACTTTAGTCCTTAAGGTGGCATGTTCACTTTTTATTACTTTAAAGGATTTTTTACAGAAGATTTTCCCTATGAAATACATATTTTGTGTGGCACTGTGGGTTAATGTGCCACATTGCAAAGCCATTTGAACTGAAAGGTCAGCAGTTCAAGCTCACCAGTCGCTCCTTAGACCCACTGTATAGGGTTGCTATGGGTCGCATCTGACTCATTGGCACTTAACAACAACAACATTCCCAAGGCCAATGACTGTGGACCCAAGAAAAATTTAAATCCATGACAACTTCAATCCTTTCTCTGTTTATCATGATGTTGCTTAATGGTCCAGATGTGAGTAACTTTGGTTACTTGATGTGGAGATATAGTCCATACTGAAGGCTATAACTGTTGATCTTCACCAATAAATGCTTCAAGTCTTCTTCATTTACATCAAGCAAGATTGTGTCACCTGCATATTGTTATTGTTATTATAATTGCCACAGATTTGGTTCCTGCTCATAGAAATCTTGCATAGGGTTTCCATGGAATAGTTCGTGGATTCGAACTGCTGAGCTTGAGACTAGCAGTCTAATGCTCATTCTGTAGTGTCACATCAGGACTTAATTTGTTGTTACATTCTATCGAGGCAGTTCACACCCATAGTGACCCTACATAGTGTTTATGAAGACCAGCTTGTGGGCTTGAACCACTGACCTTGTGGTTCAAACCGATCTTGCAGTTCACACATTAACCAACAGCACCCGACCAGGACTCCAAATAACAGATTGTTAATGAACTTTCCTTCAACTCTGATGTCATACTCTTCATATAGTCCAGTTTCTTATATTATTTAGCTAGCAAAAAGCCTGAATAAGTATGCTGCTGAAAGTGTACAATGCTGACACATATCTTTTATGATTTTAACCATGTAGTGTTACCTTGTTCTGTTTGAACTACTACCTTTATATATTCCACTGTATATATTCCATGAGTAAAGTGTTCTCAAATACTTATTCTTTGCTATGTTATCCATGATTTGTTATGATCCACACAACTAATGTTCTCATAGTCAATAAAACACAGATAAACATCTTTCTGGTATTTTCTGTTTTAAGTTGAGATCCATTAACTTTAGAAATGATTTCCTTATTCCATGTCATCTTATAAATTAAGTTTGAATTTCTGATAGTTTCCTGTTGATATATTGCTGCAACATTTTAAAAATTATATTCATCATAAGTTTACTTGCATGCAATATTGTTCTTCTTGTTGTTGTTGTCAGGTGCCATTGAGTCGGAACCAACTCATAGTGACCCCATGCACAACAGAACGAAACAATGTCTGATCCTGGGCCAACCTCACTACCACTGCCACACTTGAGTCCATCGATGCTGCTACCTGGCCAATCCATCTCGTTGGGGGTCTTCCTTCTTTTCTGAGACCCTCCATCTTACCAAACATGATATCCTTCTCTAGTGACTTTTCCCTCCTGACAATATGTCCAAAGTATAAGAGACTAAGTTTAGCCATCTTGGCCTCCAAAGAGCACTCTGGCTGCACTTCTTCCAAAACAGATCTATTGGTTCTTTTGGCAGCCCATGGCACTTTGAGTACTCTCCTCAAACCCCACAATTCAAAGGCATCAATTCTTCTATGATCTTCCTTATTCACTGTCCAGCTTTCGCATCCATATGAGGTTATTGAAAATACCATGGCTTGGGTCAGGAGCACCTTAGTCCGCAAGCTGACAGCTTTGCTCTTCAACACTTTAAAAAACTCCTGTGCAGCAGATTTGCCTAATATATCATCTGATCTCTTGACTGCTGCTTCCGTGAGTGTTGATAGTTGATCCAAGAAGAATGAAGTCCTTGACAACTTCAATCTTTTCTCCATTGATAAGAATGTTGTTTATTGGTCCAGTGGTGAAGATTTTTATTTTCTTTACATTGAGATGTAATCCATACCGAAGGCTGTGCTCTTTGATCTTCATCAGTAAATGTTTTAGGTCTTCACTTTCATTTGCTGATGGGCCACAGCTCAAAAGGAAGAGAAACAGAATATTGTTCTTAGGCAGAGTTAAGTCATTCTTTTCTTCAACAAAGTGGGGGTTCACTTATTAGATAACTAGAATGTTAAGTTGTAAAAATTCACAAGACCAAAGTTAGTTACTTCTCTTTTATACTCCTATAGCACCTTGTATTGCATTTTCTGTTTATTTTTTCTACATGGTTACTAAATGATTATATGATGAGAGCAGTTGTACCAGATTTTTTAAAATTACCAGCTACATTCTCATAAAATAAATCAAGTCCTCTGGTAGCGTAGTGGTTACGAATCGGGCTGCGAACCACAAGGTCAGCAGTTCGAAACTACCAGCTGTTCCACTGGAGAAAGATGAGGTTTTCTGCTCCCATAAAGATTCACAGCCTCGGAAACCCTGTACAGGGTCACTATGAGTCGGAACTGACTCCACAGCACATAACAACAACAACATAATGTATAAAATACTTCATATATTTTGTCATTGTTGTTAAGTGCTGTTGAATTGATTCTGACACATAGTGAGCTTGTATACCATTTCCAAGGAGTGGTTTGTGAGTTTGAACTGCTGACCTGGAGTCTAAGCTGAACTTGCACTCTAGTACTTTAACCTACAGCTCCATACCAGAACTCTACACCGTATATAGCTGCAGAATAAATGAATAGATGAGTCAATGAGAACAGGAGAGGCTTGGAGTGAATTTGAAGACACTGGGATCCCTAATATATAAAATAATCTGTATATTGTTGTTGTTGTTAAGAATCATTGAGTCAGTTCCAACTTATAGCAACCCTGTATAGTGTTTCTAAGGAGTGGCTGGGGTATATATTTAGAGAATAAATGAATAGATGACTCAAGAGAATAGGAGAGGCTTAGAGAGAGAACTGAGAGCACTGGATCCCTAATATATATGCCCTAAATGGAGAGTGAAGGTAAACACTAAACTCTTCTGGCTGTAAGCAATCTTTTGCTTAGGTTTGACTTTAATTTAATTTCATCTGGTTTCAGAAAAAACAGTAGATCAAATTTTTGTTTGTTAACCATAAGGTCGTTTGTTCAAACCTACCAGTCACTCTGAGGGAGAATGATGAGGTTTTCTGCTTCCTTTAATATTTACAAGTGGTAGAAAATCTTAGGGGCAGTTCTACACTATCCGATAAGGTTACCATGAGTGAGAGTTTACTCTATGACCCCAGATAACTTTTTTGTCTTTTTTTAAAATTTTTTCATCACCTCTTTTTACTAAGGGAGGCATATCTGCCTTATATGATTCATATGTCTATGGTTGTTTACTGTTTTATCTGTTCTTATCATGGTTAACTTCATTTAGAGAACTCTTTGCTGAGGCTTTTTTTATAGTAGAGAACACACGCCATCCTCAATTTCTTTTATATAGATTAACTCAATAAGAAACAGTATTTTAAAAGAATGCTAACAGGCAGTCATTTTAAATATTTAATTGATCTAATTTTCATGAAATTCCACTAAAAATGTGATCTAAGTGTCATATTCTGAAACTTATATTCAGCTCTTATAAGTATATTCAGAGGCGTTAAAGAATACAGTATAGAATTCTCTGTGTGATTGTCTGTCATATTCTAAACAGATAATTCTAACTTATTTCTTAGTTTTCTATTCTCCAGGCTAAATAATTATTGTCACTTTAATCTTGCTTCAGGGGTCATATTTTTAATCCTTTTATCATCTATGCATCTCTTTTTAATCCTCTGTAAGTTCATTTTTAAGTTTTGGAGCCAAAATGAAATATGATACTCAGGAAAGATTTTAAACATGCTGAGATGCTGAGTATAATCAGAGAATTATCTCATGGTATCAATACATTTTTCTTCTCACCATGAATTCTAATATTGCATTTAAAAAATATATACAACTAAAGAAAGACATTTTGAGCTCATGTTCATCTTGTTCTTTCATCTTGTTATCCATTGCTAATGAGTGAAATCCATTGGGATTATGAAGCAGAAAACCAAAGACATCATTTCACCTGATCAACTGTGAATTACACAGTCATAGTAAAAGAATAATCATGCAGATCCAGTAACCTTTCTCAACAATGAAACAACTATCAATTGCAGCTTGCCCAGGACATAGTATCTACCAGTGTAGGAAGTCTAATATTCATTTTATCTTCTATAATTATAGTTAAAAGTCTGGGAAGTACAATGTGGAGCAAAAAGAAGTTGGTGGGTTAATTTTCAACTAAGTATTATGTCTAATATGTACCTGACTGATTGAATGCAATTCAGAAACACACAAATTAAAAATGAAGTGTATTTAATAACAATATTGCAAAGTTCATATGATCAAAGAAATAATTATTTATGCAAGAATATCATGAATGTTTCAGATATGTTTTTATGCATGAGTTCCACATGCCAATTGGTGACTAGAAGGATAAAACTGTATAAAGGATACCTGGAAATGTTTTCACTTTGTTTGAACTGTATTTTCAACATTGTTGTTGTTCTGAGGTGCCATCTAGTCAGTTCCGACCCATAGGGATCCTGTATAGGGTTTCCAAGGAGCAGCTGGTGAGCTTGAACCACTGACCTTCCAGTTTAAATGGCTTTGCAGTCTGATGTATTAACCCACAGTACACAACACTTTTTTTCACAGGACATTTCAAAATAACATATAGGGAAGAGTCATGCAGTCTAGTTCGCTCTAACAACACTCTCACTACAGTGGTTTGCAACTGTGGGTTAATGTGCAGGACTGCAAAGTTGCTTTGAACTGTAGGTGGCTCAAGCTCACCAGCTGACCTTCAGAAGCGCTATACAGGATCACTATGGGTCTGAACTGGCTTGATGGCATTTAACAACAACATAGTATATATTATAATGAAATCTACAAAGACCTGCAGTTAGAAAACCAAAAGAAAGCATATGCTCAGCATTACTTAAGATTAAAGAACTGAAGAAAAAAATCAAGCTTTGACTTGCAATATTTAAGTACTTCTGGAAAAAAAATATTTACTGATGCAGGATGCTTCAAAAGAAGAAGAAAGGAATACAAAAAAATCACTGTATCAAAAAAATAAATAAATAAAAGGACAATATTTAACATTTCAAGAGGCAGCATATGATAAATGTCAGATGGTACTGAAGGAAGAAATACAAGCTGCACTGATGGCATTGATTAAAAACAAGATTCCAGGAATTGATGCAATACAATTTGAATTAATTCTTCAATCTGATACACCACTGAACATGTTCACTCACCTATGTCAAGAAGAATAGGCATCAGGATTGAAAGAAGACTCATTAACAATCTGTGATATGCAAATGATACAATCTTGCTTTCTGAAAGTGAAAAGGGCTTGAAATATTTACTGATGTAGAACAAGAATACAGCTTGCAGTGTAGATTGTACCTCAATGTAAAGAAAACAAAAATTCTCACAACTGGACTAACAAATATCTTCAGGATAAATGGAAAACAGTTTGAAGTTGTCAAAAATTCATTTTGCTTCATCCACAATCAAAATTCATGCAAGCAGTAGTCAACAAATCAAAAGACTTGTTACTTTAGGCAAATCCGTTTCAAAAAATCCCTTTAAAGTATTAAACAGCAAAAATATCAGTTGGAACACTAAGTTATGCCTGACATTACTGACTATGCAAAGCTATAGTATTTTTAATCACTTCTTATGCATGTGAAAGTTAGACAATGAGTAAGGAAGAGGAGAGAAGAATAAATGTATTTCATTTGTGGTGTTGTAGAAGGATATTAAAATTACCCTGATTACCAGAAGAACAAACATATCGTTCTTGTAAGAATTCCATCCAGATTGCTCCTTACAAGCCAGAGACTTCATCTCTCATACTTCAGAAATGTTGTTAGGAGAGACAAGTCCCTGCAAAAGGACAATATGCTTGGTAAAGTGGAAGGTCACAGAAAGAGAGATAGACCCCTAAGGAGATGGATTGCAACAATTGACTAAAGTGTAGCAACAATGGTGATGATGGTATGGGACTAGGCAGTGTTTCATTCTGTTGTGATAGGGTTGCTATGAGTTGAAACCAACTCAGTAGCACTCACAACAACAACATGGGCAAAACATGAAAAACAATGCTGGAAACATCAAAGGAAGATGGAAGAAATATACAGAATTACTATATCAAAAAGAATAGCTCCATGTTCAGGTATTTTAAGAGGTAGCTTATGATCAAGAACTGATGGTATTGAAGGAAGAAGCCCAAAAAACACTGAGGGCATTGCAGAAAAACAATGCTCTAGGAATTGCTGGAATACAAATTGAAATCTTTCAAAAAATGGAGGCCACACTGGAGGCACTCCCTCCTATATGTCAAGGAATTTAGAAGACAGCTACTCGGCCAGTAGATTGCAAGAGATACATGTCTGTGCCCATTCCAAAGAAATGTGACCCGGTGGAATGAGGAAAGCATCAAACAATAACTTTGATGAAGATAATTCAATAATGACTGCAGCAGTACATTAACAGGTAAATGCCAGAAATTCAAGCCAGATTCAAAAGAGGTCATGGAATGAAGGATATCATTACTGAAATCAGGTAGATCTTCACTGAAAGCACACAATACCAGAAAGATATTTACTTGTGCATTATTGACTATGTAAAGATACTTATTTGTCTGTTTGGATCATAGCAAACCATGGACAACATTGAAAAAAATCTGTATTCCAGAACACTTTATGTGCTAATGAGTAGCCTGTACATCATGCCATTATTAGCATATGTACAGGCTACTCATTAGCACATGTTGTTGTTGTTACATGCCATTGAGTCAGTTCTGACCCAGAGTGACCCTGTATAGAGATTCCTAGTAGCAGCTGGTGAGGTTGAATGGCTGACCTTGTGGTTCAAACCAACTTTGCAGTCTAGCACATTAATTCACAGCACCACACCAGGACTCCTAGCATTGGATAAAGGGATACTAAATGGTTTTCAGTCAGGAAAGGTGTGTGTCATGGTTGTATACTTTCACCATATTTATTCAATCTGTATGCTGAGTATGTAATAATATGATAAACTGGATAATATGAAGAAGAACATGACATCAGGATTGGAGTAAGATTCATTAGTGACATGCAGATAACATAAATTGTGCTGGCTGAAAGTGAAGAGGAATGGAAATACTTAGTGATGAAAATGTAAGAATACAATCACCAGTATGGATTTCACCTAAATGTAAAGAAAATGGAAATCCTTACAATAGGATCAATAAATAACGTTATGATAAATAGAGAAAAGTTTGAAGCTGTCAAAGAATTTCAATTTTATTGGAACCATAATCAATTCATATGAAAGCAGCAGTCAAGAAATTAAATGATGTATTGCATTAGGAAAACCTGCTGCAAAAGACTTCTTAAAGTGTTCATGTTCAAAGATGTCAGTTTAAAGATTAAAGTTTTTTAATCCAAGCTTTAGTCCAATTTTAGTATTTTCAATAGCCTCATATACATGTGAAAGTTGGACAATGAATAAGGAAAACTGTAGAATTGATGCACTTGAGTTATGGTGTTGGAGAGTATTAAAAGTACCATAGAGAAGAAAAAAAAAATCTATATAATCCAGAAGAACAAAATAATCTATATAACCAGAATGTTCCTGAGCAGTGAGGCTGTTGAGATTTGAGTGTCAAAATTTGGACATATTGTCAGGAGGAACCAGTTTCTGAAGAAAGACATAAATCTTGGATAAGTGGAGGTTCAGTGAAAAAGAAGACGATCCTCAATAAGATGGATTGACACAGTGGCAACAACAGTGGGCTCAAACATAACAAAAACAGGGAGCATTATACAGGACTTGGTAGTCAGACTGATTTAATTTCACCTAGCAACAACAAAAGGATTTTGGAAAAATTAAACGATAACCAGAGTTAAATCAAACAATTAGAAAATAAGAATATGTTTGATTTTCAAAAGTAAAACTGTGAAATTTTAATATAATGACAAAAAATGCTAATGAGATAACGCTGCTTAGAACTTTAATTTTAAATATATTTTTAGTAAATGAGGAAAATAGAATGAATGCATTTTTAGATGTTTCAACTTGCTAAAAAAAATTCCCTCATTTATGTATACTTTAAAAAAACGTGATTAAAATTTGCTCAATACAGAGTCTAATCATGAATTGAAAAGCACATGCTCAAAACATGTAGATCAAATTCAGGTAAAAGTTACTTGAAAATTTTATGGAAGTTGGGAAATGCACATCCAGGAAAGCATTTGTAGAGCAGTCTTAAACTGGGAGAAAGAGATACTGCAAAATAATATCTTCAAGAAAATAAAGTGGAATTGATAAGTACCTGATATGCCCTTTCAGAAGGCATTTTATTTTCAGTGTTATCATTTACATTAGATCTATGAAATTTTAGTAAATATCTTATTACTAAATTAAGAATCCTAAACCTAAATCACAAGTACCATCTATTAAATTATTCCTCTTGTAGCTTCAGCCAAATAAAGCACTGCATAACATTATATAGCACTGAAATATCATAGATGCAAGAAGAGAAGGGAAGATTTCAGTGGAAAAAAAAAGTATGATTTTAGAGCTAGAAGAAAGGGGATACATTTGCATCACCGAAATCAAGCATCAGCAGAATTTTGAAATGAATGATTAGGTAAATATTAATCATGATATAAATAGTTAGATTGTCAATGATGCTAGAATGCACCCAGCTGTGTCAAGATAGAGGCTCTGGACAAAGAAAAAAGTCAAGATCACATATTCAGTAGAACAAATAGAACAAGAGGAATTTAGAAAGAGACACAAAATATAATATTTCCTGTTATTTATGAATATAATAAAAATAGTCAAAATTAAGATAGAAAAATAAATTATCCAAGTAATTAGCTATCTAATCTATTAAAAGTGCTGTGTGAAACATTGGCATGATTCATTAATTTTATTGTCATTATTTATAAGCACATAATTTTTAATTGAAATAATAATCTCTTGATTAATTACATGCTACAACTCAAAGTGCCATTCATTCCAGAGGTGATTCAAAAGGTGATTAATGTTTAGCAAGTTCAAAATATGTAATAATTTAATAAAAATAAGAAATGTAATGGAAATAACAATCACTCAATGTAAAACCCATACTTCTAAGCCATAATATTATGGGAATTGTTCAGGAGTGAATAGGCAAAAATATAGCTGACTAGTGTCCCTGAAATCCAGCATGTAGGAACCATTGTCACATGTAAGACAGCAGCATCTAAACTTTTTATTAGGGTAAGAAAAGTGAAGCAGAAAATGAAGAAGTTGAGCTTGGATTTGGGAGGTAAAGCAAAAGTGCCTGAATAGCATTTTATTATTCAATGTTTTCATTGATACAATATTTCATAGTTAAGTTTTTAAATTTAAATTTAAGATCAAATTTCAGTTTAATTTTAATCCTTCCATTCCTAGCTAGTCAAGTGGAGAAAACGGATAATGAGATACCCCAATTTTTCCAGCCATCCAATCTACGTTTTGTCTTATAGAAAAAGAAGTCGTGTTTAATGTTCAGGCCAGTCAGGCTTTCCACTACCATCTAACTATAATTGATTGAGAGACTGCTAAAGAGAATTGCCCTGCTGGGCCCAATCAACACAGAAAAATGTGAAAGATAATAATAAATTGTAGCTTTAGTTCTTGAGTTTTGAGGTAGTTTGTTACACATCAATAAGCAACTGGAAAATCATTATTTGAGTGGCCTATTTTAAAATCAATTAGATAAAAAACAAAAGCACCTTCTAGTATTGAATTATTCATTATCTATCTCACTATCTGTGTTAATTAACTACACATACTAATTCACATAACTAAAAAATCTCAGGATCAACTTGTATTCCTTTTACTTTTTTAGAGATCTATATCCATAAAGTTTTCAGGTCTTACTCATTTTATCTCCATAATCAATCTGTATTTTCAAAATCCATTTCTAAGAAAAATAGCCCTAGATAATGTTGATTTATTGTTAAGTTCTTTCATAGTTATCTACAACTCATCTTCAACATTATTTCTCCAAACTCATCTTCAACATTATTTCTATAGAATAACACATTATATAAAATCTGATGATAACTTGGATGCAACCTAGTATCTCATCATGATTAAACAGATTGTTGACAAAGTATGGAAGCATGCAAAACATACTTTAGCTCTTTTGTAAATCATGTTGGCAACTAATGGTTGCTATCTTCCTTTATTTGAGGCTTCTAAATCATGTAGTCATCAATGTATTCTCTGACACGTAATAAAATATACTTGGTATTATTGCATAATGTTGAGTCCCGGTATGGTGCTGTAGGATAAGCACTGGGCTGCTAACTGTAAGGTTGGCAGTTCAAACCCATCAACTGCTCCTCATAAACCCTATGCAGAGTTTGTATAAGTCAGAAAAAAATCAATGGCACTTAGAAAGAGCAACAACAATGCCTAATGTACAGAATTTACTAAAGAAAAAGTACTAGGCTATCTCATTTAGTTAATAGGAAGGACAACAGGAAAAAAGAAATGGAAGAGGCCTTGTGTTTGTGGCTTACATTATTTTCATCACATTATTTTTCTCTTTTGTTTTATTATCCCATGTCTATTTTTTTTCCTTTCATATCTCTTTGCTTTTCTACACTATTATACTCTCTCATAATCTCTCTCTGTTATATGAGAAGATCCTTAGAGTCTAGGAAATGTGTTCAATTAAAATTTAAGAAACATTGGATATACTTAGTAAGTAAAAAAAATTATGCCTCTAGTATTCTAATATACATGATTTTGTTTAAAAAACAAAGTGTTTAAATGTATATGTGGGACCAGTAGATGGCTGCACACAGGTTTTCTCAGTAATACACTTATCTTGGTGTCATTAAAATGTCTACACAAAAAGGATGAATAAAATTAGTGACTTCTAAAAGGATATGGTAGGCCAGTTAATTTCTAGGTAGAGAGGTCATCTTAAAAGGTTATGGTAATTTTTTCGGTGATTCTAAAGGGGTGATATTTATAGGACACAAGATAATCTTGGTGACTTATTAGGAAGAAATTTTAAGAAAATTAAAAACTGTATTGGTGTTTGGTAGTTAGAACAGGGAAAGAAGGTGGTCTCAAGTCATCATTTGTTGTTGTTAAGTGCCAATGAGTCGATTGATTCTGACCCATAGCCACTCTGTAGAGCTTGAACCACTGACCTTGCAATTCAAAGGACTTTGCAGTCCTTCGCATTAGCCCACAGTGCCATACTAGGCACTCCATAGTCCCCATTGTGGTTAAGTACCGTTGAGTTGATTCTGACCCATAGCTACCCTGTATAGGGTTTCCAAAGCACAGCTGGTGAGCTTGAACCACCGACCTTGCATTTCAAACTACTTTGCAGTCTGACGCATTAGCCCACAGCACTACATCTCAGCAGGAGATAAGCCAATCTCAATAATGAGGAATTTCTGAGAAGAGGGTGGGGGAGAGATTAGACTGTTTAAAAGGCAATAAAGTTAGGTAAGATGGGTATGGGAGACAGAAGACTTTTTGTAAGAAGAAATAAAATTAGTGAATAAGTTAAAATCTTGAAGACAAGACTTAAGGAAACCATACATATATAGACCAATTTTTAAGATTGGCTAAATAGGCACTTGAATCAGGAGTGTAGCCCATTGCCCTGAAAAACGGATATATTAAGATGAAATCAAATTGTATTTAAAGCTCTACCTCCCTTTGTTTTGAAAGGTGAATGTCTATCCCTGTTTCTATAAGGACATTTATGCTTAATAAACCTATCTTTCATATCCTTAATCCTCTTGACTTTCTGACCTCCTTTGCATAGCATAAGTGTGCTACATCTTATTCTTTAGAAGGGCCAGAGCACTGTTTCAAGGACAATGATTCAACTGTGACATTGGTAAAGAAAAGGCCAGGAAAATTGAACTGAGAAATTATTTTTCCTGACTATGACAATGTATTTGCTCATTCTTTGAGGGAACAAGTGGTATTTTGTGACAATTTTGTTGAGAAACCTTACTCCATTCATTCTATAACCCTTATCTTGTCGCTTCAGACTTCCTTTAGTTCCCAAAACCCAAACAACATTTAAAAACAACATGTCTTGTATCTGAAGATTATGTCGGAACTGCTATTTGACATAGTACAAAATGAAGAGGATGGAATTCTTCAAGCAGAAGTCAGAGAGATGGAAACAACACCATCAGGTAGAACTAGGTGGACAGAAGGTTGAGAGAAAAAATAGCTTTGCATGTTCATATGCTTTGTCTACTAAAAGTTTTTAAATGATCCTTGTTAGCACAGTGAATTATGAGCTGGGCTGCTAAACCAAAGGTCAGCAATTTGAACCTACCAGTCTTTCCACAGGAAATAGATGAGCTTTTCTGCTCCAGTAAAGATTTATAGACTCTGCATGGGTTGTTGTTGCTTTTAAGTGCTGTTGATCGGATTCTGATTCATAGCGACACTATATAGGATTTCTAGGGATTTGCTGGTGAATTTGAACTGTAGATTTTGTGGTTTAAATTTACCTTTTGGTCCTGTGTTTTATCCAGGAATGGAGAACCATTTTTTTCTGCCAAAATTTATCACATCATTCATGGGCCATACAAAACTATCCACTTTAAAATCAGTCTGCTGTATCTGAAGTCTTGGTGTGGCACTGTGGGATAATGTACTGGGCCTCAAGGTCAGTTTGAATTGCATGGTCTGCAGTTCAAATTCACCAACTGCTCCTCAGAAAACCTACAGGGTCACTATGAACTAGAATTCACTAGATGGCACTTAACAACAACATATTTTGTCACTCATTCAATTTACTCCTAATGTGATGACTTCTGGTGTGGTTCTGTAGGATAAGCGCAGTACTGAAAAATCAGTTTGAACCACAAGATTAGCAGTTCAAACTCACCAGTTGCTCCTTGGAAACCCTATACTGGGTTGTTTTGAGTTAGAATCAACTAGCTGGCGTTTAATGACAACAACATACAACCCGTGGGCCTGACATTCCTCACCCTTGCTATACACGGTTGCCATGAGTCGGAAGCGAATCTGTGACACACAACTACCACCACCAAAAGTTTCTATAATTTTGTAGCAATACTTTTTGACTTAATCTCACATGTAGAGGCAGTAAGAATCAGTAAAATTAAAGAGTAATTTAATACTTGGGCATCTCAGTAGTTCAAGATTTTTGACAGACTTTAGAAATGTTGTCAAATTATTATCCAGGGCTTTGAACTGAAAGGTTTAAAGCTTTGAGAAGTCCTTAATGGGAAGAATCAACCATCATTCACTGAAATAGATAAAACTATGATGCTAAAGTGAAAAAAAAGTAAAATTGATTTTTAAAGAGCATGAAGCAAAGTACTCTATCCAAGTAAGAATTCTCAGGCTGCACAAAATGCCTCTGAAATTACCAAATGCCTTAAAAGACTCAGACATTTCATAGTAGGGATGAGAAAATGATTGAAAGCTCTAGAACTGAATGCCCCAAGGAAACATTAAACTTGCAGTTCTATGCAAATACATTACAGTTGTTCCTCTTTCCTCAGACACTGAAAAGCTAGATTTCTTTTTTTCTTCTAGAGATATTTTAAAGTAGAACATCAAGTTGATTATCTCCAGATTTTTTAACAGTGCAAAAAACTAATGACAAGAGTTACAAATTAAATAAATGAATTTTTTCTAAAGGATTTTATTACATATATCTTTTGATAGTATCAGAAGTAAAACATCCCAGCAGTATTCATTGAATCAAAATATACTGAGAATATAAGATATAGTTGATGTTGTTCTAGTTGTTAGGAATACATGAATATGAAAATTGCAAAATCCTTTCACTCAAATAATTTACATTTTATTGGACAAAAATTGATAGAAACAATATGCAAGCATGTATAAAAAATTTCTGATTGTGATCAGTGTATGGAATAAAGAGGAGAAGGTGTTATGTAGGGATACATGGTTTAGTTGGTTACAGAAGCTTAATGATAAAACAGGGATCTTCTTCCAGAGATGACTAAGTCATTCCCTGTAGTCAGTAATTTGAGTCTGAATTTCTAACCTCCTAAACTTTAAGACTACACAAAGGCTTTCGATTGTGTGGATCATGACAAGCTATGGACAACATTGAGAAGTATGAGTATTCCAGAACACTTAATTGTACTTCTAAGAAATCTGTACCTAGACCAAGAAGCAGTTGTTCGAACAGAACATAGGAACACTGAATGTTTTAAAATTGGGAAAGGTGTGAGACAGGGTTGTATTCTTTCACCATACTTATTCAACCTGTATGCTGAGCAAATAATACAAGAAACTGGGTTCTATGAAGAAAAACGTGGCATCAGGATTGGAGGAAGACTCATTAACAACCTGCGATATGCAGATGATACAACCTTGATCGTTGAAAGTGAAGAGGAGTTGAAACATTTACTTATGAAGATTAAAGAGCACAGCCTTCGATATGGATTACATCTCAATGTCAAGAAAACAAAGATCTTCACCACTGGACCAATAAACAACATTCTTATCAATGGAGAAAAGATTGAAGTTGTCAAGGACTTCATTCTTCTTGCATCAACTATCAACACTCGCGGAAGTGGAAGTAGCAGTCAAGAGATCAGATGACGTATTGCACTGGGCAAATCTGCTGCACAGGAACTTTTTAAAGTGTTGAAGAGCAGAGATGTCAGCTTGAGGACTAGGGTGCGCCTGACCCAGGCCATTGTGTTTTCAATAGCCTCATATGTATGCGAAAGTTGGACAGTGAATAAGGAGGATCGCAGAAGAATTGATGCCTTTGAGTTGTGGTGTTGGAGGAGAATACTGAAAGTGCCATGGACTGCCAAAAGAACCAATAGATCTATTTTGGAAGAAGTGCAGCCAGAGTGCTCCTTGGAGGCCAGGATGGCTAAGCTTCGTCTCTCCTACTTTGGACATATTGTCCGGAGGAAACAATCGTTGGAGAAGGATGTCATGCTGGGTAGGGTGGAGGGTCAGAGAAAAAGAGGAAGAACCCCAACGAGATGGATCAGCCAGGTAGCATCATTGATGGACTCAAGTGTGGCAGCGGTAGTGAGGTTTTCCCAGGATCGGACATTGTTTCGTTCTGCTGTGCATGGGGTCGCTATGAGTCGGTTCCGACTCGATGGCACCTGACAACAACAACAAACTTTAAGAAAAGAATATTTTGTTCTTTAAATCTACCCACTTTTGTACTTCTATTACAAAAGTATTAAAGACATTTATCAATGACCATAATTGAGGGAATTATGCAATTGGGACAAAATTGCAAACAACATACAATTCTTCTCTCTTAATATTATTCTAATTTCAACTTTTCTAAATTGCAATATTTGATTTTTGTTGGTCGAGTCAGTTCCAACTCATAGCTACATTGTATAGGGTTCCTCAGACTTTAAAACTTTCTGGCAGCAGAAAGCCTCATCTTTCTTCTATGGAGTGGCTGGCAAGCTTGAACCGTGGACTTTGTGTTTGCAGTTCACTACCGATGGAGTCCTGGTGTGGCGCTGTGGGTTAATGCACCAGACTGCAAAGTCATTTGAACTTCAAAGTCGACAGTTCAAGCTCAAGAGCTGCTCCTAGGAAACCCTATGCAGCGTCGCTATAAGTCAATTGACCGACGTCACTTAACAACAACAAAAACCAATGGTATAAGGAGCTCTGGTAGCGTAGTGGTTACGAATCGGGCTCTGAACCACAAGATCAGCAGTTCGAAACTACCAGCTGTTCGAGCGGGAAAAAGATTTACAGCTTCAGAAATCCTGTACAGGGTTGCTATGAGTCGGTACCGACTCCAAGGCACACAGCCACCACATATGGTATGGAGTCAGTGCACTCCTATAACGCTGGGTTCAAAACAGTAATTTGCTTTAATCACATGAAATACCTTTATTAGGATTCTTTATAGAAATAGTGGAGTTCTGAGGTGGTGCTGTAGGATAGTGTGCTGGACTGCAAGGTCAGTTTGAGCCACAAGGTCGGCAGTTCAAACCCACCTGTTTCCCCTTGGATATGCTATACAGGATCACTATGAGTCGGAACTGACTCGACTGCACTTAACAACAACAACAACATAGAAACAGTACTAGTGATATATCTTTATGCTGTAGGATAATCGTTAGACTGATTACTGCGTGGTTGGTGGTTCACATCTACCAGCCTCTCCTGGGAAACGCGGCAAAAGGTCAGTATGAATCAGAACCGACTTTATGGCACTTAGCAGCATTGTTCTCATTGTTAAGTGACAACAAGCCATTTATGAATAATAGCTACCCTATTTGAACCATCGAATTAGTTTTTCAAACCAAGCTTGTCGTTCTGTGCTTATCTTACAATGCCACACTAGGACTCCAGAGATACAGATATAGGTATAGCTTTAGAAACATATATGTATATATGCAGAGAGAGATTTCTTTTAAGAAACTGACTCATGTAATTGTGAGACTGACAGGTGACAGACTGTTAATCCGTGCATTCTTCTATTCTGGCAGGTGACAGTAAAAATGAAGAATAAGAGAATTATAGCATTTCTACTGAAAATTTCCTTTTCTTTCTTTCATGTTTTTCCTCCTAAGGGTTTCAACAGATAAGAATAGGTCAACAGACATCATAGAAGTTTACAGGAATATAAGGAATCCTGGTGGTGCTGTAGGTTAGGTATTGGACAGCTAACTCGAAGACTGATGATTCAAACCCACCAGCTTCTCTGCCAGAGAAAGATGAGATTGTTTGCTCCTGTAAAGTTATACAATCTTAAAAAATTATATAGGATCATTATGAGTCAGAATCAACTCATGGCAGTAGGTTGTTCTGTTGTTGTTGTTATTTAATCCTGCCAACAAGAAGTAAAAAAAAGATAACTCACCATCTTCTCCTTGGGAACTATATATAAAGTTATGATGAGTGGAAACTGACTCAATGTCATTTAACAACAATCTCTTTTCCAGTAAACATGAAAATTTAATATACCTTATGTTTTATGATCTTATACAAGGTCGCTATGATTTGGAACTGACTTAGTGACACCTAACAACAATAACATGAGTCCTGGTGCTGTGATGTAGCTTAAGCACTGGACTGCTAGCAGCAAGGTGAGAAGTTCAAACACACCAGCCAAGGTTGCTATGAGTTGGAACTGACTTTATAACATTTAGCAAGAATAACATGTTTATGTTAATTACTGGGATAAGACATCAGATGGTGTGAAACAAACTTTCATTCCTGAAGGATTTAGGCCATTAGTAATCCTGCCTGAATTTGGTTATTGTACTACAGCAAGGCAGTATTAAGTAAGTGATGCATAAAAATATGTATTCCATACATATTTTCTTTACCTTCATGGTGCATTTTTTCCTTGGCAATTAGGATCAACTATAGCCGCCAGTATAGTAACTCCTTTTTGCTTATTGATACAGAGGCATGGATGGAACATTAATTTCCAGTTTAATGGAATCAGTGTTGTGTCTTTTGATGGAAGCATTCTTTTCTTTAATACTAAGAGCTTTTTACCCGCAAAGTATAGTGCAACAGGGACAGAAAGCAAAAAATATTGTGAGTGGATTGGTAAAGGTAATAGTGATTGGTACCGTTTGTATTCGTAGCTCTTGATTCTTGCACCTGGGAAATGCTGACTATAAGATAAGAAGAACCATAATTAGAATGGTGTTTTAGAGCATATACAACTTCCTGGAAAACATTGCTCCATTCCTATAGGTATCATAAGCTTTTAAAATTGTAGCTTGTGCCATAAGGCAGTTTTCAAAAGACCATTCTACAATTCTACTAATCCAATTGATTAAGGATGAAGGGAAGCATATTAAGATCAATGAATTCCATTAATATGGGCCTATTATCACACTCCGTTACTGTGAAGTGGTTTCTTGATCAGAGGCAATCCTGTGTAGAATAGTATGACTATAGATAAGGCATGCTTTAATGTTGTAGACTTCTTTTTGTAGAATTATTGAGTCCATGGAAGGTTAACTTTTATCCAGAGTGCCTATCCTAGTATAGTTAAAACACTATTCCTTCCATGACAGAAGTTATCCAATGTAATCAACCTGCTACCTGGTTGCAGGCTTGTCACCCCAAAAGCAATGTTGACAAATCAGTAAGACTGTTGTTTCCTACTGATAGCATGTTGGGCACTCAGTAATTGCTGTGGGAAAATCAGCCTAGGTGAGTGGAAGTCCATGTTGTTGACTACATGCATAACCTTTATCTCAGCCACCATGTCCACTTTGTTATGAGCCATTTGATAATGGTGATAGAGGCTAACTGGTATCCATAAAACACATATTCCTATCTAGTTGATTATTAACATTCTCATTTTTTGAAGTCACCTTTGGTGAACATTCACATGATGTTCAAGTATCTTCAAGTTTTTTACCTATCTAGAGAAATTGATCTAAATAATTTCCCCCAGAACTTATTGTCACCACTTTCTCAATCATCTGCTTTCTCAATCCCTCTCCATCCATCCAAATCATTTCTCACAGCATATTGACTTATATATGTATAGCCATTTATTCTTCTAAGAAAAATTAGTAACTGGTGCACTGCTTAAGCTAGGTCATTTGGTAAGATTGTGCTTCTGCATTGTCATTTTAGGAAGTTCCAGAAAGGGAATGCAATGCTGCAACTATCCACTTTCAAATTGTGCCTGCTTTTAGTATAGAACTATCTGTAAATCAATTCAGAATTTTCTCTTCTTCAGGTAAAACTCACACATTTGACTATAAGGGCAAGGTGGGAGAAAAGAGGCAATGGTGCATGAGTGGAGAAAAGAACATTTGGATTACTTAATTATCTAACTTAACTGAGTCTTCAGGTTCTGCTCCACCCTCATCACATATCCTTATTCTACTTATGATAAAATACTTACGGCTTTGTAGTTCAGGTTACACTCAGTTTAAGGAAAAACTCAGACTGCATGCTATCTCCATGTCCAATGATGAAGTTTTCAGTTTCTATAAGTCCCAAACTTGCTGTTGTTAAGTATTGTTATGTCAGTTCTGACTCATAAAAACATTATATAGGGATTTTGCAGAGTGGTTGGCAACTGAACTTTCAACTAATAGTCCAGTACTTATCCTATGGTGTTACATCAGGACTCCAAGTTCCCGCAGCAAGCAAACTTCTTTTTCTTTTTTTAAAGTTTTATTGTGAATTATGTGATAATTTACATGGGAGAGCATTAGTTTTACATTCATTCTATCGTATATCATTCCATTGCCATGGTTACAATCCCCTGCATGCATCATCAACCAACCAAAGGGTATACACTACAAGCCTGCACCCCAGTCATCAGCACACAGCCCCTCTCCCTTTCTGGATCTAAAGTCCCCAGCTGCTCCATCTCTCCACGTCATCATCTCTGCCTCTATCTCTGGCATCACTGCTTCTCTGGGTAGGGTCCCACTCTCCGCTCTTCTCCATTGATAGTCCAAGGGACCTTTGCTCCTAAACTTAAAAGTTAGTCACTCCCCGTCTTGCTATAAAATATCTACCTTTACATTTCCAATCCTCACAATCAGTCCTGATAACAATTATTCACTATTGTATCACAAGAGACCTATCTGCAATTCATTTCATCAGCCTCACCTAGATAGATTGGATACTAGTCACTGGAGATTCTATCTTCCTCCATGTCCTCTGGATCTAGGTTCCCTCTTGTAAGCTTGTAAGCCAGTCACTTCTTGCCTTTGTATCCCCCCTGCCCATTTTGGGGAGCCGATGTCCAAGTTACCCATCCCTGTCTACTCTGTGTGTGGAGGGGGTGGGAATGATCCTTGCTGTAAGGATTTGTTTCCTCTTTTGAGCTACTGCATACATAGGTGTAGGTCAAGTTCATCAAATTGTATCAGATTACTCTTTTTTTTCCCCCCTCTTCTATCTTCTTCTAGTTGAGCTCTGATCCTCCAGTCATTGATCAAACTTCTTTTTCTTAAACAACAGTTATCAGCAAAGGATGGCAAGGATTTTTTTTTTTCTAAAATGAATATGCTGTTTCCAAAATTCAAAGATTTTTAGTGCTGTGCCTCTTTTTTTTTTTTGCTCTCTGTTGCTAATGGGTGCTCTTGATTCAAATCTGACTCACCCTGATCCTATACAGCAGAGTAGAACTGCCTCAGAGTGTTTCCTAAGCTGGTGTCATTTAGGGAACAGATATCTAGATCTTTTCTTCTGAGGAGCCACTAGTGAGTGAGTTTGAACTACTTACCTTTTGGTTAGCAACCAAGCACTTACTTTTTGGTTAGCAACCAAGTCAAATATTACATATCCAGGGCTCTTTTTAGTTTTAGAAGGTGCCATTTGCAATAACTGATCCTTAACTTTAGAAGGACTCTATTCTTACACTAGTGATGAACTCCTAGAAATTTCACTGATGTAAAAGGTGTATGAATCTTTTTTTTTTTAAGTTTTTAGTGTGAATTAAGTGGGTTCTGGTAGCGTAGTGGTTACAAATCGGGTTGTGAATCGCAAGGTTAGCAGTTCGAAACTACCAGCGGTTCTGCGGGAGAAAGATAAGGCTTTCTGCTCCCGTAAAGATTTACAGCCTTGGAACCCCTGTTCAGTGTCGCTATGGGTCGGAACGACTCTATAGCACTTAACAACAACAACAACATCCATAAGTATAGGTAAAGTTCATCAAATTGTAGTGGGTTATCTTTTTTTTTTTCCTTTTTCTTTCGTATTCTACTCAAGTTCTGATTATCCAGCCACTGAAGTCAGGTCAAGTAGGTGCTACCTGCAAGTATGGGTGTTCTTGTGCATCTCCCCTCACTTCATATCAGTTGGATGTTTCACTCTCTGCTCTAGTTCTCTATGGCCATGTCACTGCCTCTGGGCCCAGGAGTCCCCAGGTCTTGCTGTACTGCTGGCCATCCAGGTATCCACCTGGGTTCACAGGAGTATATTGGATATGGTTGGACTTAGTTCCCAACTTCATTGATGTTTTGTACCCCCTTCCCATTATTGGTGACCAACGTGGTCACCAGCCAGACTACATGCCTACTCGTGTATTCCCCTTGAGTCTTAGTCTTGGAAGGGAGTTTACTCTGAGGGGACCTGACCACTTGCCTTGATGGCTCCCAGATGAACAGCTTATTTGTTCTTATAGTAGTCAATCAGACTGCTGTTATTGTTTATGGTTATCCTGCTGGTCTTTCTTTCACGAATTATCTTCTGTACTTCTAGCTGCTCCAGGTTGGTCTACTCATCCTTTCCAGTGGAAATTTCCCACCTCTGATGATTCCGAATGGGGTTCTGGATTCTACCTATGATCTTATGCAATGCAAAAGCTCCACAGGAAGCCTCTTTCACTGGTCAACTTCTAGCCCCCTTTAAGGTATTCGAATCAGTTATAGGCTGAAGACAGACTTACAAGTTTTCTACGGGGACTTAATTTTTGATGGATTAAATTACCACCCTCTGGCACACAAATGCCTTGCCAATAAATTTAGAATCCTTTACACTGATTTCTTACTAGATCCAATCAGCATAATGTCATCAATGTATTGAACCAGTGTAATATCTTGTGGAAATAAAGGTGATCAAGTTCTCCTCAAGCTAAATTATGACTTAAGGCTGAATACCATATAAGAGATACAAGAGAACAATAAAGGTATTTTGTTGGCCTTACTTGAAAATAAAGTGTTTCTGGTGGCTTTAGAATTGACAAGAATTGAATGAGGGTAAAAACAAAATAAAAAATACCAGCAAGGTACAATAAATTAGTAGTGAACCTGTATAGGACTTCTGCATACTAGGTACTAGGAGATGTAATAATTTGTCCAGTCATTTAGACCTTATCTGGATATCATTTGCAATTAGAATCTCCACCTGGTTAAGTTTACAGTAATTCACCAAAATCTGTCTGTTTTGTTTAGAATTCAAATAGATTTGTTGAATTGAGTTGTCTTGAGAATCATTACCTCTATATATCATTTAAGTCCTTAATGTTGGCACAAATGTGATCCCCCCAGAAATTCAGTACCATTTTTGGTTTGGTAATGTAGGATAAGCACTAGACTGTGAACCACAAGGGTGGCTGTTCACACCCACCAGCTGCTTCTCATAAACCCTATACATGGTCACTATGAGTTAGAACCAACTTGTTGCTATTATTAAGTGTTGTCAAGTCAGTTCTGACTCATAGTGACCCTCTATAGGGTTTCCCAGGAGCAGCTGGTATGTTTGAAGCAATCACTTTGTGATTCAAATGGACTTTTCAGTCCAATGATTATCCTACAGTGCCACACCAAAATCAACTAGATGCCACTCAACAACAACAACAACAACAACAACATTGTTATACATAGAGGCAGTTCTGGGGTCTTGATGTGGCACTGTACGATAAATGCTGGACTGCAAACTTCAAGGTTAGTTGTTTAAACACCTCAGCTTCTCCTCATAAATCCTATATAGGGACATTATGAGTCTAAACCAACTTGGCTACACTTAACAATAACAGAAGAAGGTCCAGTGGTTGACATATAGTCTTTTATACCATAGGAAACCTCACTCCATATTTTAGAGGACCAATGTATAGATTCTGCTGGTAGCTAAATATGTCTACCCCAATTACGGATTCTGAAACTGGGGGAATTATTACAGAATGAGTTCAGGAGCTTTTTAGGACCACTGTAAGATTGACTAGACTTAAAACTCCATTGACAGATAGACTTTCATACATTCATACTATGACTGGTGGACCAAAATGCCCATTTAGAACTCCCAGGATTAGTGTCAGTTCAACCCTTGTATACAGTAATTTGAAAAATGTCTAATTATTTCCTTTTACCCAATCAGCTGTCACCCTGGTAATTGGAAGTATTTCTCTTACTTTATGTGAAAATTATTCTGAACTATAAATACACTCTATAACAAGCCCTATTCATGGCTAAATTTTGATTGCCTGGAATTTGACTCATCAGGAAGAACTAAATCATTCCCCTCACTCCCAGATTATCAAAGTATAAAATTTAGACAATTGTTCACTATCTCATTAAAATTTGGTTTTGTCTAATGACTGATAGCAAGAGAAAAGATCTGTGGAAATCTATCATTTCCACAGAAAAAAATTCTTCAAATTTATGAGCTCTGTCTAAATACTGAAATTTGATTATCTGGGGTTAGGAGGCATATTTTTATAAACATGTCTAAATTTTTACTTCAATTTAACCATTCTTCTGTTAATGGGCATTTAAGCTGTTTCCATCTTTTTTGTTTGGTGAATGTTGTTTGTTTTTATTGTTTAATGGAGTTGGCCCCAATTCATAGTGATCCTATATAGGGTTTCCGAGAAGCGGCTGGTAAGTTTGAACTGCCAACCTTGTGGTTCAAACCCAACTTGCAATCCAGTATGCATTTGTGTAACAGCTCTTGTTTCATGAGTATATATACCAAATAGAGGAATTAAGTCAGTTGTTTTTTTGTTGTTGTTAGTGGTCTTTGACTAATAGTTACCCTATGTACAATAGAAGGAAACGTTGCCCAGTCCTGTGCTATATT
>NW_006408586.1:956174-957110 GCF_000296735.1 Chrysochloris asiatica
GATGATTTCCATATGCTGTTGAATCACCTTACTTTGGAATGGGCACAAATATGGATTTCTTCCAATTGGTTGGCTAGGTAGTTGTCTTCCTATTTTCTTGGCATACATGAGGGGTCACCTTCAGTGATTCATCAGTTTGTTGAAACATTTCATTTGTGTTTCTGTCAATTCCTGGAACCTGGTTTTTCACCAATGCTTTCAATGCAGCATGGACTGCTTACTTCAATTCCATCAGTGCTTGAACAAATGCTACCTATGAAATGGTTGAACATCAATTATTTATTTGTGGTGCATGATTCTGTCAATGCTTTCTGCATCAATTTTGCCCATGGGATCATTTGATATTATAATCTGAGGCTGGAATTTTCCCTTCAGTTCTTTGAGGTTGAGAAATCTGAGCATATTCATGCCTATTGAATCTCTAACTTCTGGTCTTTGTACTTTTCATTATAATAATTGAATTTGTCTTCCTGGACTACCATTTGGAATTTTCTGTTTTGCTTTTTTACTTCCTCATTTCCTCCATCTACGTTTGTTTTCTATGCTGAAGAGTAAGTTTCACAGGTTCTTCTGACATTCATTTTGGGCTCCTGTTTCTTTCCTGTCCTTTTAATGACCTTCTGCTTTCTTCCTGTATAATGCCATTCCACAATTCTTCTGGTCTTTGATCATTAGTGTATCATGCATCAGATCTGTTCATTTGATGTTCTCTAGCTTCAGATGGGATGTATTTAAGGTCATGTTTCGGCTTTTGTGGACTTGTTTTAATTTTCTTTTGCTTTAGTGTGAACTTGCTTATGAGTAGTTGATGGTCTGATCCACAGTCTGCCCCTGGCCTTGTTTTGGCTGATGATACTGTAATTTTCCTTCCCCCCACCCCACACAGATATAGTCAGTTTGATTGATGTGCAGTCCATCTGGTGAGCCCCGTATGTT
>NW_006408586.1:958350-959560 GCF_000296735.1 Chrysochloris asiatica
AACTTCATTGTGCATATATCTATTCATGTCTTGGTTCACATTTCTTGTGGATATATGCCAAGCAGATGGATTTCTGGGTCATAGGTATTATTTCCAATTTTCTGAGGACCAGCCATACCGTTCTCTAGAGTAACTTAACCATTATGCAGTCCCACCAGCAATGTAGCCGGGTTCCAATCTCTTTATGCCCTCACCAACATTTATTGTTTTCTGTTTTTTTATGTACTTTGCTATTAATACTAAAGTGAGATATATCATTGCTGTTTGGATTTACATCTCTCTAAGGAGTTCTGGTAGTGTAGTGGTTATGGATCGGGCTGCGAACCGCAAGGTCAGCAGTTCGAAACTACCAGCTGCTCTGCGGGAGAAAGATGAGGCGTTCTGCTCCCATAAAGATTTACAGTCTCGGAAACCCTGTGCAGGGTCGCTATGAGTTGGAACCGACTCCACGGCATACAGCCACCACCACCACCACCAATTTCTAATGATCATGAGCATTGCTTCATGTTCATTGGCCACCTGAATATTCACATCCTGTGCCAATTTTTATTTGAGTTGATTGTCTTTTTCTTATAGACGTGTTGTAGTTTTCTATAAATTTTAGATATTAGTTGTCTAATATGTAGTTGTAAAAATTTCTTTCTCAGTCTGTGGGAAATGTTTTGGTTAAATATTTTGATGCATGTAAGTGTCTGATTGTTAGGAAGTCCTAGTCATCTACTTTGTCTTGTTTGTGTGTTTTCAATAATGCTTGATGGTGTATTTGTGTTATATATTAGTATATATTAGAGCACATACATTTGTGCCTATTGTTTTCTGTGATGATCCTTATTAATTATAGATTTTGCATTTTGGTCTTTAATACACATTTCATTTATTTATGTATATGATGTAATATATGGGACTTGTTTCATTCTTCTGCAAGTGGATTTTCAGTTGTTTACCACCATTTCCCTATTTAATGTGTCTTAGCTCTTTGTCAAAGATCAAAGATGACACTATGTGTATAGATTTACTTCTGGGTTCTCAATTGTGTTTCATTGATCTTTATAACTTTTGTTGTACAGTACCAGGCTGGTTTTACCACTGCACCTGTGTTGTAAATTTTGAGATCAGGGAATGAGAGTTCTTAATTAGTGCTTTGCTTTTCCAAAGTCTCTTTGCTTTCCATATAAATTGTGGGATCAAGTTTTACATCTCTTTAAAGAAT
>NW_006408586.1:960115-961134 GCF_000296735.1 Chrysochloris asiatica
ATGGAGTCTGGGTGTGGTTCATGGGTTAGTTTGCTGGGCTGCAAGGTATCTTTGAACCACAAGAACATCACTTCAGACTCACCAGCTGCTCTTTGAAAACCTATACAGGGTCATTATGAGTCAGAACTGACTTGATGGTAATTATGTTGAGGAATCTCCCTTCTATTTCTACTTTGTTGAGTGTTTTTATCCAGAATAGCTGTTGGATTTTGTCAAATGCCTCTTCTGCATCAGTCAATATGATAATGTGGTTCTTTTATATATTTTTAAAATTATATGTTGTATTATGTTAATTATTTTTCTAATACTGAGCCATCCTTGCATCCCTTGTATGAATCCCACTTGGTCATGTTATGTTTTTAAATATGTCGTTTAAATATTGGCTAGAATTTTGTTCAAAATTTTTGCATTTATGTTAATGAGGGATATGGGTGTATAAATTTTTTTTTTTAGCCTGGTTTCAGTATGAGAGTTATGCTCACTTTATAAAATATATTTGGGAGTTTTCCATCTTTCTCTATATTTTAGAATAATTTTATTAGAATTAGTTTCAGTTCTCTGAATGTTTGGTAAAATTCCCCAGCAAAGGCATCTTGGTCTAAATTTCTTTGTTATGAGATTTTCAGTTACCTGATCAATGTCTTCTTTGTTATATATAGGTCTTTATTATAGATTCAAGTTTCTACTTCACTCTGTGTTAGTTTATGTAGGTAATTTTAATTTTAAAAAATCCATTTCTTCTAGACTAGCAAATTTAATGGAGTACATATATCCACAGTATTCTGTTATCCTTTTTATTTCCATTGGTTCAATTGTGATGTCAGTCATATCTTTTGCTATGCATGATATTTGCATTTTCTGCCTCTTTTCTTTTGTCAGATTTGCCAATAGTTGTTAATGTTATTAATCCTTTCAAGGAACCAATTCTTGTCTTGTTGATTCTTACTATTATTTTTCTCTTTTCTAATTCATTTTTTATGCTCTAATTGTTATTATTTCTTTTCTTCTAGTGACTGTTA
>NW_006408586.1:962425-966113 GCF_000296735.1 Chrysochloris asiatica
AAAAAGTCAGTTTTATCATTAAAGTTATTTGACTTCCTTACCATTTAGAATTCTGTAACTATACTTTTCTAACTTTTGCTTTGTAGTTGTCTTCATAATAAATTTACATCTCTGATTCCATAGTTTTCTCCTTGCAGGTTTGTTGTATTTTGGATACTTCTATATCTGGATTGAGTTCTGGGTGGTGTTGCCAAATATGTCAATCTTTGGTTATTGTCTGTTATTGTTTATTCTCAGTCCAAAGGACTCCCTTTAGTATTTTTGTAAAGTTGTTCAGATTGTTACAAATTCCTTCAATTTCTGTTTAGATGGAAATGTTCTAATTCTGCTATCATATTTGAGGGACTCTTACTGGGTATACTATTCTTGATTGGCAGGGTGTTTTCACTAAAATTTTTTTTTCAGACTGTGTATTTGTGCCCCCATTGCCTTCTTGACTGCATGGTATCTGCTGATAAATAATAAATTATTAGTTTAAGATTGCACGTAGCATTTTGTTTATCCAGAGCAGCTTTCAGGATTTTTTTCTTGTCTTTGATTTTGAAGAGTTTGATTATGATATGTCTTGATGATTTTATTTTGGGGTCTATCATGTTTAAGGTACATTCTCATCTTTCATGATATTAGGGAGATTTTCTTTTAAAAGGCTTTCAACTATTCTTTCTGTACATTTTTTTGTCTCTTTCTGTTCTGAAATCTGATCACTCATAATTTATTTCTCTTCATGTTATCCTACATGAATGTTAGACTTTCTTCAGATGTTTGCATTTCTTCCCCAGTTGTTCTTTTAGCTTACTAGTATTGAGAGAATTAACTTCAAGCTCACTAATTTTGGCTTCCACTGATTCTAAAGTAAACCTTTGTCCTTTCAATGTATCGGCCCTTTCTGACATCTTAGTATTCATCTACTGAATTTCTTTTTGCGGACTTTGTATTTTCTTCACTCGATATCTATTTCGTTTAATTGTTTACACAGTGTTTTCCTTAATTCTTCCTTGCTTCCCTTAATCTTTCTATTAATCATTTGGAGTTACCTAAATATCATTCTTAATACTTTTTCAGAAAATTCCAATACCTTTGTTTCCTTAAAAATATTTTTTTTAGCTGTCTATTCATCATTTTTTGAGGGACTCTTTCTTATTTCTTTGTGTGAACTGAATCTTTCTATTGTTTTTGACACATGGTGATGTTAGATTTGTAGTAAGAGATGAATGTATGCTTGTGTGTTTTTTTTTGCACTCACCATCTGCCTCCTGATGTGTATGATCAGATGAGCTTTCTCTGATCACTATTCATGTAGTTCAGGTCTATTTGGATTTAACTGGTGTTATTTTTGTCATTGATCTGGTGTCATTTAACTGGTGTTATTGTTGTCATTTATCAGGTGAGATAAGAAAGCACCCACATACATAAGAGAGAACCATAACAAACAAACCAGCAAAAAAATAAAATAGTAATGAAGGTAAACAAAACAAAGTTGAAACTGTTTTCTCTCTACCAACAAGTGTTATGTCTCTTCACTATCTTGCCATTTTAGCTGACCAAGAAAGTTCAAGATAGCCAGGCTATTCTTGGATGGCCTGCCCAGATCGTCAGTCTTCCTTTCTTTCTTTTTCTTCCTTCCTTCCTTCCTTCTCTCTCTCTCTTTCTTTCCTTCCCGCCTTCTTTTTTGGTTTCTCTCTTTTTCTTCTTCTTTTTCACACCCTCCCTCCCTCTCTCTCTCCCATCCTTTCTTCCTTTTTTCTCTACCCTGTGTTCATTCAGCTACTTCTCCTCGTGAAAGACAGTGCAGGGCAGGGCAGGGCCAAGTTTGCAGATTTGGATCAGGGCCCACAGAAGCATAGCTCCTCCCTCCTTCCATTTGGCTCACAACCTTGGGGCTCACCTTCTTGTTGCTCCCACCACCTTTATAGAGGGAGCTTCTCTGGGGGTATACACTAATGGAGGCTGACCTTACCTCTGATCACCAGGGGAGTGTGGAGGATAAGAAAACATTGCACTGTAGTCTCAGTGACAGTGACTCCCAGTAAATTTCTGCAATTTATATATATATATACCACTTTGCTATCCTTTCATCTGAAGCTCAGAGTTTTAAGATAATCATCTTTACCTGTCTCGTTTGGTTTTCTGTATTGTTGTTGTAAACACAAACATAAAGACCTTTATGCTTGTTAACCATCTTTCAATTGAGTTCATAACTGCTGCCTCTAGGTGTTGACTGTTTATTTGAGAAAAATAAAATTTTTGACAACTTCAATAGTTCCTCCATGTATCATGATGTTATTTATTACTACAGTTGTGAAGACATTTATTTGGTTTAAATTGAGGTGCAATCCATACTGAAGACTGTAGTCTTTGATTTTCATAAGTAAGTATTTTAAGTCCTCTTTGAAAACAAGTTGTATTATCTGCATGTTTAGGGTTTTCAATGAGTCTTCCTCAAAGTCTGATGCCACAGTCTTCTTCATGTAATTCCACTTCCCAGATTACCTGTTTAGCAAACTGATTAAATAGTATTGTGAAAGGATATTACCCTGGCATACACTTATTTTTCTGATTTTTAACCATTCAGTAGACCCTTCTAACAAATGCCTCTCATACCATTTCCTAATGAGCATACTTAGCTATTTTGGAATACCCATTCTTTAAATGTTATCTATATTTTGTGATGATCCATGCAGTCAACAGCCTTTGCATAGTTAATTAAATTTAAGTAAACATCTTTCTAGTATTCTTTTCTTTCAGGCAAAATAAATCTGATGTCACCAATGATATCTGTACTTTCAAGTCCTCTTCTGAAACAAGTTGGAATTTCTTGCTGTTTTCTCTCAATGTGTTTTCCAACCATTTTAAAATTAGCTTCAGCAAAATTTTACTTGCAAGTTGTATTAATGATATTGTTTTATGATTTCCACAGTCCATTGGTTTATACCTCTTTGAAAGGGTACAAATATGGATGTCTTCAAATTAGTTGGTAAAGTAGCTGGCTTCCATTTTTGTTGTTGTTGTTGTTGGATAGACTATTGAGGACTTCTAGTGCTACATCAATTTGTTGAGATATTTCAGTTTATATTGCATCATTTCTTGGAGGCTTTTTTTCCTCACCAATGCCATCAGTGTAGTGCAGTGGATTTATTTTTTCAATACCATCATATCTTGATCACATGCTGCCTCTTAAAATGGTTGAACATTGACCATTCCTTTTCAGTATAGTGAAACTATATTCCTTCCATCTATTTTGGTACTTTCTACACCATTCAATATTTTGTTAATAGAATTTTTCAATATTGGAAGTTGAGGCATAAATTTTTCTTCATATTCAGGTTGAAAAATGATAAGCATGTTCTTGCCTTTGGGTTTGTTAACTTCAGGTCTTTGCATATCTCATTATAATACTCGAATTTGTCTTCTCCACATGCTCTATGGAATTATATATTTAGTTCTTTTACTTCATCATTTATTCCATTCTCTTTAGTTTCTTTATACTCAAGAGCAAGATTCAGAATCTCCTCTGATACCCCATTTTGTGCATGTGTCTTTTCCTTTTTTTTTTTAGATGTTTTATTGTGAATTGTGTGATAGTCTACATGGGAGAACATTAGCTTTACATTCATTCCATCATTTATCATTTCATTGGCATAGTTACCATCCCGTCCATGCATCCTCACCCAACCAAAGGGTGTACCCT
>NW_006408586.1:969538-971380 GCF_000296735.1 Chrysochloris asiatica
AGAGTGCTCCTTGGAAGCCAAGATGGCCAAATTTCGTCTCTTATACTTCAGACATATTATCAGGAGGGACCCAGTTGCTGGAGAAGGATATAATGTTTGGTAAGGTGGAGGGTCAGAGAAAAAGAGGAAGACCCCTATCGAGATGAATTGGCAATATGTCAGCATCAATGGGCTCAAGCGTGGCAACAATTGTGAGGTTGGCCCAGGACCAGGCAGTATTTTGTTCTGTTGTGCCTAGGGTCACTATGAGGTGGTACTGACTTGATGGCATCTTACAACAACAATCTTTATCCTGAACTTGCATATGAACAATTGATGGTCTATTCCACAGTTTTTGTTTGTTTGGTAAATCATAATGAGGTTTGATTACCTTTGTTTGATTGATCAGTAGGTTTTCCACCACCTCTTCACACAGATATAGTCAGTTTGATTGTTGTGTTCTGTCGAATGATGTCCAGGTGTAAGGTTGTCTTTTATGTGCTTAAAACAATGCATTTGCAATGACTATGTTGTTGGTCTTGCAAAATTTTATCATACAATCTCCATCATCATTTCTATCAGCAGGGCCATTTTCTTCAACTACTAATCCTCTTTTTTTTTCCAGTGTTTGAATTTAAATTACCAGTAATTATCAATGCATTTTAATTGCATGTGTGATCAGTTTCATACTGAAGATGTTGGTTGTTCTTGTTGTTAAGTGCTGTTGAGTCAGTTCAAACTCACATTGACTATATATAAGATTTCCAAGGAGTGGTTGGTGAGTTTTGAACCAACCACAAGCTTAGAACTACAACCACAAGGTCTGTAGATCAAACTCACCAGTCGTTCCTCAGAAACTCTACACAGGATTGCTGTGAGTCATAACGGACTCAACAGCACTAAACAACTGCATTCAGTATTTTACTGGAAGTTTTAGTCTGGGTAATTAAAAAAGAAAATAAGTAGAGAGAATACAAATTGGAAAGAAATAAACAAAATTTTCTTTATTTCATAAAATTCCAATTCATCTATACTACAAACTAACAAACAAAACAAAACAACCTACTAGAGCTAATAAACAAATTCAGCAAAGTTGCAGTATACAAGATAATCAAACAGAAATCTGCAACAAAGAATAATCAAAAAAGACATTATGAAATCCATGAAGAATCTCATCCAAAGTAATTAAATAACTAGGGAAGATTCTAATTATGGTGAAAGACTTGAAAACAAAAAAATCTAAAAAAAAAAAAATTACTAAATAATTACTGAAGGAAATGAAACAAGACTTAATTCAATGATAGATACACCACGTCTTAGTTACCTAGTGATCCTGTAATAGCACATGTGAGTTGTTTTTAAGAATTGGAAGTCATTTTATCACAATTCTCGAGGTTAATATTTCAAATTAGTGTACTAGTAACTTTGATATCTTCCTTGTCATTAGCCATGGTCCCTTGTCATTTCTTGTCTTGTAGATGATTTTCACAAGATTTCGATCTCAGTGTGTGTACATGTGAGTGAGTTCTGCCAAAATAGCTATACCTATTCCTCATTTGTGGAGTCTTGGTGTGGCACTATGAGTTAATGCACTGGACTGCATTATATTATGGTAGGTATTTCTGTACCCAAGATGAATTGATTTATAATTATTCAACAATTCAATAGTAACACTCAAACTAATATCTATCCAAACAACTGTGAACCATACTCAAGCCATATAGACATAAAATTAACCATCACAGCAATATTCAGGGATTTTGAAGACTTATTATTGAATGATGCAGAATGCATCAAGAAAAGATGGAAGGAATACACAGAGTCATTGTACCAAAAGGAAATGGTTAATGTTCAACCATTTCA
>NW_006408586.1:972825-974527 GCF_000296735.1 Chrysochloris asiatica
GATGGCACCTGACAACAACAAAATTATTGCTAACACGAAAATGTCAATATTCTCCAAATAAATCTATAATACAAACTTTATTAAATGTCGTCCCTATCACAATTCTAATAACCTTGTGTGAAATGGGAAAGTGCATATATGAATTCATATGGAATGGTGAGGAAACCTAAATAGCCAAAAATTAATGGCTAAGAGATAAACCAAGACATCTACAGTTAATTGTCAACAAGAGTGCCAAAATCATTCATTGAGGAAGAAATAATCTCAACAATGGTACTGAGACAAGTTGAAAAACTATACTAATAAATAAAATTATATCTCTTTTTCATTTTTTTTTACAAAAAAATTTTTTTAATGGATTCATAGTTTAAAAATAAGAGCGCTAACGTAAACATTTTAGAATAAAATATGTCACTGTATATAGGTTCCTGTACTGTAATCTTAATAAAAGACTGCTGGAATTCATTCTTCAAATCCAAATATAATCTGACTTTTGATACCTTCAATTTTTCTGCCAACATTGGCTTACTTCATCAGTACTGATTCTCTGCAAGTTGAAGTATATGATTGAGTATACCCAATATTCTGTCAAAACAACTTCTAGGCATGAGGAAAATAGGGAGTTAAAAGGAAGCTCATGCCAATAATTTTGAACCATGAAGTTGACTCTTTCAAAGTTTATAATACAAGTTTATATCCATTTTCTCTTTTTTCTTGTTTCTGGTGAGTCGAAGACATTTTTGTCCTCAATTTTTAGTCTCTGTTTTAAAATCACAGGGACTTTTTCTCAGATATTTTTAAAGCTGTATCACTATTAATTCCTCATTTACCTTGAGATTCCTAATTGGGTGATAATGCTTATTATTTTCTTTTAAATTCAACAAAATTTAGTGCACAGCATTTGATATGGAGATTTGCACAGAATTGAAAAATATACAAATATGATTGTATTCGACAGAAAAGGCTTTCCCACAATACATTTTGTCAAAAAAGCTGCTAAATATATGTTTGTTAGATATACAACTTACAGGTGTTTTTTAAAGGGTGCCAAAGAAATCTTCAACTTCCCAAGTAGCAATTGTCTTTATTTTGGAAATTGTATTAAAATGAAGCAGATAGAAAAGCTGCAGGTAAACTTTAACTGCCATCAATTTTGTATATCTGTTAGATTTCAACAGCTGGTAATAAATGTTATTAGCCTTATTAGGCATGTATGTAACATTTAATATGCAAGATGCCTTTTGTTTTTAATTAATGTATGGCAGTTTTAAGAAATGTATAAGAATGGTGATAACAATTTTCTGGTAGTGGAAACCAAACACAGAGTAGCTATCTGTATAACGAATGCAGCTGGTATTAAATATAGAATAAAAAAGTCATAAATAAATTTTTATAATAGTTTCATGTAATCATACTTTTTAATACTCACACTTCAAGTTTTGTCTTAATATTATAGTGCTGTGCATTTGTTACCATGTCTTTTTCCTTGTTTCTGACATGACCTTCAGTTTTTCTTTCTTTTTTGTTATTTGAGTTTAAATGTTTTACCTGTTTAGAAAGGGGGTGTTGGTTTTCATCTTAATATTGGTGCTATAGAGGTGCAAACCCAGTGAAACACATGTATATGTAAATATAAATAGATGCACTTCAATAAATGACTTGTACATACGAAAAGCTGAGTTCTATGAAGAAGAACGTGGCG
>NW_006408586.1:974627-977396 GCF_000296735.1 Chrysochloris asiatica
AAAACTTACCACTAGCTTTATATGGAAAGGAAAGAGACCCCAAAGCATTGTTAAAGAAGAATAACAAAGGAGGAGGTCTTCATTTCCTGATCTCAAATCTACTACACAGTCATAGTAGTTAAAACAGCCTGCTCTGGGTGCAAATTAAGACACACAGATAAGCAAACCCATCCACCTATGGTAAGCTAATCTTTGACACAGGGCAAAATACATTAAATGGGAAAGAGATAGTCTCTTCAATAAATGGTGCTGGCAAAATTGGAAATCCATCTGCATACAAATAAAATAAGACCCATATCTCACATCATAAAAAAAAAAAGAACTTAACCTGGACTAAAGACCTAAATATAAAGCCCAGAACTATAAAAATCAGTAATGAAAAAAATAGGAACAAACTTAGAGGCTCAGATGCCTGGCATAAATACACTATGAAACAACTAAAAACACAAAAAGAAGATAAAATAAATGACTGGAACCTCTTGAAAGACATTTACATGAAAAAAAGACATTTATGTGCACCAAAAGATTTCACCGAAACAGTAAAAAGAGAACAAACAAGACTGGGTGAAAACCTTTGGCAATGGGATCTCAGACAAAGGACTACTCTCTAGAATTTATGGAACACTTCAACAACTCAAGAAGAAGACAAATAATCCAATTAAACAGTGGACAGCACATGAACAGACATGTCACCAAGGAAGAAATTCATACAGCCAACAAACATGAAGAAATGCTCGTGATTATTGGCCATCAGAGAAATGCAAATCAAAACAACAATGAAATATCAGCTTAATGTCGTTAAGTTTAAGTGTCCTTGAGTTGATTCTGAGTAATGGTGACCCAGTATAGGGTTTCTGAGGAGTGAATGATGAGTTTGAACCACTTACCTTGTGGCCCTACATTTATCCTACAGTGCCACACCAGAGGCTTACTCCAGCATTAATAGCAAACAAAAACAAAAGATAGAAAACAACATATGCTGGTGAGAGTGTGGAGAGACTTGAGACACTTGTCTAGTGGGACTATAAAATGGTACAATCCCTTTGGAAAACCACTTGGCATTTTGTCAAAAAGTTGGAAATAGAAATAGTATATGGCCCAGCAATCCCTCTAGATGGCATATATCCTCAAGAAATAAGAGCAGTGACAAATATGTACATGCATGTTCATTGCAGCACTATTTACAATAGCAAAACGATGGAGACAGCTTAAATGCCTGTCAACAGAAGAATGGTTAAACAAACTTACTTTGATATATACACACAATGGAATACTATGCAACACTGAAGAAGAATGATGAATCTGCAAAACACCAAACAGCGTGGATGAACCTGGAGGACATTATGCTGAATTAATTTAGTCAATCCAAAAAGGATAAATATTGTATGAGACCAATGTTGAAAAAGTTAAGGAAGTTTTTTTATATATATAATAGAAATCTATGATGGTTATGGGGGAGAAAGTGGAGGGAAAATCATTTATGGGCTAGAGGGTTGTTGTTGTTGTTAAATGCCGTCGAGAGAGAGAGAGAGAGAGAGAGAGAGAGAGAGAGAGAGAGAGAGAGAGAATGAACCTTGACAGATTATCCATTTATAAACTGGTGAGAGGCCTAACTCACAAAGACAAAATCTCCCCTTTCAATGGAGTGACTAATCACATTGGATCACATTACAATGATGATTACATTATATTACATTATGGAATAATAACCAGTTATCTGTAGGTCAAACCACTGAAAATCATAGCCTAGTCATGTTGACATATAACATTAACTATCACTGTTGTTTTTTTTGTTTTGCTTTTTTCTGTTATGAAAACTGTTTCAAGAAGGGTTATCCAAGGGAATGTAGTTTATATAATTTAATTTTACATTAACTTCATAAAAATGGGACAGCGATAAAAGTTTACATTCCATAAAATATTACATAGCTAATTCAAAAATACAACTTTTATCTAAATACATTATCAAAATGTCAACATGTATAAGTCAGCAAAATTTTTGTACAGATTAAATTGTTACTTTCTTGAAAAGTACTTTGTTAAATAACAATATTTGTTACGTTAAAACAAAAAAAAAGATAAATGGAGAAAAAAAAAATTATTCTAATCAGAACTATAAGTATAAACCAATCAATCAGCCCAAACTGGGTGAACAAGAATCTAGGCATCAAAGTGTGATTTAAGAAATAAAAGAACAATTAGTGTGAATGGAATTGTGAACATAATGAGTTTTGTTATCTTGTAAAGAATAAAGACTCAAGGATATGCCATTGTCTTTGAATAATCCAATATATACTTAGACTCATTTACAATGTTTAGAAACTATATTGACATATAGAAATTCGTATATGTATGAATAATAAGCAGAATGACTTTTGTCAACTAAATGTAATATATTATTCATAATCATTTTACATCACATCTTGATACAATATAATGTTCGTTTAATTTAGTAATTTTCTTATTGATATTTCTCAATAAATTTGTAATTGTTGTTCAATGTTGTATAGTGAGTTTTGATCCATAGTGACTCTGTGTACTGCAGAATGAAGGACAACCTGGTTCTGCACTTTCCTCACAATTATTACTATGTTTGAACCAATTGTTGCTGCCTCTGAATTACTGCAAACTCATTGGGAGTCTTCCTCTTTTTTGTTCACTTTCCACATAGCCAAGCATAATGTCTCATGGGACTAATGTCTCCTGACAATATGTCGAAAAAACTAAAGATGAAATCCCACCATCTTTTCTAAGGATCAATCCGGTTAT
>NW_006408586.1:978806-983387 GCF_000296735.1 Chrysochloris asiatica
TCTCTCATACTTCGGACATATTGTCAGGAGGGACCCAGTTGCTGGAGAAGGATATCATGTTGGTAACGTGGAGAGTCAGAGAAAAAGAGGAAGACCCCCAGCAAGATGGATTGGACAAGTGGCAGCATCTATGGACTCAAGTGTGGCAACAGTAGTGAAATTGGCCCAGGATCGGACAGTGTTTCCTTCTGTTGTGCATAGGATTGCTATGGGTTGGTACCGACTCGATGGCATCTAACAACAACAACAAATATGCTCCCCAATGATATAGTTGTGACAAGTCCTTGGACTTTACAGTGAAAAAGTAAATACTCAGAGTACCTTTATCAATGCAATAACATTATAAAAATAAGTGAAAAATCAAACAAAACATATACTTCTTATGACATAAAGCAGAATCCAGAGCTGCATGAAATTTGTTATTTCATTCTGCTAAAACAGGGCAGTAATTATAGTATTATTAGTGATAATTTTATTAAAAATTTCAACTTTGCTGATAGTAAATTTAGTTTTATTTTAATTATTGAAATTTATTTAAATGTGTTTAGTTATTAAGAAATATGCTTTGATGTAGGATGACATATATCCATTTGATAGGAGATTCTCTAAAATAAGTTTGTTTTAATTACTTGAAGGATGTAATTTTTCCATATTATTTTAAGAAATAAAATACTTTTTGAGGATTAGAATAAATGTTAGTTCACACAAATTTAAAATAGTTATATCAGTATACAAAGTGTTTCCATATAAACTTTAAAAATGTGTTATTTGTAGTCAATCCAAATATATAGGTTAACATTATTTTCTTTCATATTACATGTGATAATAATATAAAATAAATAATATTCATTTAAATTTTCAAAACTAAAATGCTGTAACCTGGAAGTCTAGCGATTGCATAATGAATCTTACTATATTTTGACTTAATTATTCAGAAAATTGTGTGTCCTGTACCTATAATTCTAAAAATTGTGTTCTTTTATTGGTATGATAAGGATACTAACAGCATAAACTTGCTTCTTTAAAAATATGTAATTACTACTACTTACATTCAGTAGAAAAATCACATTTATTTTCCCATAATTGCACTCTATTAATCAAAGCAATCCATCTCAGAAGCCAGACAATCCTTTGTTTGCTATCTTCATATCCAATTAAAACAAATTATTTTTATTATGCTTGTTTGTTTGGTTGTATTTGTTTTGTTCTGTTTTGTTAATGATTCTGAAAATGTATTGAACATTAGATGACAAGGCAATTGAAATCATTTTGATTTTGAATAGTCATCCTTAGTTAGAAGAATCTATTACACTTTCCTAAGAGTGTTTATTTTTTTGTTGTTATAAATCCTGCTACTTTATAAAGTTGACGAGATTGTATTCCCTGTATTTAGGTAAACTTTTTTATTGTTCAGAACTAATGTAGTGCCTCAAAGACCATCACAACAAGGAAAATTTAAGGTTTCTATTGTATTGTAGGGAAGATGGCATTTAATTGAAAGAGAACAACTTTATTGAATTTTAATCAGGATAGAACACCATAGTCTTTTGTTTTTAATTTATGAGCCAAGTGTAATCAGAGAATATATCAATTTAGAGTGTATTAAAATTCCCTTATTGAAAACATACCTCAGGTAACAATCACTAGAATTGCAGAACTGAAGTATTTATCAGTTAACAATCCCTAGAATTGTAAAATTTAGGTATTCATCAGTGCATTTCAGTAACTCACACTTCCATGCTGTGATGGTAATGATTTAATTATTGTCACAATAAAATGACACATGCTATGCTGTGTACATAGTTTCATGAGAAACAATGCCAGTTAGACACTTACTTCTATTATAGCTCCTGCATCATGCAGTGCTAACAAGTTCCACGAGTCACATCACTGAGGCACAAAAGCTGGTATTTTGTTTTCCCTTTTTTCAAAAAGAATTAGAAAAATCCATCTAAAGCAGCACTCCATCTTCCCTACTAAACAGTACTGCATTGTTCAGGTCTGAAAATTTGCAAAAATATTTTCATTAACTTTATTTTAGTTTAGAAAAAATATATTTTAGAACTATTAGAACAGTGGGGAAAAAATCTAAGTACATACACATGTATATATAGAGAGACAATGGCTACCTAGTCAAGTGATTGGAAGAGGTCCATATTTATGCCCATTCCCAAGAACTGTGATCCATTATAATATGGAAGTTTCAAATTTCCTTATAGTAAACAAAAGCAAAATTTTGCTAAAGATAATTCTAAACCACTGAAGCAGTATATCTACAAGAAATGTTCAGAAATCAAAAAAGGATGTGTAATAAGGGCTATCATCACTGATGGAAAATGTTGCTTGGTTGAAAGAAAATAACAAAAAGATGTTTTCCTGTGTTTTATTAAGTATGCCAAGTCACTTGCCTGTGTGGATCATACATTATGGACAACAATGTTAAGAATTATAATTCCAGAATATTTATTATACTCGTTCAAAATCAAGAATATTTATTATAGTCATTCATATACCAAGAATAAGGGGATACTGTGTGGTTTAAAATTAGGAAAGTTATGAACCAAAGTTGTATTCTTTTATCATATTCAATCTTTATGCTGAGCAAATAATCTGATAAACTGGACTATATAAAGATGAATACAGCATCAAAATTGAAGGAAGATTCATTGACAGCCACAGTAAGCAGATTATACAACCTAACTTGATGAAATAGTGGAGATTTTAGGCACTTATCGATGAAGGCCAAATACTATAACCTTCTGTATGGATTACATCTCAATATAAGGAACAAAAATCTTCACTAATGATCTAATAAGCAATATCATGACTGTTATTATTGTATTGTTGTTGAGAGCTGTCAAGATGTTCTGACTCATAGAGACCATGTATAGGTTTCCAAGGAATGACTGGGGAATTTGAACCACTGACTTTGTGGTTGGCAGTGCAGTGCTTATCCTACAGCACCACATCGTGTAAATGCTGAATTTTTCAAGGATTTCATTTACTTGGTTTTACAATCACTGCTCATGAAAGCAGTAGTCAGGAAATAAAATGACATATTTTATTTGGCAAATCCGCTACAAAATTTCTCTTTTAATGGTTAAAAACAAAGATATTACCTTCAAGAAAAAGGTGTGCATGATCCAAGCCATAAAAATGCAGAAACTGTCCAGGAAATAATACAGAATAAAAAGTAATTGATGTCTTTGAAGTATGGTGTTAGAGAAGAATATTTAATATACCATGAATTACCAGTAGAATGGGCAAATTTGGTTTGGAAGAATGGTTAAAATGTTCCTCAGAAGGAGACAGGTGAGACTTTGTATCAAGACATGATATCAAGAGAGATCAAGCCCTGGAGAAGGACATCATGCTTGGTAAAGTACAGAATCAGCAAGAAAGAGATGGGTTGACAATGGCTACAACAAGCTCAAATATAGAAAATATTTTGAGGATTGACAGGATCAGGGAATGTTTTGTGTTGCTATATGAAGGATTGTTATGAGGAAGAATTGAGATGATGACACCTAACAAAATTGCTTTTGCTGTTGTTTCAATGCTATCAAGTTGATACTGACTCATAGCGACCCTATACACTATATAACAAAACACTGCTTCATCCTGGGTCAACCTCAAAATCATTAAATATATGAGCCCATTATTGCTGCCACTGTGCCAATCCATCTCTCTGTGGAACTTCCTCTTTTTCTCTGACCCTCCATTTTACTAAACATGACATATTTCTCCTGTGACTGTTTCCTCCTGAATATGTCCATATTGAAGTATGAGAGACAAAGTCTGGCCATCCTGGCTTCCAAGTAGCACTCTGTCTGTACTTCTTCCAAGACAGATGTATTTATTTTCAGCATCCCATGATACTTTCAATCTTTTCCTCCAACACCACACTTCGAATACATCAATTCTCCTAAGATCTTCCTTATTCACTGTCCAACTTTCACATGAATATGTGGTTACTGAAAATACGACAGCTTGGGCTTCCAGTACAGCAGGACAGCCAGGGAAGTAAGGTAGGGACGGGATCCAGGAAAAAATGAGTGGGATCTCACAAAGGAAACATTCATATACCAGTCCCATAGCTTTTAAACTATCATAAAGTTTCCTGAACTCACATTTTTGAGAAATCATGCTGATAAGTATAAAGAAAGGCGTGTACATTGGGACTCTTGCCTACAGGATCGCAGGTCGCTCCTGTTACTTCAGAGTTTAGAGAGTGAGGCCAGGGCCGGCCTGATTGGAAAGTGGAGTCTCCAGCAGGAAAAGAAAAAAAAAAGAAGAAGGGCAAGAGGTGACATAGCTTCCTCCCGCCCCAAATCTCCCTGCCCTGGCTTGAGATCCCAATAAAAATCGGCCAGGTGCAGCTCACCCAAGCACGGAGAGTGTGAGAAAGCCAGCGGTGGCTTTTTGACATCATTCATCATCCCCCATCTGTCGCTGCATCTAAGCCCCCTGGCCCCACCCCTAACTAGCAGCGGGGATCCTCCAGTGTCTGTTCTGGTGGGACAGGGAACAGAAAAAGTTAACCAAAGCCACATATCTGCTCCAATGTGGTGATTTCTGTCC
>NW_006408586.1:984217-985573 GCF_000296735.1 Chrysochloris asiatica
AAAGACAAGAAGATAAACATTCAAGAAGCCCAACGTACTCCAGGAAGGATAGACCCCAAAAGAAAATTTCCAAGACATATAATAATCAAGCTCTCAAAAATCAAAGACAAGGAAAGAATATTAAAAGCAGCCAGGGAGAAGAGAACTATAACCTATAAAGGCAAGCAAATAAGATTAAGCTCTGACTATTCATAACCATGCAGGTGAGAAGGCAATGGGGAGACATATACAAAGCTCTGCAGGAAAAAAAAACTGTCAACCAAGAATCATCTATGCAGCAAAACTCTCAATCAATATGATGGTTTGATCAAAACATTCCAGGATAAACAGAATTTGTGAGATTTTATCAAAACCAACCCAGCATTTCAAAACATCCTAAAGGGAGTTCTGTGGACAGAGAACCAACAAGAACAAAAAACAAACTGAGATTGACAAGTATGGCAACACCACCTGGAACACAGCCAATAGATAGCGGAGTCCAGAACAGAACGAGACTACAATGACAAAGTCAAAAGAACAGAGAGATCAACTGAAGGCCAAAAACATCAATGTCAAAGAAGGGACAAACTCAGCAATGGAAGCCCAGGTGGTGAGGATGCCAGGTAAATTACAGGTTACCATGGAGTATCCTAAATGCAGAGAAAAGTTAGTAGACTACAAGGTAACCTCAAAGAAAGCTAACAATCCACAACATATCATAAAAACAAGTTCCCAAGGAGAACAAGCGAACAGAGAAACTAGGAGGAAACCGACCAAAAACAACTCAAAAGACATAAAGCCAACACAAGAAGGAAAGCAGAACCAAAGAACAAGCAGCACCACCAAAAAAGTAACATAATGACAGTAATCAATTTGTACTTATCGATAATTACATTGAATGTCAATGGATTGAATGCACCAGTGAAGAGACAGAGTGGCAGAATGGATAAGAAAACAAGATCCATCAATATGCTGCCTGCAAGAGACACACCTTACATACAAAGACAAAAGCAGACTAAAAGTTAAAGGATGGAAGAAAATTTACCAAGCCAACTGTAACACTAGACAAGCATGAGTCGCTATATTAATCTCCGACAAAGTAAATTTTAAGATGAGAACCAGCATAAGAGACAAAGAAGGACACTATCTCATGATCAAAGGGTCAATCGAGCAAGATGATATAACTATAATAAACATATACGCTCCCAATGAAAGAGTACCAAGATACATGAAGCAAACCTTAATGGAATTAAAGAAGGAAATAGATAAACCCCCAATTATAGTGGGAGATTTCAACACACCACTCTCAAAATTGGATAGAACAATCAGAAAGAAACTTAACAATGCTACAGAGGAACTCAACAACACAATCAACCA
>NW_006408586.1:999687-1000830 GCF_000296735.1 Chrysochloris asiatica
GAAGGACTACCAAAGTAGCACCAGCTTTGGGCAAAAGTATAGCAATGAATGTGAGGTTGGTGTAGAACTGAGCAATATTTTGTTCTGTTGTGCATAAAGTCACTATGAGTTGGTACCAACTAGAGGGCACCTAACATCAAACAACAATAATCTCTTAATTTGGATTTCACTGATGCTTTATCATTATTAGATTAAGGTTATATATATTTCTAAGAGCATCATACAAGGTATTTACCTTTTGCAGTTAATTGTATTAAATGTGCATAATGTTGATATTACCAAAGGCACTAAACTTGACATTTGTTTAAGGTGTTGATGTTCGGCTTCTCTTTTGTAAAATTATAACTTCTTCCTTTCTTATACTAAACATTTCAAGGGAGATCATTTAAGACTATGTACACATCCTGTATAATTTTATACATTGAACACTAATTACATATATTGAATGTAACCTTCATCAATTACTTCCATGGTGATCTGCTGATTATTATTGATTTCCCTCATTCAATCTTAACTTAATCAATGGAATCTTCCAATAATATGAATCTGCCATGTATATCTAAATTATTTATTTATATCTGTATGGATTCCTGGATATTTAATTTAAGCCATAATTTTTTATCTGATATTTTAATTAAACTTTATCCTTTTGATCAAATTGTTCTAGCTTTTGCCACTGGAAGCTACTAAAAATGGTTCCTATGTTTCATTGGCATTCTTTTATATATATTTTTTATTTCTTAGCATATCCCTGCTTGCTGGCACAATAAAATTCTTCAGGCACATGTTAACTTTCCTTGTCCCACACTTTGAAACAATCGCTTCTCCATAGAGCTCTCATTTCATCTTTTGAAGAACCTTTAGAGACTAAAATAAAGGCACTGAATTTGTTGATTGATAAGATGGTTTTGACACAGGTGAGAAATATACTTATACATAATAACTTATGTAAAAATCCTCATCTATTTTTATTTACCTTTCTACTTATCTATATAATTAAAATATGCATTTTTTGCATTTGCTTTTCTATAGTTTATGTATTTTACAGTTTTTTAATGAATTGAGAGAAACTTTACAAGACATATCATCAGTTCTGCAATCACAAAATCATACACTTTGTTTCATTACAATGGTTATAATCCC
>NW_006408586.1:1001216-1005227 GCF_000296735.1 Chrysochloris asiatica
CAATTAGTCATGATAACAATTACTCACTATTGAATCCTAAGAATCTTATCCCCATCTCTTTTTACCAGACCCATCTAGACAAGATGAAAGCTATTCAGTGGGGACTCTATCTTCCCCCATGCACTCTTAAACTAAACTCTCTCTTGAAACCTTATAAGCCACTCACTTCGAACCTTTATAACCCCCTCATTTTAGGTAGCCAGTGTCTAAGTAGCCCATCCTTATCTACCCTGTATACAGAAGGGGTAGCTTTAATACTGGATGTGAAGACTCCTTCCCTCTCTTTTTTTTTGAGCTACTACATCCATAAGCATAGGTCAAGTTCAGCAATATACCCTAATTTCATTCATCAAAAATTAGTGTTTTGTTTGTTTGTTTGTTTTATCTTCCTCTAGTTGAGTTCTGATTAGCAAGCCATCAAGGCTAGGTCAAATGGTTACTATCTGCAAGTTTGGGTATTCTTTTGCATCTCCCCTCACTTCATTCATATCAGTTGGATGCTTCACTCTCAGCTCTAACCCTCTGTGGCTATGTCCTTGTACATGGGCTCAGGTGTCCTCAGGTCTCACCACACTTTGGAATAATCAGCCCTTTCTCTTCTCTCTCTCATCTCCAGGTCAATGGGAGTCTATGGAATGTGTTTGAACTCCATCCATTTCTTCATCGCTGCGTTTCCCCCTCATCCACTTACCAGTAGACCAATCTGGTTGCCAGCAAGCTTTCATGCCTGCTTATGTGTTCCCTTTGAATTTCAGTCTTTGGGGGGGGGGAGGGGTTGTCCTGAAGGGACTATATTGCTTGCCTTTATAGCTTCCTGGCAAACAACTTGCTTATTCTTGTAGTAGCCTATCATACTGCCATTTTTATTTTGTGTTTTTCTTGATGATCTGTCTCTGAACATACATATTCTGTCACTCTAGCTGTTCCAGGCTGATCTGCTTGTCCTTACTGGTGGGAATGTCCCACCTCAGAAGATGCTGGATGGGACTCAGGATTCCACCTAAGGTCCTATACATTGCAAAGGATCCTTAAGAGGCCTATTTCACTGTTGAAGATGTAGAACCCCTTTTAGGTATTCCAATCAGTTATAGGCTGAAGACAGGCTTACAAGCATTCTGTAATCATGTTTCCCGACATTCCTTTCTATCCCACACAAGTGTCTATTTTACAACAGTAGGAAAGGGAAGCTTATATTCATAAAACAGTCAAGCATCTTAGTATTATTTCCCCTCTTCATGGTATTCCTTGATCCCTGTATCACAAAGCCCCATTGTTGCAAGTTTGAGCATGCATCACTATTTACCTGTGTCTCATTTAGCCTATGCAAACCTGTCTCAGTTTTCCCCTATCTGTATTGTTTTTCACCCTTCACCCTTTTTGTGTTTTGCCATCCCCAACACCCGAACTATGATGTGCCTGCCCCCTACCCTGTGCTTTATTGTTGCCTTCCTCCAACCTCCCTAACCCCCCCACCCTACCCCCACTGGTAACCAACAATTTTTTTCCCCTTAAAATTTGCATTCTTACATTCAACAAACAAATTTATGCTCATCCTATTAGAAATGAAAATTATGGACTCCAAAATGATGTAAATCAGCATGTTTACAAAAAAGAACATTGTTCATTTTGATGCTGTTTTCTTAAGTGGAAAATAAAAAATAAATAATGCAGATATAAATGACACAAAATTTGACATATTTTTTAAAAAATGCAATTAAAAGAGATAATTTTAAAAAGAAGAATAAAGTAGAGAGATTATGAAACCAAACATAATGCAAATTCAGATTGCTTTCCCCTAGAAGACAACCATCTCTTCACAGGACAGAGCATATTCATTCTCAATCTCCCTATAGTAGAACCAAGAGATGGAAATGAAATCTTTGTTTTAGAACATAAAGAGAAGATTCCAGAGTTACTAGGATCTGCAATGAAATTAAAATAATCATCAATGGAAAGGCTACCCCTATTAGGGACATCCAAAAGTTTTCCAAAATTGAACACACATAAGGGACCAGAGAAACTTCTCTGGGAAAAAAAGGAAAAGAAAATATTCCATTCCAAATGGGGGCCATTCAGCATCTAGCTCTCTTCACACTCCAATCCAGTGCCATAAATCCTGATAAAAATTATATTCACCAAGGAGGTTAACAAGTCAGTGAGAATTCTAAAAGTTAACTTTCTTCTCATACACAGCATAAAATATCTTCCACAAGAGCATCAAAGAATAAGCTCCCCAGTGAGACAAAAATGTGGTCAGAGAGTAATAGTCCTAATGGGTGCCATCTGAAGACTAGTGAGTAAGGAGGCTGCAGATGCATTTTACTTCCTGAAATGTCTCTCTGTGAAACAAAATTTCTCTTGGGTTAAATGGAGTAGAAATCACTTCCAAACACCCTTTAAAAGGTGGTATTTTCCTCTTCCATCACACCAATCTCCCACATTATCAACATAAACAATAGGTCTTTCTCTTCACTTAAAACAGTGCTCACTTTCCACCGGAAACTATTGTTCTCAATGCAGATCAACACTCTTTTCACCACCTAAGAACATCACCATCCGCATTACCATACTTCACCTCTCAAGAAAAAAAAAAAAAAAAGAAGAAGAAGAAGAAGCTCCCCTATCACATAAGAGACCTTTTCCTTTCTCTCTGGGAGATCTAATAACCACATCAAAATGATCAAGATTTGCAGTAAAAGAGTATCATCATTGCCAATAAAAATCAATCAGTTCCTAATTCTAAGCTTTAAGTATTACTATGTCTATAAGGTAAGTCTCCAATGCAAAAGACAGAAAAAAAAAAAAAAATTATCTCAGGAAGCTTTCAATAATGTAAGGAAGATATCACTCTCCTGATCTGTTGCAGATTCTCTTGATCTAGAAGCTAAAAAACTTCTAAGAACCTTCAACCCCTCTCCATTCTCAGTTGACCTCTACATGTTGTTGTTATGTTGAATTGGTTCTAATAGTGACCATATGTTCAACAGAAAGAATCAATGGCCATTCCTGCACCATCTTTACTATTATTACTGCTTTATTTGAGCTCATTGTTGCAGCAGTGTGTCAATTCACCTCAGTGAAGGTCTTCCTATTTTTCACTGATCCTCTACTTTAACAAAAAATTATGTCCATCTCCAATACTGGTTCCCCTAATAGCATATCCAAAGAGTATTGGTGTGACGCTCTAGGATAAGCACTCAACTACTAAGTATAAGATGATTGTTTTAAACACATCAGCCACTCCTAAGAAGTGCTGTGCACAGTCATTACGAATTGGGACCACTCAATGGCACTTAAAAACAGCAAAAATACCATATCCAAAGTATAAGAAACAAACACTCACCATCTTAAATTATAAGGCTATTCTGGCTGTACTTCTTCCAAAACATGGTATATCTACTATTCTTTAACAACATCATAATTCAAAGTCACCAATTCTACTTCTGTCTTTTCTTATCCATTATAAGCTCTTTCATGTATAGAAGGTCTTTGAAAATAACATGGCTTGAGGTAGGTAAATCTTAATCTTCAATGTGACATATTTGCCTTTGTCGGGGATGACATATGCAGGCACTGAGAAGCTGTGGCCCTGTGACAAGATGGATGAAAATCCAATGCCAGGGCCCCTCCTCAGAATTGTGAGCCATGGACCCTGAGGGTCAAGGAAGTGACCCCCTGAAGTCCCGGGTTCATAGGTTTTTGAGAACTCACTGGTGGGCTACCTCTTATAATTTTCTTTGGTCTTATTGTTCATTCTATGCTTCTAACTCCAATAATTGTAGCTTCTGAGAAAATGGTTTCTTATATGCCTTTCTTAATGTTTCCACTGTGTTGGCAGTGCGTACGGTCCTGGGAACAAATCTTTTTGAGGAACAAGCAATAGTCACCTGGGATGCATGTCAGGACTGCATCTTGATATTAACCTGAAGCATGAGCCTTTGATGTCCATATACAACAATGGGACCAAAACCCCTCTAAAGCCGAGATAGTAAAAAGTCTCCTCAGAGGACT
>NW_006408586.1:1006311-1012384 GCF_000296735.1 Chrysochloris asiatica
GATTCATAACCACTACGCTACCAGAGCTCCTTAGAGTTTTTTAATTAAGTCCATTACTTAGTCCACCACCAAATAATTTTGACCACAAAAAGGTAGAGTCAAATGAAAAAGAAGAGCAAGTTTTGTTGCTTTTCAAAAGGAAACAAAGAACCACATAAACATACGACAAAAGTTGCGGTTCCTGGAGCTATTGTATGCCAATAGTCATTTCTATTCCTATTATTATATAAATCCAGGAAGTACTAGACAGCATTAGCATCCAAAAAAGAGATAGGAAGGAATAGAATTATAATCCTGATGACGTAGAAAATCTGTAGGAAAAGGTGCTGAGAATAATGCTTCTGTTTCTATGGTCTTAGACAAAATGTTTGGTATGATAGTAATTTTATTCTTAATTTTTTAACAATTCAATATTAAAATTACTAAACATGTTTAGGCTTTAAACTATGTGTTGCAATAATTTCTAGTTTTAAATTCACGGTGCTCTAAGAAAGGGCAGTGATATGAATTTTCACTGAGGGCAGTATCGAATGCATATTAGAATCATTCCATGTTTGACAGTTAATATAAATTAATATAAAGTGAACTATTTCGAGATAACTTTATTTTTTTATAGTTGTTAAGTGCCATCGAGTTGGTTCTGAGTCACAGTGACACTATATAAAGTTTATGAGGAGCTACCAGTGAATTTGAATCATTGAATGTGCAGTTCAAATCATTATTACTGATCAGTACATTATCCCACAGAGCCACATGGTTGGTATACCTAAAGTTAATTTACATTCCTATACCTATTCCAAAGGAGCTCTGGTAGCATAATGTTTACAGATCAGTCTGCGAACCACAAGGTCAGCAATTTGAAACTACTAGCTGTTCTGTGGGAAAAAGACGAGGATTTCTGCTTCTGTAAAGATTTAAAGCCTTGGAAACACTATACAGAGTCGCTATGAGTTAGAACTGACTCCACGGCACATAACCACCACTACCATAGCTATTCCTAGAAGTTCCCTTTATTTTATCTCAATTGAATCTTAATGCCCACTTAAGCTGTTATGGTTTCAATAAATGTACGATTTTTAAGTTTTTTTTCAGACAAGAGTCTGTTACTGAGCTATCACAAAAAATTAAAATAATATTTTAATTCCCGAACACTTCCTTTTCCCCAAAGCCTTTTTAATGACTTAAATCAAGATTCAAACTCTAGGATGACACTATTTGTGTGATGATTACTAGGACACTGATTTTTTTATATATTAATGCCAAAAATGTTAATTGTTGTTATTGTTGTTGTTAGATACCATCTAGTTGACTCTAACTCACAGTGACCCTATGCAAAACAGAATGAAACACTACCCAGTCCTGCACAATATTCACAATTTTATGCTTGAGCACATTATTGCCTCCAGTATACCAATCCATCTCATTGCAAATCATCCCCTTTTTATCTGATCTTCTACTTTACCAAGCATGATGACTGTTTGCAGGGATTTGTCCCTGCATGGTGTCCAAAGTATGAAAAGCAAACTCTTGCCATCCAGTTTTCTAAGGAACATTTTGTGTGTGCTTCGTACAACACAGAATTGTTTGTTCTTCTGGAAGTCTATGGTACTTTCAATAGTCTGACACCATAAATCAAATGCACCAATTCTTCTATCCTTATTCAATGTCCAACTTTCACATGCATATGAAGCTGTTGAAAGTCCCATGTCTTGGATTAGGTGTACCTTAATCCTCAAACTGACTCTTTAGTATTGAACACTTTAGATAGTTCTTCTATGGCATATTTGCCAAATGAAACACATACTCTGGTTTATTGATTACTATTTCAATGAGTATTGAGTGTGTATCCAAATAAAATGAAGTTTTTGATAACTTCAATCTTTACTCCACTTATCTAATGACATTTATTGGTCAAGTTGAAAGGACTTTTGCTTTCTTTACATTGAGATGCAATCCATAGTGAAGGCAGTAGCTTTTGTCCTCATCAGTTAACATTTTAAGTCCTCTTTGCTTCCAGAAAATAAGGTTGCATCATTTATGTATTGTGAGTTGTTAATGAATCTTCCAATCCTCTTGCCATCTACCTCACATAATTCAGTTTCTCAGGTTGTTTGCCCAGCATACAAATTGAGTAAGTATGGTGAAAGAATACAACTTGGTGCTCACCTTTCCTGATTTACAATAATTCAGTGTCCCATTGTTCTGTTCAAATGACAGCCTCTTGGTCAATGCAGTTTCCTCATGAGCAAAATTAATTGTTCCAGAATATTAATTATCTGCAATGATGCCCATAGTTTGTCATGATCCACACAATCAAAAGCCTTTGCATAGTTAATAAAGCACAGGCATGCATCTTCTGGTATGCTCTGCTTTCAGTCAAGATTCACCTAATGTGAGCAATTATATAATTATTTGTATGTCCTCATCTAGACACAGCTTGAAACTCTGGAAGGTCTCTATCAAAGCATTTTTTTGAATTATCTATTTCAAATTTTATTTGCATGTGATAATAATGATTTCCACATTTCATTGGGTCACCTCTCTTTGGAATGTGCACTAATATGTATATTTTCCAATCAGCTGGCTAGGTAGCTAAGTTCCAAATTTCTTGGCATAGATGATTGAGTGCCTCCAGTGCCAATGAATTTTTGGAAAGTTTTCAATTTGATTTTCATCAGTTTCTGGTACCTTATTATTTATAGATGCCTTCAGTGAAACCCAGCATTCTTCCTTCAGTACCATTAGCCCTTGATCATATGTTATATTTTATAATGTTTGAATATTAACCATTTCTTTTTGGTACAGTGATTCTGTGTATTCTTTCCATCTTCGTTTGATTCTTCCTGCATTATTCAATATTTTGCCCATAGAATCTTTCATATTGCAAGTCCAGGCTTGAATTATTTCCCAGTTCCTTCAGCTTAAGTAATGCTTAGCCTATTCTTTCCTTTTTGCTAATTTTAGCTCTTTGCATACTTCATTAAAATTTTTAACTTTGTCTTCTTGAGATATCCCTTGAAAATTTCTATTTATGTGTTTTACCTCATTATTTCTTCCATTTTCTTTAGCATCTCTACGTCTAGAAGAAAGTTTCAGAGTATCTACTGATATTCATTTTTGTCTTTTCATTATTTCTTGTCTTCTTAATTAACTTTTGCTTTCTTCCTGTATGATGTTTTTGATGTCATACCACAACTCTTCTGGCCTTTGGTCTTTAGTGTCTAAGGTATCAAATCTGTTCTTTGGATGATAACTAAATTCAGGTGGCATATGTTCAAGGTCATATTTTGCCTCTCATGAACTATCATATGAGAAATTGATGGTCTGGCCAATAGTCTGACCCTGGCCTTGCTTTGGTTAACATTATAGAACTTTTCCACTAACTATTTCCAGAGATTTAGGTAATTGGATTTCTGTGTATTCCATATGATGAGGTCTATATGTAGTCATCTTTTATGTTTAAAAAAGGTATTTGCAATTAAGAAATCACTGGTTTTGCAAAATTCTATCATGGGAACTCCAGCGTCATTTCTATCACCAAACCATAGTTTCCAACTACTGATCCTTCCTTTTTGTTTCCAACCTTTACAATCCAATAGCCAGTAATTTTCAGTACACCTTGATTGTATGTTTAATCAGTTTCAGACTGAATAATTTTATAGAATTCTTCAATTTCAATATCATTGGATTTAGTGATTGATGCTTACATTTGAATAGTAATTATACTATTAAGGAGCTCTGGTAGCATAGTGGTTATGAATTGGGCTGTGAACCACAAGGTCAGCAGTTCGAAACTACCAGCTGTTCCATGGGAGAAAGATGAGGCTTTCTGCTCCCGTAAAGATTTACAGCCTCGGAAACCCTGTACAGGGTCGCTATGAGTTGGAACTGACTCCACGGCACATAACCACCACCAACAATAATAATATAACCATTATTAAAATTTACTCATCTGTCTGTTTATCATACTGTGGTAGTTTGTGTGTTGCTGTGATTCTGGAAAATATGCCATAAGTATTTTAAATACCAGCCATGGTGGACAGTTTGCAGATGAAAAAAACATATAAAGGCAAACTAGGAAGAAGGCTAGCCAGACTACTTCCAAATATTTAGTCACTGAAAACCTTATGAAATTATTTGGTAGTGAATACTGTCAGGTAGCACCAGAATATTGAATATTGAAACATGATTAAAAGCACCAGATTATTGTCAGCTATGGTGTTGAAAGATGACCCCCTCAGATTGGAAGACACTCAAACTACTACTGGGGAGAGTTGCCTAATCAAAGCAGAGTTGACTGTAATGACACAGATGAAGTAAACTTTCAGTACCTTAATTTGCTGATGGGGCACAACTCAAACTGAAGCTGTAAATATCTATTAATAATCAAAACATGAAGTGTACTACGTATGAATCTAGAAAAAATTGAAGTTGTCAAAAATGAAATGGAACACATAAAAATCAATATCATAGGCATTGCTGTTATTAAGTGTCGTCGAGTCAGTTCCAACTAGCAGTGACACTGTATCCAGTTTCCAAGGAATGGCTGGTGAGCTGGAACCACCAATCTTGTGGTTCAAACCATCAACTTTGCAGTCCAGTTAATTAACTCACAGTGCCACACCAAGAACACTTCACAGGCATCAGTGAGTTGAAAATGACTGGTATTGGACATTTTGAATACGAGAATCAAATGGTTTATTTTTCTGGGAAATGACAAATTGAGGAGGAATGGTGTTGCATTCATCCTCAAATAGAAGATATCAAGCTCTGTTTTGAAGTACAATGCTGTGATTGGGTAATATTTGTAAACCTACAAGGAAGATGGGTTAATATCATTATTACTCAAATGTACACACCAACCACTAAAGCCTGTGATGATGAAATAGAAGAATTCTACCAATTTCTTCTATCTGAAGTTGATCAAACATGTATTCAAAAATCATTGTTAATTATTGGTGATTGAGATACAAAGATTAGAAAAAAAGAAGAAGGATAAGTAGTTTGAAAATGTGGCATTTTTGTTAGAAATGAAGCTGGAGATTGCATGATAGAAGTTTTCAAGATCATTGGCTTCTTCATTGCAAATATTATTTTCAAACAACATTAAAGATGACTATACACATGGACCTCACCAGATAGATTACACAGATAAAAAATTGAGTACATCTGTGTAAAGGTAGGGTGGAAAAGCTCCATTTAATCTGCCAAAATATGGCCAAGGGCTTAAGCTGAAGAAAATTAAAACAAGTCCGTGAGAGTCCAAATATGACCTTGAATCTATCCTACCAGATTTAGAGATTACCTGAACAATAGATTTGATGCATTAGATACTAATGGCTGAAGACCAGAAGAGTTATGGGATGATATCAAGAACATCATACAGGAAAAAAGCAAAATGTCATTAAGAAGACAAGAAAGAATGAAAAGATCAAAATGGATGTCAGAAGAGACACTGAAACTTGCTCTCCAGTATAACGATGCTAAAGCAAATGGAAGAAGTGAGGAGGCACAAAAGCTGAACAGAAAATTTCAAAGGTCAGCTTGAAAAAACAAAATCAAATATTATTATGCATTGTGCAAACACTTGGAATTAGAACACCATAAAGGAAGAATTCAATCAGCATTTCTGAAGAGATACCATATGATTAAGAGCCAATGATACTGAAGGAAGCAGTCCAAGGTGCATTGAAGGCATTGGCAAAGAGCAGGGTTTGAGAAATTGATAGAATACAAATTGAAATCTTTCAAAAAACTGATGTTGCACTGGAGACACTCACTCATATATATCAACAGATTTGGAAGTCAGTTACCTGGCCAATTGACTGGAAGAGATCCATATTTGCACCCATTCCAAAGAGAGGTGACTCAACGGAATGCAATAATAATCAGAAAATACATTCATTTCTCATGCAAGCAAAGTTTGCTGAAAGTACTTAAAAATGTCTGCAAATGAACATCAACAGAGAACTGCCAGAAGATGATGTGGGACATGGGATAGCATTGCTAATGTCATATGGATATTGGTTGAAAGCAAAGAATATCAGAAAGATGTTTACCTGTGCTTTACTGA
>NW_006408586.1:1012764-1026464 GCF_000296735.1 Chrysochloris asiatica
ATGATACAACCTTGCTTGCTGAAAGTGAAGAGGACTTAAAATACTTACTGATCCAGATCAAAGACCCCATCTCAATGTAAAGAAAAAAAAAAAAATCCTCACCACTGGACCAATAAATGACAACCATGTATATAGAGAAGAGATTGAAGTTGTCAAAGACTTCTGTTTGCTCTGACCAGTCATCAACAATGAAGAAATCAAACAAGGTATTGCATTAGGCAAACCTGCTGCATAAGACTGCTTTAAAGTTTTCAAGAGCAAAAATGTCAATTTGAGGGCTAAGGTGTGCCTGGCTCATGCCATAATATTTTCAATAACCTCATATGCATGTTATTGTTATATAGTGAATATAGTTAAATAGTGAATAAGGAAGTACATAAAAGGATTGATGCATTTCAGTTATGGCGTCAGAGAAATATATATGGTGTTGGATGAGAATGGAGTGCCAAGAGAACAAATAAATCTTTTTTGGAAAAATTCCAGCCAGAATGCTCCTTGGAAGCCTGGCTGGCCAGACTTCTTTTCTCATACCTCAGGCATATTATCAGCAGGGACCAGTCCCTATAGAAAGGCATCATATTGGTTACAGTGGAGGATATGAGGAAGACCCACAAGGAAATGCATTGACACAGAGGCAGTAGCAATGGGCTGAATCATAGTTCAACTGGTGAGCTTGAACCACAGATCTTGCAGTTCAAATGACTTTGCAGTCTGGCACATTAACCCACAACACACCTGGATTCCATTTATTTAGAGAAGATATAATCCAATTCTATAGAACTTATTTTTCCCAACAAGTAAAAAGATAGTCTTCTCTACTGATTTTAAGAGACTAGCATTATGTTAGTATCAAAACCAGACAAAGTAATTGCAAGAAATTAAGTACAGTTCAGCTCATATTTCACTCACATTCTATCTGGGAATATATTTTACCTCTTTATAGAACAGTTAGTACTGGTAGCAAGGCATCATCTAGTTCTTCTGGTCTCAGGATAGGTATGGTTGGGCTCATGTAACTTGCTTGTTCTCTGTGCTTTTGGTTAACTTCATTTTGTTCCTGAAGAATAGAGACCAGTAGTTTTATGTATTGTTCTTTTGATGGGTGTAGTGTTCTTTCTATATATGGTTGATGGTTTTATTAAGTTCTCAGTGTCCTTAGTGATCTTCCTTTTAGATGTTGTTGTTAAGTGTCATTGAGTCAGTTCCAACTCACAGCAAACCTGTATAGAATTTCTGAAGAGTGGCTGGTGAGTTTGAATCACCAAACTTGGAGTTAAAACTGACCTTGCAGTCCAGTACATTATCCTACAACACCATACCAGGACACCTCCTTTTTTGATAAGACACTTTCATTTATAAACACATATCTTCTGAGATACTCTGCCTATAATTAATAGTGGTTTGATGAAGTCCCATACTATTATTATAATGCACACTATTTCTACTTTCTTATTAGTTGGAATGATTTATGTATTTTGTGGTACCATTGTTAGGTGTATATATAACTATTGTGTCTATCCACTGGATTATTTTGTTATTATGTTATGTCCTTTTATTTCTTGTGGTGGTGGTGGTGGTGTATGGTGGAGTAGGCCCTGACTCATAGTGAACCCGCATAGGGTTTATGAGGCTGTAAAGCCTCATCTTTCTCCCACGGAACAGTTAGTAGTTTTGAACTGCTGACCATGCGATTAGCAGCCCAACTCACAACCACTACACTATCAGAGCTCCTTTCCTATCCTTTGTAGTAGCATTTTATTTAAAGTCTGTTTTATCAGTATGTGCTACCCTGTTCTTTTTTTGTTTACTGGCTTCATGATAGACTTTTCTCCAACACTTTTCTGAGTCTGTGTGTGTTATGTCTACATTGTGTTTCTTTTTAACTTTTTATTGTGAATTGAGTGAAGGCTTACAGGCAAGATCATCAACTTTACATTAAACAAAGCATACACTTTGCTTCATTTCTATGATTACAATCTCCTCCCTGTAAAATGTTATCCCACTTCCTTTCTGTGGTTTCTATCTGCATTCCATCCCCTTCCTATCCCTTCTCAAAATTTTCCTTGGGAACATGTCACCCTTTTGATCCCAAATGATTGACCACTCCATGGTGAGAATAGCTTCCCTTTGTTGTTTTCCCCCACCCATAAACCTATGCTTGACTGAAAATTGAGGCATGAAGGTGAGTTGTTTCCAGAGCTGAAGGGGTGGTCAAGGGTCATAGTCTCAGGTCTTTCCAGTCTTTTTCTGTACAGTAATCCTGGTATCATTATTATTAAATCATTTTGAGTTTTCTTCCACATTTTCTTCCACTCTATCAAGGGCCCTCTAATGTGATCCCTTTCAGAATATTTTCTTGTAGTAGTTGGGCACTATCTAGTTCTTCTGGTCTCAGAGTTATAGAGCTTGATGTTCATTATTCCATTTCATTGTTTCCAAGCCTTTTCAATTCTAATTATTCTTCTTTCTTAATCACATATAGAGACTTATAATGGCACCTTAGACAGCCACTCATGAGCTTTCAAGATCCCAAATACTATTCGCTCAAAGAGGATACTAGAACATTGTCTTGTGGACTATGTTATGCCAGTTGACCATGATGTCTTCTTAGACTATGGTCCTGAGACACCAGGTCCAAAAATCGATTATATATATACCACTATGGCTCCCTTATCCATTCAGCCTGTCTCAATCCATGTAACCATAATCTATATATGTTGTTGTTGTTAAGTGACACAAAAGGCCATTCAGAACTCAGGTGCACCTGACCCAATTCATGGCATTTTCAGTAACCTTATATGCATGTGAAAGTTAGATAATGAATAAGGAAGGAAGACTCTAGAAGAATTAATACATTTGGGTTGTGGTGGTAGAAAAGAATATTGAAAGTGCCATGGACTGCCAAAGGAACAAACACATTTGTGTTGGAAGAACTATAGTCAAAATGTTCCTTAGCAGCCACAATAGCCAGACTTCTTCTCTTATACTTTTGCCATAACCTGAGGGACCAGTCCCTGAAAAAGGCCATTGTGCTTTTTAAAGTGGAGGTTCAGCAAAAAAGATGGAGATCCCCAAGTAAATGGATTAACATAGTGGCAGCATCAATGAACTCAAATGTAGCAATGATAGGAGGTTTGCACAGGACCGGGTAGTGTTTCTTTCTGTTGTCCATAAGGTTGTTATGAGTTATTACTGATTCAATCACACCTAACAACTACAAATATGTTTAGATATTTATATTAATACCCTAATACATTTACTTATATAAACATATTTACGGATATACGAATACATATATTCAATTAGATATGTATAGTATATATCATCTCCTATGTCTTATGACCTTTAGAGTTCTAAGAAGAAATCCGTATTTGTATCTAGGGAAATCCCTTGATATACTGTATTTTGTTTTTCTCTGTCTGCTTTCAAAAATTTCCTCTTTTCTTTTTTTAGAAAATTTTAGTGACATGTTACATACTTAATTTTTTTGATATCTCTTCTGATTGGGGTTCATGTCATTTCCTGTGTTTGCAAATTTGCTTTTCTATTCAAATCTTGAAAATTCTTTCTTGTTGTCTCTTGGAACTGGTTTCCATGTCTTTATTGTTGTCATAGTTCTTATGATATATTCCTTAATGAAATCTCATATTTCCTTTTTGGTTTATTTACTTTTCATTTTTCCTATTTAATTTCCTGAGACATGATGATTTCTGTTATGTTGTATTCTAGTTCATTGATTTTATCTTCCAACTGTTCAACTCTATTATTGAGTGTTGCTTTTCCTTCTTCTCATGTTGTTGTTGTTTGGTACCACCAGAGCACTTCCAATCCATAGCAATCCCTTATAGGGTTTCCCAGAAGCAACTGGTGATCTCGAAAAACTGACCTTGTGATTGAAGCCCACTTTGCAGTCCAGCACATTAATACAAGCTCCAGCTAGTTTATTCTTCACTTCTAGTAGATATCTTTGGATTGTTTGTGTTTGTGTGTGTGTTTTCTTCTTTACGCTTTCAGTTTCCATTGATTCTGTCAACTTATTTCTTCCTTTGTTTCCTTATCTATCTTAGTTTGATATCTGTGGAATTTTTGCTTTCTTTAAATAGATTAACCCTATAGTAAGAAAATCATTCAGTGTCCCATTTTCTGTTTGAACAACTGCCTCTTGGTCCAAGTACAGATTTCTCATGAGCATAATTAAATGTTCAGTAATATTCATACTTCAAAATGTTGTCCATCGCTTGTCATGATCCACATAATAAAAAAACCTTTGCATAGTCAATAAAGCACAGGCAAACATCTTCCTGGTATTCCCTGCTTTCAGCCAAGATCCATTGGACATCAGCAATGATATCCCTCATTCCACGGCCACTTCTGAATCCAGCTTGAACCTCTGGAACTTCTCTGTCAATACATGCTTGCAGCCATTCCTGTATTACCTTGAGTAAAATTTTACTTGCATGAGATATCAAAGAGATTGTCTGATGATTTCCTCATTACATTGGGTCAGCTCTCTTTGCAATGGGCACAAACACAGATCTCTTCCAAACATTTGGCCAGATAGTTGTCTTCCAAATTTCTTGGCATAGATGAATGAGTGTTCTAGTGCTGCTTCACTTTCTCAAAAGATTTCAATTTTTATTTCATCAATTCCTGGTGCCTTGTTCTTTGCCAATTCCTTCAGTGCACCTTGGACTTCTTACTTCAATATCATTGGCTCTTGATCATATGCTACCTCTTGAAATGAATGAACATTGACCATTTCCTTTCGGTACAGTGACTCTGTGTATTCCTTCCATCTTCTCTTGATGCTTTCTGCATCATTCAATAATTTGCCTAGAGAATCCTTCACTAACGAAAGTCGAGGCTTGAATTTTTTTTCAGTTTTGAGTTGAGAAATGCTGAATGTTTTCTTCCTTTTGGATTTTCTGACTCCAGATCTTTGCACATTTGTTATAAAATTTGACTTTGTCTTCTCCAGGTGACCTTCGAAATTTCTGTTCAGCTCTTATAACTCCTCATTTCTTCCTTTTGCTTTAGCATCTCTACGTTGGAAAGCAAGTTTCAGTGTCTCTTCTGACATCCATTTTGGTCTTCAAAACTAAGTTTAGAAATTAAACTTAATTTTAATTACAAACTTAATTTTAAAATTAAGAAAGTTTTGTGGCAGGGTTGTATTCTTTCACCATATTTATTCAACCTATATGCTGAGCAAATAATATCAGAATCTGGGTTATATGAAGAAAAATGTGACATCAGTCTTTGAAGAAGATTCATTATTAACCTGTGATATGCAGATGATGCAACCTTGCTTGCTGAAAGTGAAGAAAACTTAAAATATTACTGATGAAGATCAAAAACCACAGACTTCAGTATGGATTGCATCTCAATACAAAGAAAACAATAACCCTCATCATTGAACCAATAAACAACATTCTTAATGGAGAAAAGATTGAAATTGTCAAGGACTTCATTCTTCTTGGATCAACCATCAGCACTTATAGAAACAGCAGTCAAGAAATCAAATGACTTATTGCATTAGGCAAATATGCTGCACAAGACCTTTTTAAAGTGTTGAAGGGCAAAAATGTCAGCTTGAGGACTAAGGTACGCCTGACCCAAACCATATTATTTTCAACAATCTCATATGCATGTTAAAGCTAGACAGTGAATAAGGAAGACCATAGAACAATTGGTGTATTATTGTTATGGTGTTGGAGGAGAATATTGAAAGTGCCATAGGCTGCCAAAAGAACAAACAGATCAGTGTTGGAAGAAGTGCAACCAGAGTGCTCCTTGGAGGCCAGGATGATCAAATTTTGTTTGTCATACTTTGGACATATTGTCAGGAGGGACCAGTCACTGGAGAAGGATATCGTGTTTGGTAAGGTTGAGGGTCAAAAAAAAAGAAGACAACCCCCAGTGAGATGGATTAGCAAAGTAGCAGCATCAATAGGCTCAAGTGAGGTTGGGCCAGGACCTGGCAGAGTTTCATTATATTGTGCATAGGGTTGTTATGAGTTGGTACTGACTCGATGGCACCTAACAACTATAACATAGTAAGAAAAGTATCATTTCTTTACATTATTTTTGTCTCCTTAGGAGAAATTTCCTGCTCATTATTTTTTAACTTGACTGATTCGTTTTCACTTACGATTTTGAATGTTTTATTGTTTTTTATTGAATTTGACACTTTTGCTGCCTTCATTATAAGCAGAAAATTTTTAATTAGTACCTGACTGCCAAATGAAAAGCTTGGGTCCTGCACCCATCAGGTGTTCCTCAAGACAATAGTGTGCTAGACCACATCTGAAAAGACTCACAACTTCAGGAACATCACAGAGAAATACACTCAGTCACATGGAGTTGCACTATGAGTCATAACAATGCCTTAGATGGAGTCCTGGTATGGTACTGTAGGATAAGAACTGGATTACAAGGTTGGTTTTACTTGAAAAGTATGTGGCTCAAACTCACCAGCTGCTCCTTAGAGACCATATACAAAGTCACTTGAATCAGAACTAATTCTATTGCACTTAAGAGCAATGACATAACCAATGACAAAGGTAACAATTGTATGCATTCCTTTTCATTTTTAAGTAGTTCTAATTTTCCTAGATCCATACTTTGTGTCATCCAAATTTTCATTGTTGATGGAAGTTTGCACCTGTATCTTCTTATTTTGAATTTTGTTCCATTGACAAATGAAGGTACACAAAGCTCTGCTCCACCTACATCATGAAGGTCAATTGTCCTTTGATGAAGTGGTTCTTTCTCAGTGGTATTTTTAAGTGCCTTCCAATCTGATGGGCTCATCTTCTGGCACTATGCTAAACAATACTCCAATAGTAGTCATAAATTTTTCAGTGACTAACCATTCAAAATTAGTGCCTATCCTAATTCCTAGTTTACCTTATTCTGGAAACTCCACTGAAATTTATTAGCCACAGGTGGCCCTGCTGCCATTTAAACTACTGATAGTGTGGCTGCCAGCATCACAGCAACACACTTCACTTTATAACAAATTGACAGATTAATGGAGGATACATTTTATAATAACCACTAATTTAAATATAGAATTAATATCTTAAAATAATACTAACCTTTGAAAACCATAAAATTATTTCTGTATAGAGTCTGACATTACTTAAACTTTTTATAATTTTATTTAAGGAACACATGCTCTTTATAATAGATGAAGAATATTGGTAAATGACATGAATCCATCATCATTAACATTCTTAAATTCTTCTTATATTAATTGATTTATTTTACCTGCTAATTTAATATAATGAACAGATTTAGTCATCTATTTGTTTAAGATCATTTGAAATATATTTTGCTTATATTATCATACATTTTCCTATAATAAATATTGCAGTTAGGCACCATCGAGTCAGTTCTGACTCATAATGATCATCTAAAGTGCTTCCAAGGAGCACCTGCAGAGTTTGAACAGTTGATGTTGCAGTTCAAATGGACCTTGTGGTCCAGTGCATTATCCTGCAGCACCATACCAGGATTCCTTAATCTGTGCTTTCATGTAAGAGATTGAGGAGTCAATGTTGATAAATATATTTTTTTAAATCTTAAAAATGTTATTCAATATTCACCAATGTAATATATAAAAGAATGAAGTATTTTAGTATCTCATAAATTAGATTTTATTATAGCCTGTAAATCAGGAAGCTGTGGCTCTGCATAGTAAAGCTCTCACAAGGAAATAATATTAATTAATTTTTGGACCTAGTGGTATAGTCTCAACAGGAATAGTTCAGGTGCTGATTTTCTTCAAGTTTTTTTTTTACGCAATTTAAATTGAGATTCTATCAAAATTATTCACACACATTAAAAATTTGCACAATACAGAATGAAGTAAAGAGAGAAATGTAGCTGAAAGGATGTTTCACAAAAATCAGCTTTAGGATATGGAAATGTGAAAATATAAAAAGAGCAAAAAACAAGCAAACTAAGATCTACTTGTATAATTAAAGTGAGAATTCAATGTTTTCTTTACAGTAAAGAGATCAATTGGACAGAAAATGATTACTTTTTTCTGAGTTTCTAGATGTCCCTTGAAATGATTATTAGATATAGGCTTGCTGATGTTAAACTATCAGTTTTTTCTCTATGATATTTCATTATCTTCTCATTCTGTATCTTGTCTTATTATTAATTTCTATTGGTTCAACCTACCAGAAACACAGGTTATCATTAAAATGCAGAAAGAAAGCAATATTTTAATTACTAAAAATATAATTCTATTTATTAATATGCAAAAGAAAAGACATAATTTTATAAGATTATCTCTACCACCTGACAGCCAGTTTGTCATACACTGGTGGCTTGCATGTTACTGTGATGCTGAAAGCTATGCCACCAGTATTTTAAATACCAACAACCATTAACCCATGGTAGATAGGTTTCAGCTGAACTTCTGAACTAAGACAGAGTACAGATAAGGAGAGGCAAACTACTTGTGAATATTTAGTTACTGAAAACCTTATGAATGGGACTGGAGCACTATCACAGGCCATTGGAATATTGAATACTGAAACATTATGAATAGCACAAGAACATTGTCAAACATCATGCTGGAAGATGAGACCTTCAGAATTGAAAGTACTAAAATTTGAATTGGGAAGAGCTGCCTCCTCAAAGAGGAGATATTGTTGATGACATAAATGGAGCAAAACTTTTGTGCCATTCATTTGCTGATTTTGCTGACTAGGCATGACTCAAATTGATGAGAAACAGCTGTAAACATTCATTAATAACAGGAACATGGAATGTAAGAAGTATGAATCTAGGAATATTGGAAGTTGTCAAAAATGGAATAGAGCACATAAAGATTGGGATCCTAGGCATTAGTGAGCTGAAATAGACTTGTACTGGTGATTTTAAATCAGATAATCATATGGTTATCTATGCAAGGAATGACAAATTGAAGAGAAAAGACATTACATTCAACATCAGAAAGAACATGTGAAGATTTATCTGGAAATATAATGATAAATGTGATAGCAAAATATCCATTTACCTACAAGGAAGACTAATTAATACCAGTATTATTCAAATTTACCCACCAACCAATAAGGTCAGTAATGATTAAATTGAAGAACTCTACCAACTTCTTCAGTCTGAAATTGATCAAATAGGCAAGTAATATGTATTGATATTTACAAATTGGAAACAAATAGGAAGGATCAGTGATTAGTAAATATGGCCTTGGTGATATAAATGATGCTAAAGATCACATAATAGAGTTTTGCAAGACCAATGACTTTTACATTGCAAAAGCTTTTTATAACAACATAAAAGATGGTTATACATATAGATCTTTTCAGATGTAATACACAACATTCAAATTAACTACATGTTTTGGAAGAGACGATGGTAAAGCGCCATACCATTAGCCAAAACAAGGTCATGAGCAGACTATGGAACAGACCATCAATTGCACATATGCAGTTCAGGCTGAAATTTAAGATTAAAACAAGCCCAAGAGAGCCAAAATATGACCTTAAACATATCTCACCTGAGTTTAGACATCATCTCAACAACATATTGGATGCACTATATGCTAATTACTGAAAACCAGATGAGTTGTGGAATGACATCAAGAAAATCAAAGAAGAAGAACACTAAAGACTGTTAAGGAGAAAGGAAAGAAGGAAAATACAAAAATGGATGAAAAATAGACTCTAAAATTTGCTCTCTAACATTGATATAGAAAAGGAAATGGAAGAAATGAGGCAATTAAATAGCACACAGAAATTTTCAAAGGGCTGCTCAGAAAAATAAAGTCAAGTATTATAATGAATTATGCAAAGACCTGGAATTAGAAAAACAAAAAGGAAGAATATGCTAACTGAAGAAAAAATTCAAGCCTCTAATTGAATATTGAACGAATCTACGGGAAGAATATTGAATTACATAGAAAGCATCAAAAGAAGATGGAAGGAATACAGAGTCACTCTACCAAAAAGAAATAGTCAATATTCAACAATTTCAAGAGGTAGCATATGATCAAGAGCCAATGACACTGACAGAAGAAGTTCAAGGAAACTGAAGGCACTGGCAAAGAACAAGCTTCAGGGAATTGGTGGAATACAAATTGAAAATTTTTCAACAAACTAATGCTTCACAGCAGACACTCATTCATATATGCCAATAATTTTGGAAGATAGTTACCTGGTTTGGAAGAGATCCATATTTGTGCACATTCCAAAAAGAGGGGACCCAAAGGTATGTGGAAATCATTGATACAATATCACATGCACATTAAATTTTGCTAAAGACAATTCAAAAACAGCTGCAACTGTAAATTGACAGATAATTATGAGACATTCAATCGGGATTCAGACAATGATTTGATAAAAGGTGTAACATTGCTGATGTCAGATGGATCTTGGATGAAAGCAGAAATTACCAGAAAGATGTTTATCTTTGCTTTTTAAGTATACAAAGGCCTTCACTTGTGTGAGAATGACAAGCTATGGATAATTTGCGAAGAATAGGCATTCCAGATCATTTAATTGAGCTCATGAGCTCTGTTCGAACAACTGCTTCTTGGTCCAGGTACAGATTCCTCAGAAGTACAACTAAATGTTCTGGAATACTCATATTTTTCAATGGTTTCCATATGCTTGTCATGATCCGTACAATTGAAAGCCTTTGCGTAGTCAATGAAGTATAGGTAAACATGTTCTGATATTCTCTGCTTTCAGCCAAGATCCACCGGACATCAGCAATGATATCTCTCATTCCTCGGCCTCTTCTGAATCCAGCTTGAACCTCTGGAAGTTCTCTGTCAATGTATGATTGTAGCCGTTTCTGTATTACCTTTAGCAAAACTTTGCTCGCTTGAGATATCAAAGAGATTGTCCGATGATTTCCGCATTCTGTTTGGGTCACAAACATGGATCTCTTCCAATCAGTCAGCCAGATAGTTGTCTTCCAAATTTCTTGGCAGAGATGAGTGAGTGCCTCTTGTGCTGCCTCACTTTCTTGAAAGATTTCAATTTTTATTCCATCAATGCCTGCTGTCTTGTTCTTTGCCAATTCTTTCAATGCCCTTTGAACTTACTCCCTGAGTATCATTGGTTCTTGTTCATATGGTACCTCTTGAAATAGTTGATAAAGTGTAGGATCAGTGAAAAAGCAGAAATCCCCCAACAAAGTGAACTGGCACCGTGGTAGCAGGAATGAGCTCAAACATTAAAACAATTGTGAGTATGGTTCAGGACCGGGCAGTGTGTTGTGTATAACGTCACTATGAGTTGGAATTCACTAGATGGCATTTAACAACAGCAACAATGAAATTATGTAAAAATTCAATTCCAAATCAAATATATTTTACAATGTTTAAGTTCTATTGTTGAATACTGGTGTGGTGCTATGGGATAATGCACTGGACCGCTAAGCCAGTTTGAACAGCAACATCGGCTGTTCAAACTTACCAGCTGCTTCTTGGAAACACCATACAAGGTCACTATGTGTCAGAACTGACATGATGGCACTTAAGAACAACAAATAACAACAAAGTTTCATTGTATTTTTTCAGTATAATTTCTGTTTCCTAATCGGTTGACTCCACAACACCTAACAAATGAATTTTCTTTGCTTTCATTATCTTTGCTGATTTTACTTTTCTTTACCATCATAAATAGTTTCTGTTACATGCTGGGTTGTTTTGTTGACATTTGACTCATATCAGTCTCTTGTGAAAAAGTAGAACTGTCTTGCAGGGTTTTATTGGCTGAAATGATTGTTGAAGCAGATTACCAGATTTTTCTTTGGAGAAGTCAATCACTAGCTTTTTGATTGTTTTTGTTGTTATGTGCCATTCTGACCCATAGTGACCTGTATAGGGTTTCTGAGGAGTAGCTGGTGAGCTTGAATTGCAGACCTTGTAGTTCAAACGGCTTTGCAGTCTTGCTCATTAACTCTCAGTGTCACACCAGGACTTCCATTATTGAAGTATTTAATCATCATAGAAAACATAAACTAAAGCATTAACAGTGAGGAAAATAATAATAATAATAATAATAATAATAATAATAATAATAATAATAATAATAAACAGAATCCCAACATTTTATGACAATATTCTATTTATATTTTTAAGTATTAAAACCCTTTACACATGTAAAGTATCATATAATTCACAATAAAACATTAAAAAAAAAACCTTTCCAGAATGTTATCAAATGACACATGCATTATCCATTATTGTCATCTTAAAATTAAATTTGTAATAACAGCAATCACGTTGGCTAAATGGCTATTTGTGATCTTGTACACCTGAAGAGACAATGCAACTCAATTTTGAAGACACATGCAATATTTCTCCTGAAGATTTCTAAATATCATGGGTCACCTATTTATTTCACAAACTTAGAAAAAATAGACCTGGTGGTAGAGGTGAAATGATTTTTTGAATTGCAAGTAGCAATAGGACAGACTGATTCACAAATAATTTGACTTATACGATTTTATTGTATTACATTCAATTTGTATTCATTAAAACACATACATTTAAATTATAATTTTGAAAAGAATGTTAGCAATAGGAAATTATCCCATTACCTTGAAAAATAACATCCATGTTTATTTGATGCCAAGACTCATTTAAGTAGAATTTCTGAGAATATGCCAGATTTGGTGTTAAATTTTAAATTTGTTGCAACAACAACAAAAACAATGGCTAAAGTGCTTATGTGCAACCAAATATCTCATGGGATTTGGCTCTTTGTTATGTATGTTTAGGGTTATGGTTTTACTCCAGTTAATTTAACTAATACCTTGTTTAGTTCTTGCATAATGCCTGGAATCTTAGAGGTTTGTCAACAGCAATACAAAGTACAATAATTAGTTGCTAGTTGCATGGATGAAGGATGAAGATTCAGAAATAAGAGGAGAAAATTGTATGTGTGGCTAATTACTTCTGTGACTAACTTTCTCCTTTTCCTTGAGATCAGAACTGAATGGTACCCTTTTTTCAGTGTTTTGAATAAGGATTCTGTAGATTTCTAATCTAAAGTAGTAAAATGTAGAACAGAATTCCAAATTCCCACAGTCTACAGAATTTCTTAAGAAGTTAGAGCTGGATGAACCCTCAGAATAATTGCACTATGAAACATTAAACTGTAAATCTTAAACCAAATAAGGGTTGTAGTTGCTATTTTTACTAGGTGCTGTCAAGTCAGTTTAGACTCATACCAAATTTATGCACAACAAAACAAAACACTGCCTGTACCTGCACCATTTTCACAATTGTTTTTATATTTGAGTCCATTGTTGCTGCCCCTGTACTAAATAATCTCCTTGCGGCAGGAGAGCAGGGGGTACCTATTTTTCACCGACCATCCACTTTACTATGCATGATGTCCTCCAGGGATTGGGGCTGCCAAACAAGAAATCCAAAGAATGAGAAACAAAGTCTCACCATTCTTTCTTTTAATGAGTATTCTGGCTGAACTTCGGCCAAGATAGATTTGTTTGTTCTTCTGGCATCCAAGGTGCTTTCAATATTCTTCTACAATACCATGCTTCAAATATATCAATTATCTTATGGTCTTCTTTATTCATTTCCCATTTATCACATTATCACATTAGATAACTGAAAATACCATGGCTTGGGTTAGGGGCTTCTCAGTCCTCACACTGACATCTTTGCACTTAAACACTTTAAAGAGGTC
>NW_006408586.1:1026989-1028653 GCF_000296735.1 Chrysochloris asiatica
CAACGTTATTCATAGCTTGTCATGATCCACTCATTCAAAAGCCTTTGCATAGTCAATAAAGTACAAATAAACACCTTTCTGGTATTGTTTGCTTTCAGTCATGATCCATTTGGCATTAGTAATGATATCCCTCATTCCACTTCCTCTTCTAAACCTGGCTTGAATTTTTGGTAGTTCCCTTTTATATGGTGCACATTTTTAAATATTATTTTTGGCAAAATTTTATATGTGCTGATAATAATTATATTGGTCACTCATTCCATTGGGTCAGCTTTCTTGGAGATGGAGAGAAATATGGATCTCTTCCAATCAGTTGGCCAAATAATTGCTCACCTTAATTAAAGTAAATAATTCTCTTGACCATTGTTCTTTTTCAAGAAGTATCTATAGGGAAACTAATTGACAACAACACCTTAAAACATTACAGACAAAATTAAGGGGACTGTGAGCTTATGTTAATTGGGAAGGACCAAATCAGAAAAACAGTGTGAGAATTATTGTATAACTTGAAGAATACAATGAACATAATTACTCATGCAGAAATTACTAAATTGGTGTTTGCTCTGCTCTATATAGTTTAAAGAATAATAAAAACAAAATAAAGCTTTAAAAATGATAAAATAACTTGCCCATTTTTTAAATTTCACCTTTGTTAATATAAAAATTACTCAGCTATAACATTTGAAGTAACAGAGTTAATAATAAAAATGTATTGATAAAGGTGCAGTATACAGAATTTGGTGTTCATGGTGGCGCTGTATGAAAGCACTGGACTGGGAACCACAAGGTCAGAAGTTGAAGCCCACTGTTACTCAACTGGAGAAATCTGAAGCTTTCTGCCCCCATAAAGATTTACAGCCTTGAAAACCTTATACCAGATTGCTATGAATAGGAAAAACTTGACAACACTTAGCAATGACAATGGCATACAGCATTTTTGCTTTTTAAACTTTTTTGGATTGCTGCTCTTATTAAGTTGTTCTTTCATTGAAAACATAAACTCTTCATGAAGGACTCTTCCTAATTATCACTCCACGGAAACCCTATACAGGGTGGCTATGGGTGGGAACCAACTCCACTGCACTTAACAGCAACAACATACTAAATTCGTTGCTTTTGGCTACTCTAGTAGGTTCATTTCAAATCCCTATAGCTATCTCTAGCATATGGAAGCTGTGTTTTCATATGAAAAGTCATATTTGAGTAGAGACCATATTTTCATGTGTCGTGATTGCTGTGGGCATTTGCTCTGAGTAAAGACCAATTTCACTGAGCTGCAGAAAATCACCACCTTCACTCTTACTTCTAAAAAAAAAAAAAAAAAATGGAAACAACGATTTGTGCAGCTGTGGGTTAAAGCACTGGAATGCAATGTCGGTTTGAACTGCAAGGTCTGAGGTTCAAGCTCACCAGTCTCTCCTTGAAAACTGCATATAGGGTCACTATGACTCGTTATGAGTTAGAACATACTTAATGACAATTTAAAATAAACAAAGTAATTTGTCAAGACATAACTGCTTGAAAACATGTACTTTACATGACAGCATCTGAAAATGTTAGAAGGATACACACAATTTAAACAACCTAAAACAATCCAGAAGATAATTTAAAATGAAAATTATTTACAAAAACTAACTAAGCATGGAATAAAGACCTCAATGTGA
>NW_006408586.1:1029893-1030843 GCF_000296735.1 Chrysochloris asiatica
GTATATATATATTTGCTGATCACCAGGATGTATGGGATGAGAGAAGGAGAGGGAGGCAGGGGAAGATAGATCACAGGGTGAGGAATAGACACAGGATAGCTTGGGTGCGGGGAGGTGATGGGTGGGGGGGGCAACACACAAGAAGGGGAAGGTAAATGGAAGAGCAAGGCTGATGGGAGAACAGTTAGGTAGGTTCCAATGGGTTAAGTAGAACAGAGGTAAATGATGATGTATGCACAACCTTGGAACAACAGGGCTCTGGGATACAGGGATTGAGGCACAGTTTGAAGGGGTAAAAGAGGGGAATAGTGTTAAGATGCTTAGATGACTTTTTTTTTTAATGTTTTTATTGTGAATTATGTGCTAGTTTACATGGGAGAACATAGTTTTACATTCATCCTATCATATATCGTTTCATTGCCATGGTTAAAATCCCCAGCCAACTAAAGGCTGCCCCCAGTCATCAGCACACAGCCCCTTTCCCTCTCTGGGTCCAAAGTACCCAGCTGCTCCATATTTACACATCATCGTCTCTGTCTCCATCTCTTGTGTCACTGCTTCTCTCGGTAGGGTCCCGTTCTCTGCTCTTCTCCCTTAATGGTCCCAGGAACCTGCACTCCTAGATTACAACGTTAATCACTACCCTCCATTTGATACAAAACGTGTACCTTTACATTTCCAGCCCTCACAAACAGTCCTGATAACAATTATTAACTATTTTATCACAAGAGACCTATCCATATCTCCTTTCATCAGCCGCACCCAGACAGATTGGCTACTACTCAGTAGAGATTCTACCTTCCTCCATGCCCTCTAGATCTAGGAACCCTCTTGAAAGCTTGTAAGCCAGTCACTTCTTGCCTTTTTAGCCCTCCCACCCCCCATTTTGGGTAGCCAATGTCCAGTTGCCCATCCCTGTCTACTCTGTGTGTGGAGGTGGTGAGAATGAT
>NW_006408586.1:1030943-1032023 GCF_000296735.1 Chrysochloris asiatica
TATAATAGCAGAAAAAAAAATCTTTATCCTAATATGAGTATGATGTTAATGTCCTCTTTTTGCTTCTTGCCTTCAAAGCTGCCTGAGAGATTTCAAGATGCCACTGTTGTTGGTTGTTATGCTGTACCTCAGGATTTAATTTAATTTTTGGCCTGTTCTGTTTTTAAACTCTCTTTCCCTCTCTACACCTCTATTCTGGTCTTTCCACTATTTAAAGAAACAAACAGTTAAGGGCTGGCTTTTGGGCTGAGTGTATTTGTGTTCATTTGTTGCTTAAGAACCCACCAGTGGTGAGGGTGGCGGGCCTTCTCTCACTCAGGCATCCCCTCTAGTCATCAGAATGGAGGTGCACAAACAATGGGGTGACAATTAACAGATATAATAATAATAATGTTAATAATAATAATAATAAAAGATAATCAGAAAAAAAACAAAACCAACAAAGTATATTGTCTACCTTTGCTGTGATTTTCCCGTGGCATTTTTCTGTGGTGTGTCTGCTCCTCTGCTTGGTCTTGCCATTTGGCCTCACCCAAGTTGTTGGCTATGGGCCGCCGAGCCCGGCAGATTCAAAAGTATGCAATTTCTTACTTCTGCGTCAAGTTCCACTAGCTATAAGCCTTCAAACTTTTTAAATTTAACTAGCTATGTTGCATGCAAGCAACTACAAGTTCACTTTAGTATAAATCATGGCGGGTTATTACATACCTTGAGGACTAAGAATCAGGGAAGGAATGAAGAGTAATGGGCTGTATGAAGGACTGCATCCTCTTAATGGTGCCATGGCTCTGTATAATAAGCACTGGCCTGCAAACCACAAGGTCTGGGTTCAAGCCTGCCTGCCAGTATGCAGGAGATACCTAGAAAGAGAGTGTGTCCTGGTTAGCAGTGGGGATTAATGCACTGGACTGCAAGGCAGAACCACAATGTTAGAACTGATTGAATAGCACTTAACAATAACATATAAGGACTCCTGGTATGGTGGTTCTACAGGATTAACATTGGACTGCGAACCATGAGGTCAGCAGTTCAAAACCACCAGCTGCTCCTCATAAACACTACACAGGGTTATTATGAGTC
>NW_006408586.1:1032123-1032616 GCF_000296735.1 Chrysochloris asiatica
TAGTTCTCTGTGGGTATGCCACTTACTCTGGGCCCAAAAGTCCCCAGGTCTTGCCATACTGCTGGCTAACCAGGGCTCCAGCCGGATTCACTGGAGTCTATTGAACATTGTAGGCTTAGCTCGCAGCTTCATTGCTGTTTTTCCCTCACTTCCCCTTATAGGTGACGAACGTGGTCACCAATCAGAGAAGGTATTCCCATTGACTCTAGTCTTAGAAGGGGGCTTGCCCTGAGGGTACCTGACCTCTTGACTTGATGTCTCCTAGATGAACAACTTGTTTGTTCTTGTAGTAATCAGTTTGTCTGCTTATATTGTTTTGTAGTTTTCCTGTCAGTCTTCCTTTCAAGAACTATCTACTATTCTCATAGCTTCAGGCTGGTCTGTTTGTCCTTTCAAGTGGATATTTCCCACCTCTGAAGATTCTGGATGCGGTTCAGGATTCCACCTATGGTCTTATGTAATGCAGAGACTCCACAGGAAGCCTCCTTCATAG
>NW_006408586.1:1032716-1033904 GCF_000296735.1 Chrysochloris asiatica
GTACTTCTTCCAACACAGATCTGTTTATTCTTTTGGTAGCCCATGGTACTTTCAATAATATCCTCCAACACCATAATTCAAATATTTCAATTCTTATATTGTCTTCTTTATTAACTGTCCAGGTTTTGCATGCATATGAGGTAATTGGAAATACCATGGCCTGAGGTAGGCACACCATAGTCCTCAAGCTGACATCTTTGCTCTTCAACACATTAAAAAGTTCTTGTACAGCTGATTTGCCCAAAGCAATATGTCGTTTGATTTCTTGACTGCTGCTTCCATGAGTATTGATGGTTGACCTAAGAAGAATGAAGTACTTGACAACTTCAATCTTTTCCTCGTTGATAAGAATTTTGTTAACTGGTCCAGTGGTGAGGATTCTTGTTTTCTTTACATTGAGATGCAATCCATACTGAAGGCTGTGGTCTTTGATCTTCATCAGTAAGTAGTTTAAGTACTCTTTACTTCCAAGCAAGTAAGGTTGTATCATATTCATATCTCAGGTTGTTAATTAGTCTTCCTCCAATCCTGATGCCATGATTTTCTTCATATAACACAGCTTCTCAGTTTATTTGCTCAGCATACATGTTGAATAAGTATGTTGAAAGAATACAACCCTGTCGCACACCTTTCTTAATTTTAAAACATTCAGTGTTTTAAATTTTCTGTTCGAATAACTGCCTCTTGGTCCATGTACAGATTCTTTATGAGCACAATTAAGTGTTCCAGAATACTCATACTTTGCTATGTTGTTCATAGCTTGTCATGATTCACACAATTGAAAGCTTTTGCAGTCAATATAGCACACGTAAACATCTTTCTGGTATTCTCTGCTTTCAGCCAAGATCCATCTGATGTCAGCAATGATATCCCTCATTCCACATCCTCTTCTGAATCCAGCTTGAACCTCTGGAAGTTCTCTGTCAATGTATGATTGTAGCCGTTTCTGTATTACCTTGAGTAACACTTTGCTCGCATAGGATATCAAAGATATTGTCCTATGATTTCTGCATTCCATCGGGTCACCTCTTTTTGGAATGGGCATAAATATGCATATCTACCAATCAGTTGGCTCAAAATCTGTCTTTCCAACTTCTTGGCATAAATGAGTGAGTGCCTTAAGTACCACTTCACTTACTTGAAAGATTTCAAATTTTATTCCATTGATTCCTGGTGCCTTGTTCTTTG
>NW_006408586.1:1034004-1035545 GCF_000296735.1 Chrysochloris asiatica
CTGTGTCTATTCCCTACCGTGTGCTCCACCTTTCCGTCCTTCCCTCACTGCCCAGCCCCCCCACATCCCAGTAACCAGCAAAGAATCCCCCCTCCCACTTTAGTATGGGTTCTTTTTTTAAGTCTTTTACAAAAGTGGTCCTATGCAGTATTTCTCCTTTTGCAACTGACTAATTTCACTCAACACAGTGTCCTCAAGTTCATCCATATAATGCAGTGGCTTGCAGTTTCATTGTGATTCTTCAGGGTAGCATAATATTCCATTATGTGTAATTACCACTGTTTATTTATCCATTCTTCAGTTGATGGACACTTTGGCTGTCTCCATATGTTTGCTATTTTAAATAGTGCTGCTATGAACATTGGTGTGCATATATCTACTCATGTTATGGCTCATATATCTTGTGGATATATACCAGTTCTGCCAGCACCATCTATTGAAGAGACTATCACCTCCCATACGATATTTTTAGGTATTTTGTCAAGAATCAGTTGGCTGTATGTACATGAGTTAATTCCAGGATTCTCAATTATGTTCCTTTGATCAATGAATCTTTCATTGTACGAGTACCAAGCTGTTTTGACCACTGTAGCCCTGTAGTAAATTTTGAAGTCTGGGAGTGAGAGGTTTCTAACCTTATTCTTCTTAAGCAGTGCTTTGCTTACCCTTGGTCGCCTTCCTTTCCATATGAAGCTTGTAATTGTTTTTCCATCTCTTTGAAGAATGTTGTTGGAAATGGATTGGGATTGCTTTGAAGAATGTTGTTGGAAATGGATTGGGATTGCTTTGAAGAATGTTGTTGGAAATGGATATGTGTAAATTGCTTTGGGCAGTATTGACATTTTCACAACGTTAAGTCTTCTGATCCAGGAACACGGTACATTCTTCCATTTTTGTAGGTCTCTTTTGGTTTGTTGTAGTAGTGTTTTGTAGTTTTCTTTGTATAACTCTTTTTTTCTCTCTCTGGTTACATGTATTCATAGATATTTCATCCGTTGGGTGGCTATTTTAAATAATATTGCTTTCCTAATGTCCTTTTCTGCACTGTCGTTTTGGTATAGAGGAATCCAACTGATTTTTGTATGTTCGTTGTATATCCTGCCACTTTGCTGAATCTTCCAAAGAGGTCTAGAATCTTTTTTTTTTTTTTTGAGTCTTTGGGGTTTTCTATGTAGAGGATCATGCCGCCTGCGAATAGAAAGAGTTTTACATCCTCTTTGCCAATTTGGATGCCTTTAATTTCCCTGTCTTGCCTTATAGCTCTTGCTAAGGCTTCCAGCACAATACTGAATAGGAATGGTGACAAAGGACATCCTTGTTTGGTTCCTGTTCGCAGAGGGAAGGCTTTCAGTTTCTCTCCTATTGAGAGTAATATAGGCTGTTGGTTTTGTATATATGCTCTTAATTATGTTGAGGAATTTCCCTTCAATATCTATTTTGTTGAGTGTTTTTATCAGGAATGAATGTTGGATTTTGTCAAATGCCTTTTCTGCATCAATTGATATGATCATGTGGTTCTTTTCTTTTTTCTTATTTATATG
>NW_006408586.1:1035645-1037536 GCF_000296735.1 Chrysochloris asiatica
ATAAAACCTATATGAAATACAATATAAGCAACATTAATGAAATTCAAAAAGAAAATATGATGCATAATGAAAAACATTTATAATTCAAGGACATATAATATTAATCATACTGAATTTCATATTTATTTTATGTTAAATGTGAAAAAATGGTCTTCATATAAACATCTAAATACAAGATTGAGGTTCTATATGGATTTAGAAATATACAGATAGATGATAGATACCTTACAGATAGATGATAGATACCTAGATGGTAGATAGATGATGTTGTTGTTGCTGTTTCGTGCCATTGAGTCGGTTCTGACCCATTGTGATCCTGTATAGGGTTTCCGAGGAGCAGCTGGTGAGCTTGAACCGCCAACCTTTCAGTTCAATGGCTTTGCAGTCTGGCACATTAACCCACAGGGCCACACCAGAACTCCAATGATAGGTAGATATAAATGTCCTATGTATATTACAAATATATCCATGACCATACATTGAATATATTTTTCTCATTCTCCATTTTTTTTTTCTTTTGTAATGCTAAAATAGGAACTAGAAGAATTCAGACTGAATTAGTACATATCATCTGGGACAATGTTAAAGGCACAAATGTTTTCATGTATGCTGCATGAAAGCCAGAAATATTCAATTTTGCTTCAAGCTTTTTTCATAAAAATTACCCAAGAGATTGCAATCTTTTACTACTGGGGGTACCTCTTATGGTACATATTAATTTATATTGGCAGGGAATTTTGGAAGACAGCCATTTTTCAGTTTTCCAAGTACAAATTTTACACCTGTAGATGCTGCAGCAATAGGTAAGTACAGAAAAAAGATAACACAAAAATGTAAGTGTGGTACTGCAGATTAATGCACTAGACTGCAAAGTCAGTTTGAACTGCAAGGTAGATGGTTCAAGCTCACCAGCCACTCCTTAGAAACCCTATACAGGGTCACAGCCTACTCTAAGGCACTTAACAACAAAAATAACAATTATAAACTTAAAATTGCAATGTAAAGAATAGAGGGAAAATAAAATATCTTACTTTTAAAACTATATGAGCAATTGACCATGATTTAAACATAAATAAATCAAGGATTCTTTAATATTATTTATCCTAATTTTTTATCTGTCTTACTTTGAGCCTGTTTCTTTCCTGAGAAACATCTGCCAGATGCCCAAATATGAAAACCCTTCACCTTATACTCAGTTCAATCATTTCAACTACAAGAAAATATGTAACTTTCTATGTGTTCTCCTGACTCAGAACCATATGAAAAATGAGAGTTGACGATGAAGACCCTCAATCAAAGAATAAGAGAAATTGGAAACCCTAACACCAGTTACAATGCAACAGTACCTAATTACTAGTACCAGCACAAAATTTGTTGTTGTCCATATCACTATCAAATTAAGGTCTCCTGTTCTCTTAGGGGGCAAGAATAGGTAGTTAGAACAGGGAAAGAAGGGGGTCTCAATTCACAAGTATGGTCTATCTCGGCAGGAAGAAAGTCAACTATTGCTGTTGTTGTCATCAAGTGGTTTCAATCTCATAGCCGTACTGTTCAGGATTTCCAAGGAGTGGCTGGTAAGTTTGAAAAGCCAACCTTGAGTTTAAACCAACCTTTCAGTTGAGTACTTATTCTATATGGCAATACTAGCAGTGAGGAATTTCTGGAAAAGACAAAAAAAATAGGGAGTAGGGTGGGTAAAAGACAAAATTATGTTAATTAAGGGGAATGGGAGAGAAAATAAACTGTTTGCAAGAGGAAATAAATTTAAGAGGGGTAGATGAAAGGGGAAATTATTGCAAGAAGAAATGAGGTTAGTTAATAACATGAAACCTGAAAGACAAGACACAATGAAACCATTTGTTGTTGTTGTTGTTGTTGTTGTTGTTGTTGT
>NW_006408586.1:1037636-1039092 GCF_000296735.1 Chrysochloris asiatica
CTTCATAAAATGTATTAGGAAGTTTTCCATCCTCCTCTATCTTCTGGAATATTTTAGTAGAATTGGTGACAGCTGTTCCCTGAATGTTTGGTAGAACACACCAGTGAAGCCATCTGGGCCTGGATTTCTTTAAGTTGGGAGTTTTTTGATGATCTGATCAATTTCTTCTTTCGAATGGGTCTCTTCAGGTTTTCTACTTCACTGTGAATAACTTTAGGTAGGTTGTGTTTATCTATAAATGTGTCCATCTCTTCTAATTTTTCAAATTTTTTGGAGTACAACTCTTCATAATATTCTTTTATTATCCTTTTGTTACTTTGTGACATCGCCCATGTGGTTTCTAATGCGTGTTATTTGTGTCTTCTCCCTCTTTTCTTTTGTTAGGTTAGCCAATGGTCTGTCAATTTTGTTAATCCTTTCAAAGAACCAGTTTCTATTCCTGTTGATTCTTTCTAGAATTTTCCTGCTTTCTATCTCATTTATTTCAGTTCTACACTTTATTATTTCTTTTCTTTTGGTAAATATAGGTTCCCTCTGTTGGTCTGTTTCTAATTGTTGTAGATATTGTGTTAATGTGTTAATTTTGATTCTTTCTTCTTTTTGTATGTGTGTGCTTATTGCAATAAATTATCCTCTCAGCACTGCTTCTGCGGTGTCCAAAGATTGTTATGTTGTGTTTTCATTCTCATTTGTTTTTAGGAACTTTGTGAATTCATGTTTAATTTCATCTACTACTCAGTCGCTTTTCAGCAGGGTGAAGTTCAGTTTCCATGTATTTGACTTTATTTCCTTGGTCTTCCTATTGTTGATTTCTAGTTTGATAGCATTGTGATCTGAGAAGATGCTTTGGAGAATTTTGATATTTGTAAAGTTATGTAGATTTGTGTTGTGGCCTAACACATGGTCTATTTTGGAGAATGTGGCATATGCACTGAAAAAGAATGTGTATTGTACTGGTGTTGTGTTGAACACTGTACACATCTATGAGGTCCAGTTTGCTGATACTGTTGTTTAGTTTTTCTGTGTCTTTTTCAAGTTTCTTTCTGGTTGTTCTATCCATTTTTGAAAGCAGTATATTAAAATCATCCACTATTATTGTAGAATCATGTATTTCTTTTTTCAATCTATTAGAGTTTGCCTTATATATTTCAGAGCACTTACATTGGTAGCATAGATATTTATTATGGTTATATCATTTTGTTCAATTGCCCCTTTAATCATTTGACAATATCCATCTTTATTTATTATGCTGGTTTTTGCCTCTGATAAAGTTGATTTTATCAGAGATTAGTACTGCCACTCCTGTTCTTTTCTGATTGAAATTAAGTTGGTATTTTTTTTTCCCATACTTTGACTTTTATTCTGTTTTTGTCTCTGTGTGTGAGATGTGTCTCTCGCAGACAGCATATTGAAGGATCTTGTTTTCTTGTTCATTATGTCACCCTCCATCTCTTAA
>NW_006408586.1:1052679-1058947 GCF_000296735.1 Chrysochloris asiatica
TCATATGATACCTCTTGTAATGGTTGAACATAAACCATTTCCTTTTGATGAAACCATATATGGACCAATTCTCTGGTTTGGCTAGAGGGACTCTCAAACCAGTATTATAGCTCCTCCCCTTAAAAGGGTTATATAAAGAAGCCAAATTGTATTTAGGGCTTCATCTTCTCTCCTTTGCAAGGTAGATGCCAGTCTTTACCTCCCTGTAAGAATGTCTATACAAATAAATCTTTCTTTCTTTTCCCTAAGTCTTTTATCTCTTTAACTTGTTTTGTGCAGAGTAAGTATATTATATATTCCCAATTCTTTGGAATCAGAGTAACACAATTCCAAGGCAAAAATTCAACCTTGACAATCCTAAATAAATAAAATACCCTTTTGTGCATGTGGTAGTGCTGCTGACATCTAACTTTAAATTTGAGATCTATAAAATAAACGGCAAAGAAAAAATATATATTGAATAACATGAAATTGCTTCTGAACAAACTTTGCTTGCTCAAGTATTATTAGTCTATCTTTATCAACGCATATAAAACGATAAATATATTTTCAGTACCATTGGCAAGAAGCCTATAAACTATCATTTTCATTCAATGATTTATCGTAAAATGGTTTAGAATATAAATTTAGGGGAAAAAGAGCATACAAAATTGAGATCTATGACCTGAATTGCACACACAAAGGTATTTTAATAGAGTTTTTAAAAGCATTTTATTCAATCTCAATACCCCAAATTTGAAAGATAATTAATTTATTTCATCTATTCATATCACCCCATAACCCAGTTTAAGCAAGTTCCCTTAAGAAATTACTAACTTTCATTTTTATTGAAAATTGCATATCTTTACATTAACCCATTGATTTGCTAATTATACAGCCTTTTTCTAAGAAGTTTCTGAGTTACACTAGAGGACAGAAGAAAATATAACAATGCATTTGGAATTCTGGTTCTATCTGCAAAAATGATAGCTACATTTATTTAAATATTATTTTAATGTATGTGAATATGAATGGGGAGCTATAGAAATAATGTTGAATTTTAAAGAAATGCAGAAGAAAGTATAAGAATCTTCAAAATAATTGTCCTGGGAAGCTTTAAATTCAGTAATATTCATGTCACCTTTGAACTTTATGTTTCTCTTCTAAAAAAATTAGTCTGAAGAACCTGACTAAAAAGTTATTCTTTCTTTGTGGGTGAATCCGATTCCTAAAAATAATAATACAGTAGTTGCATAAGTATATATAAAAAATAAATAATCTCAAGTAGAGAAGTACTCAATAATGGTGTCGTAGTCTGGGTTCTCTAGATGTGCAAAACAAATAAAGTATATATAAATATTGCTGTTGTTATTGTTATGTGTCTTCAAGCTGGTTCTGACCCATAGTGATCTTTTATAGGGTTTAATGAGGAGTGGCTGGTGAGCCAGAACCACCAACCTTATGGTTCAAACTGATGTTGCAGTCCAGCACATCAACCCAGAGCACCAAACAACGACTTCTATATTACCATAGATAGAAAGATAGATAGATAGGCAGATAAACAGATAGATAGACAGATAGATATGTAAACTTACTTAAAGAAAATATTGTAGGCAATTGTGATTGAATGCTCATGCAATTGTGGCATAGAATAACAAACTGTCTGTAAAAATGAGCTCAAACATGGCATCAATTATAAGGTTAGTGCTGGAAAGTGCAGTGTTTCATTCTGGGAGACATTCATTGAAACTAACTGTACTACACCTAACAGCAACAACAAAAATTAAATAAAAGAGCCGACGTTTAAACCCGCTAGGGTTTCTAGGTGCCCCAACCGCAGCCTACTCTCCGGCGCCGGCCAGGGACATGCCCTTCCTCCTGCAGACATGGCTTCGGGCGCTGCTACCATGGCCGTGAAGATCGGAATAATTGGTGGAACCGGCCTGGATGACCCAGACATTTTAGAAGGAAGAACTGAAAAATACGTGGATACTCCATTTGGAAAGCCATCTGATGCCTTAATTTTGGGGAAGATAAAAAATGTGGATTGTGTCCTTCTTGCCAAGCATGGGAGGCAGTACACCATCATGCCTTCAAAAGTCAACTACCAGGCGAACATCTGGGCTCTGAAGGAACAGGGCTGTACACATATCATCGTGACCACAGCATGTGGCTCCTTGAGGGAGGAGATTCAGCTCAGGGACATCGTCCTCATCGACCAGTTCATAGACAGGACCTCCATAAGGCCTCAGACCTTCTACGATGGGAGCCATTCCTGTGCCGGAGGAGTCTGCCATATTCCAATGGCTGAGCCATTCTGCCCCAAGACGAGAGAGGTCCTCATAGAGACTGCTAAGAAACTAGGACTCCGCTGTCATTCCAAGGGGACAATGATCACAATCGAGGAGTCTCGGTTTAGCTCTCGAGCAGAAAGCTTCATGTTTCGTACCTGGGGGCAGATGTTATCAACATGACCACAGTTCCAGAAGTGGTTCTTGCTAAAGAGGCTGGAATTTGCAGTGGACAAGGTCCTAAAGACCCTGAAAGAAAATGCCAGTAAAGCCAAAAGTTTACTTCTCATTACCATACCTCAGATAGGGTCAATGGAGTGGTCCCAAACCCTGCATAACCTGAAGAATATGGCCCAGTTTTCAGTGTTAGTACCAAGACATTAAAATAACATCGCTGCCCAGGAGAAAAGAAAACTTTGTGAATTCCTGCTGAATTTTAAAAAAAACATGGAAAATAACATGCAGCTTTCCTGCTTAAGAAGAAAGACAAGAAATTGCACGTGTTAAACATTCCTTTTGCAGTACAGGCTCTTTCAGAGAAAATGAGAGAAGTAAATGACCAGTAAGCATGTAGAAGAACAACTCACCTCATGTTTTACAAAAAAAGAAAAGGAGATACCAACTCCCCTCCCCCTGTTAGATTAGCAAGATAAAGGGGAGTGAGTCACATCCACTTTATGGGACATACAGAAGAAATGGCACTTGGGCTGTTTATTGATGTGGCTGTAAATTGGTAGTCTTTCTGAAGAACAGTATAAAATATATCTAGATACTTTAAAAGATACATTTATACTCTGAGCTGATTACTTCTAAGAGTTTATCTTTTCAAAATTATCTGAGATGCATATGAAGAATTTTGTATAAAAGGATGTTTCATATAGTATTCATTATACTAGCAAAAATCAAAATCTGAAAATTCAACGATTGAAGGTAAATTATAGGTTAGCCGTAATTCGACTTTGAAGCAGCCAGCTGAAGATCATGTTTTCACATAATATTTAATAAGTCTTACAGCAATGGTTGCTCTATTAGTAGGAAGTGGGGGAAAGGACATGTAAGCATCAACAGTTCTAACTTGGTCTTAAAATTCTGTCATTGTACAAAAACCCTAGAGAGGAATACATATACTCTATTTCCTATTTGAAGGAGGGATACTGGGTAGCTTTAATTTTCTTTATAGTTTTCTGTATCTTCACGTTTTTCTACAATGAATATAATCAAATAGTAAAATTGTTTTAAAAATCAAAATGGACTTTGAAAGATCCAGTTCTTTCAAACCCATTGTGTCTGTTGACATGAGATTAAAACGAACTTACTGAGAGGAGCTCTGTTTAAGGAAGAGGCCCCTTGATTCCATTGATAAAGAGGATTGTTAATGGCTACAGAGTGAGTCTTGGATTTGCCATGACTTCCTGACAAAGACTAGGTTTTTAATACTGAGTTAGTCTAAAAACTAAACTATTTAAGAACTAAATGCACACAATATAGTGTGTCAGGTATTTTTTAAATTAATATTGTACTTTTTCTACTCTTTTAAGTTGGTGAATTAAGTGAAATGAGTTGTTGGTGGTTTTTGTTTTTTAATAAAGCAAAATTAAGTAAAGCTGACTTATCCTTTCTCTGTTTATCATTGTTAATTTTATAAAAATGCTTCTTTGTTTTGTTCTGGAAAGATTTTTGTTTCAAGGAGGCAGTCCCCCATTAGGAGTGTTAATTTCTTTCCACTGGTCTATTACAGGGTGCTTTTGTGATGGACCTTTCATCGCTTTAAAGAATCTGTAAAGTCAATGTGTTTGTGCCTCTGAGATTGCCTTGAAGATCATTAGCTGCTAATTGTTAATAATAAAATAAACCAGTTACCTCCCACTTCAGTATTGAAAAAAAAAAAAAGTAAATGAGATTTTCTACTGAATGCAAGTAATAGGAATAGAGTAAATTGAAAGAAGTAGTAACATTTAATAGTATCTCCTCAATATACAGTTTAAAGTACATAATTTGAAAAATTAAAGATTTAGCAAACATATTGACTATATTACTTTTTATTTCTTCTCTAAATCTTCAAGTCAAAATATAGTAGAATCAGTCAAACAATATCTAAATTATAAACAACTTAAATAATTTGTTTTTTGACATTTTTAGATGGATAGTATTTACAATTTTGACATGCTAGTTTAAATGGACTAAAAATAAGACATTGGCTGATGGAAAACAATGCAAAGTTAGAAGGTATGGCTGGAAACATACATTGAATATCAAAATGGGATATGTATAAAGTTAAGAATCTTGGAAATTGTAAGGCATCAAAAATGAAAGTAGAACATATAAAAATTGATATCCTAGGCCGAAATGAACTCGTGTTGGACATACTGAATAAGACAATCTTTGGTTTACAATGTTAGGAATGATGAGTTGAAGCATAATGGAAATGCATCATCCATAAGAGCATTTCAAGATCTATATTGAAGTGCAATATTTTTAGGATTAATATACGTATGCAAGTTCAGGTTGAAACTGAAGAAAATTAAAACAAGTCCTCAAGAGCTAGAATATAATCTTGAGTTTATCCCACCTGAATTTAAAGACCATCTCAAAAACAATTTAATGCACTAGATACAAATCACCAAAGACCAGAAGAATTGTCAGATGACATCAAGAATATTATATACAAAGAAAGAAAAAGGTCATTGAAAAGACAGGAAAGAAAGAAAAGATCAAAATAAATGTAAGAAGAACTGTGAAACCTTCTCTTGAACATAGACAAGCTAAAACAACTGTGAAAAACGATGGTGTAAAAGAGATGAACAGAACATTACAAAGAGCAGCTCCAGAAGACAAAATTAAATATTAAAATGAAATGAGCAAAGACCTTCAGTTAGAAAACAAAAAGGGGATATTTTTAGCATTTTTCAAGTTGAAAGAACTGAAGAAAAAATTCAAGCCTCAAGGTTGCAATATTGAAGGAGTCTATGGGCAAAACATTGAATAGCAGAAAGCATTTAAAGAAGATTGGAGGATTATACAGAGTCATTTACTAACAAGAATTCATCAATATTCAACCATTTCAAAAGGAAGCATATCTACTTTTGTTTGTTTGTTTGTTTCCCATAGGTGCATCTCCATACTGGCATCTTTCCATATGTGTCTCTTTGTGTTTCTTATTCTGTTATATATGATCAAAACTCAAATAGAATTAGGTCCTGGTGTGGTGCTGTAGGCTAACACGCTGGACTGCAAAGTTGGTTTGAACAGCAAAGGTGGTTTGAACTGCAAGGTACATGGTTCAAGCTTACCACTTGTTTCTCAGAAATTGTATACAGGGTTGCTATGGGACAGAACCAACTCGACAACACTTAAATACAACAGCAACTCCTCAATTTATCAGAAAACATCTTCCAAATCCCTGCTTACAAACAAGATCATGTTCACAGATGAGGGAGGTAGGATTTCAGCATATCATTTTTGATAGGAAAATAAAAATTTTATTAATCAAATAAGGAGCAGCTATTTCCCAATCTCATTGAACTCCTTCCATTAAAAGACTTATCATACACTTCTTGTCAACAAAAACCAAATTATGTATATAGTTTTCCTTAACTTTCCCTCTTGACATACATGAAGAATATTAATATGCCATTCTCTATTGTTTCAGCAAATTAATTAAATGTATTGTATATGATGAACAGACTTTACTTGTTGGGCATTCTGAGACTGGCAATATTAACATTAAAACAAAACAGATGAGTCAGTATGACTATCAAGTGTGATTTCACTTGTCTGTCAGTTTGTTGTACTGTGGTGTCTTATGAGTTGCTGTGATTCTGAAAGCTATGCCACTGGTATTTTAAACACCAGCAAGGTCACCAATGATGGATAGGTTTCAGATAAGCTTCCAGATGAAGACAGACTAGGAAGAATGAGTGACTACAGACTAGGAAGAATGAGTGACTAACTACTTCTGAATAATTTGTCAATGAAAACGTATGAATAGCAGAGAAACA
>NW_006408586.1:1062341-1063391 GCF_000296735.1 Chrysochloris asiatica
ATTTGACATAGAAATTAGTGAATTAATGAAAGCAAAATAAAAAAAATAAAGAAAAATTTAACAAGGAAGTTTATTAAAAAGTAATGCATGTGGCATTTTTTTGAAGGATAAAAAATACTTAAAAATAATCACCAATTGTGAGTTGGATGAAGGTATACAGAACAGATCATTAACATTCACCACTTTATATACATTTTGTTTCAGCTGATAGATTACAATCCTCTCAAAGGAATATCACTTATCCACTTCCTTCTTGTGTTTCCTATTTCCATTCTTCCTTCTTTTATTAACAAATCTGAAGTTTTTCTTGAATAAATGCTGTCCTTTTGATCTAAAATGGTTAGTTATTATAGTGTGAGTTTGCCTTTATAGTGGTTTTGTTCCACAACAGATCTACCTATTGTTTGGCAGCAGTTTTGGTGTAGCACTGCTGGTTAATGAGCTGGACAGCAAGATCAGTTTAAACTCCAAAGTTGGCGGTTCAAGCTCACTAGTCACTATTTGAAAACCCTATATGGGGTAGCTATGAGTCAGAACTGACTCTATGGCACTTAACAACAACAATAACAGTGTCTGGCATAACACTGAGCCATGGGTTAAGTTCAGTTCTATATCTTACAGGTTGTTGTTGTTGTTTAGTGCCGTCGAGTGAGTAAGGACAATAGTCTGAAAAGTTCCACCAAACTCAATCTTATCACTAAGCCTGGTCTTCTTTATAATTTTGAATTCTGTTCCACATTTTTTCCCCATCTATCTAGGAACTTCTAATATGATCCCTTTCAAATCAGTTGGAAGAGGTAGTTGAGCTCCATCTAGTTCTTTTGGTCTCAGGATCATAGAAATTGATCTTCAAATGGTCCATTAGTTAATTTGATTAGTTGTTCCCATGTATCTTCCATTTTTATCATACCTTTTGTCTCCAGAAAGCGGGGAGGGTAAGTGTTTCTTAGAAGGTCACTCATTACCAGCCTTTAAGAACCCAGTTTCTAGTCACCAAAGTAGGATGTAGAACATTGTCTTTTAGGAATATGTTAAATTTTCTGTATGAAA
>NW_006408586.1:1063596-1067740 GCF_000296735.1 Chrysochloris asiatica
ATAATAAGCACTGGCCTTTGAACTTCAAAGTCTATGGTTCGAGTCCACTACCCACTTTGTAGGAAAGAGGGGATACTTTCTGCTTCTGCAAAGATTAAAGATTTGGAACTAACTTGACAGCACTTAGCAACAATGAGGGAAAATTAAATGATAAGATAATAACTTTCAGAAATGAAAATTGGGATTTCTTAATTTAGTGGATTTCATTGTTGTTTTTATATGCCATCAAGTTTATTCCAGTCCATAGCAAGCCTGTATAGGGTCTCTGAGGAGCGTATGGTGAGTTTGAATTGCTGACCTTGCTGTTCTAATCAGAACTTGTGGTCCAGTTCTTATCCTACATTATCATAACAAATTACAATTAGTGATAACCATGAGCATGTTTTTGTATTAATACATGAATTTGAAACTTAATATTAAGAATTTAACTCCTGGTATAGGTACTGTAGGATTAGCACTGGACTGGTAACCCCAAGGTCAGTGGTTCAAATCCACTAGTGTCTCCATGTAAATGCTATATAGAATTCCTATGAGTCAGAACTAACTCCATGCACTTAACAACAAGTATTCAACAAAGCAAACTAAACAGAATAACAATGAAAATAGAATTGAAATAAATTTGGCAAAACAGCGTAAAGTTAATAGAAATGTTCCAGAATAAAAAGCATTGATTCTTGCAAATAACAAGCAAAAATAATATCTCACATTCATTCAAGAAAAAAAGAGAAAACATTACAATAAGAAAGAAAAAGTAGCTAGAAACAAAAATTATACATGAAATATTTGGGAAGAGAATTCAGTATTCAATGTAAACCAATAAATTTGAAAATATAGATAAAACATTTGTAGAAAAATCAAATTACAAAACAATGTTATTGCTTATAGACTAACAAGTTCAAATAAATTGCTTTTTGTTGTTGTTAGGTGCCATAGAGTCAGAACGAACCCATAGTGACCCTATGCACAAGAGAACAAAACACTACCTTGTCCTGGGCCAACCTCACAATTGTTGCCATGATTAAGCCCATTGATGCTGCCACTTTGCCAATCCATCTCGCTGGGGCTCTTCCTCTTTTTCTCTGACCCTCTACCTTACCAAACATTATATGCTTCTCCAGAGAGTGGTCCCTCTTGACAATAGATCTGAAGTAAGAGACACAAGTTTGGCCATCCTGGCCTCCAAGGAACACTCTGGCTGCACTTCTTCCAACACAGATCTCTTGGTTCTTTTGGCAGCCCACAGTACTTTCAATACTCTCCTCCAACACCATAACTCAAAAGCATCAGTTCTTCTATCATCTTCCTTATTCACTGTCCAGCTTTCACATGCATATGAGGGTATTGAATATACCATGGCTTGGATCAGGCACACCTTAGTCCTCAAGCTGACATCTTTGCTCTTCAACACTTTAAAAAGGTCTTGTGCAGCAGGTTTGCTGAAAGCAAAGAGAACTTTAAACACAAACTGATGAAGATCAAAGACCACAACCTTAGGTGTGGGTTGCATCTCAATGTAAAGGACACAAAAATCCTTATAACTGAACCAATAAAGGACATTGACTACTATTCTGATATGAGAAGGACTATAAAATAAAAACCAGAATGACTGTCACCTCTACACTGTGATTTTAAAAACTGGTGTTAACTTCTTTTAGCAACTTCCTTCTCAGAGACCTGAAAGGGTTTGACACTTTGAAATGGTCTCCATAAATATTTCTACCTTTGCAATTCATGTTCACCATCATAAAAAACATATCAAGGCCTGTCTTGAAGTATAATGCTATCTGTGATAGGATAATATCCATACACCCACAAGCAAGACCAGTAAATGTCACTATTTCTCAAATTTACCCACTAACAACTAAAGCCAGTGATGATGAAATTGAAGAATTTTTCCACATTCATCAGTCTGAATTTGATTAAAAATGCAATATAAATGTATCGATAATTACTGGCAAATGGAATGCAAAGAGGAAACAAAGAATAGGAATTAGTAATTGGAAAATATGGACTTTGTGATAGAAACAATGCTGGAGATACCATGATAAAATTTTACACCACCAATGACTTCTTCATTGCAAATACTTTTTTAAAATATCATTAAAGGCGACGATAGACAAGGACCTCACCAGATGGAAAACATAGAAATCAAACTGACTGTATCTGTGGAAAGTGACAGTAGAAAAACTCCATATTATCAGCCCAAACAAAGCCAATTGCAAACTTTGGACTAGACCACCAATTAGTAATAAGCAAGTTCAACTGAAGCTGAAGAAATAAGTTCAGAAGAGCCAAAATATGACTTTGAACACATACTACCTGAATTTAGAGATCATCTGAAGAACAGATTATATATATTGTACACTAAGGATTGAAGACCAGAAGAGTTGTGAGATGACATCAAGAATATCACATAGGAAGATATCAAAAGCTTATTAAGAAGACAAGAAAGAAGGAAATATCAAAATGGATATCAGAAGAGACTCTGAAACTTTGTTTCCAGAATAGAGGTTCTAAATGGAGGAAATGAGGTGGTAAAAGTGCTAAATAGATAATTTCAAAGTGCATCTCGAGAAGGCAAAGTCAAATACTATAGCAAAATATGCAAAGACCTGTAGTTAGAAAAACAAGCTGATTGAACTGAAGCCTCAACTTGAATTATTGAAGGATTCTATGGACAAAATGAAGTCCTGGGGTAGCACTGTCAGATAAAGCACTGTAGTGCAAGGTCAGTTTGAACTACAAGATCAATAGTTCAAACTAACCAATCACTCTTTGAAACCTTATATAGGATCACTATGAATCAGAACTATCTTGACGACAACAACATAATTGCAAAATAGTGAATGATGGAGCAAGAATCAAAAGAAAATGGAAGGAATACAGAGTCATTTTATAAAAAAAAAAAAAAAAAGGTCAATCTTCAATAATTTCAAGAGGTTGCATGTTATTAAGAACCAATGATACTAAAGGAAGAAGTCCAAATTGCATTGAAGGCATTGGAGAAAAAAAGACCAATGACTTCTTCATTGGTGGGAATTGATGGAATATAAATTGAAATCTTTCAACAAATTGATGCAACACTGGAGACACTCAGTCATCTATGCCAAGAAATTTAGATGATAACTATCTGGCCAACTCACTGGAAGAGATCCATATTTGTGTCCATTCCAAAGAGAGGTGACCCATGGTATCTGGGAATCATCGGACAATATGATTAATATCACATACAAGCAAAAGCTTGCTAAATTTAATTTAAAAATGGTTGCAACCATACATTGACAGATAACATGCAGTGGTTCAAGCCAGATTCAGACAAGGACATGGAATAACAGATATCATTGCTGAAGTCAGATGGATCTTGGCTTAAACCAGAGAATAAGAGACAGATGTTTACCTGTGATTTATTGAACACACAAAGGCTTTTGATTGTGTGCATCATGAAAAGCAACAGGAATCATCACAAATCATGAGTATTCTGGAAAGTATGAGCATTTAATTATGCTCGTGAGGAACCTGCACATAGAACAAGAGGCATTTGTTTGAACAGAACTAGGGAACACCAAGTGGTTTAAAATTAGGAAATGTTTGCATTCTTTCACCAAATTTATTCATTTTCTATGGTTAGCAAATAATCCCATAAGCTGAATTATATGAAGAAAAATGTGACATTAGAACTGAAGGAAGACTCATTAACAACCTGTGATATGCAGTTGATACAACCTTGCTTACTGAAAGCAAAAAGGACTTAAAGTACTAACTGTTGAATATTCGGTATGAGTTGCACCTTAATGGAAAGAAAACAATAATTCTCACCACTGGACCAATAATAGCATCCATATAAATGGAGAAAAGATTGGAGTTGTCAAAGACTTCATTTGGCTCAGATCAATCATCAACACTCGTGGAAACAGCAAGGGGAAGTGAGGGAAAAACAGCAATGAAGCGGTGAGCTAAGCCTTACAATGTTCAATAGACTTTTGTGAACCCGAGTGAAGACCTGGTTGGCCAGCAGTGTGGCAAGACCTGGGGACTCTTGGGCCCAGAGACAGTGAAATAGCCACAGAGGACTAGAGCAGAGAGTGAAATGTCCAGCTGATAAGAAGAGAGGGAATATACATAAGAACACCCACACTTGCAGATA
>NW_006408586.1:1068565-1093877 GCF_000296735.1 Chrysochloris asiatica
AGGCAAATCTGATGCACAAGACCTCTTCAAAGTGCTCAAGATCAAAGATGTCTGTTTGAGGACAAAGGCGCATCTAATCCAAGCGATAGTATTTTCAGTAACCTCATTGGACAATAAATAAGAAAGACTGTAGGAGAATTGATGCATTTGAGTTGTGCTGTTAAAAAACAATATTGAAAGCACCATGGACATCCAAAAGAGCAAACAATTCTATACTGGAAAAAGTACAGCCAGAATGCTCCTTGGAAGCCAGAAAGGCCAAACTTTGTCTCTCATACTTCAGACAAAATATCAGGAGGGCCCAGTCCCTGGGGAAGGATATCATTTTTGATAAAATGGAGGGTTGGAGTAAAAGAGGAAGGCCCCCAATGAGATGGATTGGCACAATGGTAGCATCAATGTGCTCAAGCGTGGCAACAATTGTAAGGTTGGTACGGGACCAGGCAGTGTTTTGTTTCGTAGTGCATATCATCACTATGAGTTGGTGCTGACTTGATGGCACTTAACAACAACAACAATTACACGTTAATAACTTTGAATTATAGAATTAAGTCCAGTTTTCTACATGTAGATTTGTTCTTCTGAAAATAATTGACTCATGAATGTCAAGAAAGGTATATCAAAATTAGAAGTCTATATTAATATAGATTACTATATACTTGCATTTATTCACAAGTATTATACTACAATTGCTATATTTTTAAACTTATATTGAACCACTTCATAGTGAGTCATTCTTGAACTGATAACTTAATAATTTTTAGTCAGACACTTCAGAGTCCTACATCATGGTAATAACTTCCTGTTGCACTTTAAATTAACTGGCTTACTGAATTTTCTTTAAGAACAACAGCATTTTGCTCATTTCAGTGCTTCTATTTAATAATTTTGAATAACTGAGACTTTTGTACTCTAGCCCTTTGAAGCATTTTGAATCCAACCTCCTTCAATAATAGCCACCTGACTGAATTCTTTCTTGAGGACCTAATTATTATGAGTGATACACAGTAGAAGACTGCAGATAAATTTATATGCGAGACTACAGTGTAAGAAGTGTGACACTCACAGTGAAAGCAGAAAACAACAAACCAAGAGTTCAGGAGTACTCATTCAAATGGACTGAAGAGCACATCCTTTTGTCTACATTTCTTATAAAGCCTTATGCAGAGATAAGAAATGCTAGATATAAATTTTTTATGAACTATAGGATCTAAGGAGTCCTGGTGTGGTGCTGTGGATTAATGTGCCAGACTGCAAAGCCATTTGAACTACAAGGTCGGTGGTTCAAGCTTACCAGCAGTTTCTCGGAAACCCTATACAGGGTCGCTATGGGTTGGAATTGGCTCCATGGCACTTAATAATAACAATATAGGATCTAAGGAAAAGGAAGAAAAAATATATTTTCTACCAAGTAGACCTAAGGAAAAGCACAAGACCAGTTGACTACAAAATTTCACAGAGACAGCTTGTCTCTTTTTTCTACCACACAGTATGGGGAATGGACTTTGGCAGTGACTAATAATATATAAATATCCCTGAGACATAAACCTGGATGATAAAGGAGTATGGGAAGCACATTGATCTATGCCCATAGAATGATTCATAATTTTCTATGTCAAGGGTAACATCTAGAACTCTGGAATATGTATTCTAGCAAATTACATTAATTTTTGTTATCAGGGGGAAGTATCCGCCTACCTATCCTTATAATGCTTGGAAATTTTATAATATGGTAACTGCATCTATAATATTGTTTTTGCTTTTAAGAGCAGTCAAGTCAGTTCTGACTCACAGTGATCCCGTATATGTTTTCCCATGAGTAGCTGGTTAATTTGAACTGCCAAATTTGCAATTAGCAGTTACCAGTGGTTATCCTACATCTCTACACTATCTATAATACTATAGATATCTAAATTTGAATTTATAATGTATAAAAAATATTTTTAAAACTATATCAGTAAATGTTTTCTCCTTTTATGTTACTAGCACTGTAAGCAATTTCTGTGGAGAAGAATATTGAAAATACAATGAACTGTCAGAAAAACAAACAATTCTACTTTCAAAGAAGTACAGCCAAAATGCTTCTTAGAAGTGAGGATGGCAATACATTGTTTCTTGTACTTTGAATATGTTGTTAGGAGGAAATCCTTAGTTCAGATGTTGTTATTGTTTAGATGCCATTGAGTCAGTTATGACTCATAGTAACTCTGCAAAACAGGACAAAACACTGTCTGGTCCTGCACCATCTTGACAACTACTGTTATATTTGACCCTATTGTCTCTGCCCCTGTGCCAATCTATGTCATTGAGGTCTTCCTCTTTTATGATTTTCCAAGAATGATGTCCTTCTCCAAAGACTGATATCTCCTAGCAGCATGACCAAAGTGCAAGAGACTAAGTTTCTCCATCCTTTTTTCTAAGAAGGTTTTTGGCTGTACTTCTTCCAAAACTTTCATTCCTCTGGCAGTTTATATTACTTTCAACAATCTCCAACATTGTCTTAGACTGGGTTCTCCAAAGAAGCAAAACCAGTGAAACTTATATGTTGTTGTTGTTGTTGTTATTTGCCATTGGGTTAGTACAGACTCACAGTGACACTATGCACAAAAGAAGGACACACTGCCTGGTCCTGGGCCAACCTCACAGTTGTTGACATGCTTGAGCCCATTGATGCTGCCACTTTGCCAATCCATCTGATTGTGGGGCTTCCTCTTTTTCTCTGACCATTCACCTTACCAAACATGATTTCCTTCTCTAGTAACTCTTCCCTCCTGACAAATATGTCTGAAGTATGAGAGAGGAAGTTTGGCCTGGCCTCCAAGGAGTACTCTGGATGTACTTCTTCCAACATACCTGTTTTTTATTTTAGCAGACCATGGTACATTCTCCTCCAACACCATAACTCCAATGCATCAATTCTTCTACAGTGTTTATGAATGTTGAAATATCATGGCTTGGGTCAGGCACACCTTAGTCCTCAAGGTGACAACTTTGCTCTTCAACATTTTAAAAAGGTCTTTTGTAGTAGATTTGCCTAATGCAATACATCATTTGCTTTCTTGGCTGCTGCTTCCATGAGTGTTGATGGCTTATCCAAAGAGAATGAATTTCTTGGGAACTTGAATCTTTTCTCCATTGATAAGAAAGTTGTTTATTGATCCAGTGGTGAGGATTTTTGTTTTCATTACATTGAGATGCAATCCATACCGATGGCTGTATTTTTTCATCTTCATAAGTAAGAATTTAAATCATTTTCATTTTCAGCAAGCAAGGTTGTATCATCTGCATATGGCAGGTTGTTAATGAGTCTTCCTCCAATCCTGATGCCACGTTTTTCTTCATATAACCAAGCTTCTCGGATTTTTTGCTCAAAAAACAGGTTGAATATGTAAGGTGAAAGAGTACAACCCTGTCGCACAACTATCTTAATTCTAAACCATTCAGTGTTCCCATGTTCTGTTTCAACTACTGCCTCTTGATCCAGGTACAGATTCATCATGAGCACAATTAAGTGTTCAGCAATATTCGTACTTCACAATGTTGTCTATAGCTTGTCATGATCCACACAATTGAAAGCCTTTGTGTAGTCAATAAAGAACAGGTACACATCATTCTGGTATTCTCTGCTTTCAACCAAGATCCATCAGATATCAGCAATGATATACCTTGTTCCATGTCCCCTTCTGAATCCAGCTTCAACTTCTGGAAGTTCTCTGTCAATGTATGCTTCTGGTGATTTCTGTATTACCTTTAATAAAACTTTATTCACATGGGATATCAAAGAGATTGTCAGAAGATTTCTGCATTCCGTTGGGTCACCTCTCTTTGGAATGGGCACAAATATGGATCTCTTCCAATCAGTTGGCCAGAAAGTTGTCTTTCAAATTTCTTAGCAGAGATGAGTGAGTGCCTCTTGTGCTGCCTCACTTTCTTGAAAGATTTCAATTTGTATTGCATCAATTCCTGGTACTTTGTTCTTTGCCAATTCCTTCAATGCACCCTGGACTGCTTCCTTCAGTATCATTGGCTCTTGATTGTATGTTACCTATTGAATTGGTTGAACATAAATCATTTCCTTTTGGTACAGTGACTCTGTATATTCCTTCCATCTCCGTTTGATGCTTTCTGCATCATTCAATAATTTGCCCATAGAATCCTTCAATAATGAAAGTCTAGGCTTGATTTTTTTCTTCAGTTCACACAGCTTTGGAAATGCTGAGCATGTTCTTCCCTTTGGGTTTTCTAACTCTAGATCTTTGCACATTTTCTTGTAATATTTAAATTTATCTTCTCGAGCTGACCTTAGAAATTTTCTGTTCAGCTCTTTCATGTTTATATCATAGTTGTTAGTGAGTCTCCAATTCTGATGTCATGTTCTTCTTCATATAATTCACCTTCTAAAAGTATTTGCTCAGCTAACAGATGGAATAAGTATAGTGAAAAGATAAAACTCTGGCATACACCTTTTCTGATGTAAACCATTCAGTACACTCTGTTTGTATTCTAAACACTGTTTCTTGGTCTACATACATGTTCCTCAGTGTCACAATTATTGTTCTGGTATTGCCATTCTTCACAAGCTTATCCTTTTTTTGTTTTGATCCACACAGTTAAATGCCTTTTCATAGTCAACAAGGCATAAGTAAACATCTCTCTGGTATTTTATGCTTTCAGCCAAGATCTATCTGATGTCAGCAATGGTATCCCTAATTCCATTTTTCTTCTGACTATGACTTGGATTTCTGTCAGTCACCTGTATGTGTGCAGTTGTAATTGTCGTTAAATTGCCTTCAGCAAAATTTTATTTGTATATAATATTAAAGTAGCACTCAATGACTTCTGCACTCTGTGATGTCGCCTCTTTTTCAAATGGCCAATAATGTCAATCTCTTCCAATTGGCTGGCTATGAACCTATTATCCAAATGTCTTTGCATAGATGAGTGAGCACCTTCACACCGCATCATTTTGTTGAAACACTTCAATGTGTGTTTTGTGAATTCCTGGAGCCTGTTTTCTTTTGTTTTGTTTTTGGCAATGCCTTCAGTGCAGCTTTGCCTTCCCCCTTTAATACCATCAGTTCTTGATTATATGACATTTTTGAAATGATTGAACATCAATCAATTCATTTTGGTACACTGTGTCTGCCTTCCATCTTATTTTAATGTTTCCTATGTTATTTGATATTTCGCTCACAGAACCTTTCAACATTGCAATTTGAAGCTTAAGTTTTATCTTCCGTCAGGTTTTTAAATGCTAAATGTTTTCTTCTCTTTTGGTTTTTGCACACCAGGTTTTTGCACATTTTATTGTAATATGTTAATTTGTCTTCCTTTGAACTTTTTTATTCAGCTCTTGTACTTCCTCAATTCTTCCATTTGCTTAACTTCTCTGTTTAAGAGAATGTTTCAAATTCTCTTTTAATATCCTTTTGGTCTTTTCTTTCTCTCTTGTCATTTGGATGAACTTATTGCTTTCTTCACATATAATGTTCTTGGTATCATTGCACAACTCTTCTGATCTACAGTCATTAGTGTTGAATGCATCATGTCATTTCCTGAGATGGAATGTATTTAATTGTAAATGATAAAATATTACATTAATTTTTTTCTGTCTTAGGACATGATTTCCTTTGAACTGATTATTGCTGTTAGGTACCACTGAGTTGGTTCAGACTCATATTAACTATTGTTATTAAGTGCCAACTCATTGTGAGGCTGTATAGGGATTCCAAGTAGCAGCTGGTCTGTTTCAACTGCTGATCTTGTGGTTCACAGTCCAGTGCTAATCCTACAGCACCTCATCAGAAGTCCTATAGTAACCTTTGTTGTTGTTGTTAAATGCCATTGAGTTGTTTCTGACTCATAGCCACACTGTATAGGGATTCTGAGGAGCAGCTGGTGCTTCTGTACCACCAACCTTGTGGTTCACAGTAACTTGCTTATCCTAAAATGCCACACCAGAAGTCCAAAGTAACCCTAGGTACCACATAGTGAAACATTGCCCAGTCTTCCACCATCCATAACATCATAGCTATTTCTGAAACCATTGGTGCAGTCACTGTGTAAATTCATTTTACTGCATATTTTCCACTTTTTCATTGACCCTCTACTAATCTAAGCATGATACCCTTTCCCATATCTAAAGATAGTCTAAAGTATGTGAGGTGAAGTATCACCATCCTTGCTTCTAAGGAACATTCTGACTATATTTCTTCCAAGACAGATTTGTTCGCTGAACACACAGAGGAATTAAAATTCCTGATTTCATGACAGTTGAAGTGAAAAGCTAATTTTGACCACAATTTCCACATTATAAAAAGATCATCATTATTCATGTCCCTGGTTTCTATTTTATGTAATGTATATATCTCACATATTCTAACTCTGCCTGATAGATCTATAAGGAATAAATTTGTGGGGAAAATAGCATGCAGTATGCCTATCAAATTATAATTATTCTGCTACATGACAAATGTCTAAATATAATGCGCATGGTACCCACTCCTCCCACATATATGCTGAAACATCTATCTATTTACAATTGTTAGCATATGACATAGGCTAAATTAATGGATTGATACTTTTCTTTTATCCTTCATCTGTCACTAACTGTTCTTTCATACCTATTCTAGACTACTCTCATACATTGTTAAAATGCATCAGTGTTCAGTTTACTCTGACTCATGGTGACCCAATGTGTGTCAGAATACAACTGTGCTTCATATGGTTTCCAATGATAGATCTTTTTGGGAAGTAGCTCACCAGTCCTTTCTTATGAAGTGCCTCCGAATAGAGTTAAACATCCAATCTATCAATTAGCAGTGAATTGTATTAACCATGTGCACCAAGGGATTTAAGTGTGTATTAGAACTACTTGAAAAAAGAATATTTATTAAGTGTTTGGGAAATAGATACAACTTTTATGTGCTTTTCTTTAATTTTTAAATAATTATCAAGTATCTTATGTTATATAATGAAACATGTACAAGTCAGGAGTCAACATGATTCCTTCATGTATCCGAGTCACACAAGTTTTCCTTTTACAGCCTTATCACTTTTCTATTACTCTTTATTACTGAAAAAAAAAAAAAAAACAACCTCAGTTACCTTCTGTGATAGGTTTATGACTTATATTTATTCTGGCTTTTTCCAAGTATGGTGCTGTGGGTTAATGTGTGGGACTGAAAAAAGTTGTTTTGAATCACAAGATTGGTAGTTCAAGCTCACCAGCTGTTCTTTGGAAACCCCACACATGGTTGCTATAAGTCGGAACCAACTTGATGGCACTTAATAGCAACAACAACAACTATAATAGTACAACTACCAGATTCTAATTTTATGATCTTTTTTTTTTTTTAATGTGATAACTTTAGAACTTTCATTGGTTAAACAAAACTGACAAACAGAAATGAAGGAAACTTACATATATCAATAAACATAGAAGAACCAGGAATTTTTTCTCTAATTAATATTCTGAAATTGAAATTTTTTCTCTGAATCTCCTTCCATATTCCAGGTATATTGTTCATGATGTTGAATAGAATATTTCCTAAAATCTGATAAGCTGCTTCTCAAACTTTCTCAATTATTTGTCTGCCTATAGTTCTATGCTTGTTTCAGATCATGGATATTGCTGGGAAAAATCAGTTTCACTTTGGTTATACTAAGATTATAGCAGCTATACCAATTGACTGAATAGTGCCTAAAAACTTTCAATGGATTCTTCTGGTGAATTTACACAAAAGACTGTTTCACAGAAATTCAAGAATTAACTGATTTAGTAAGCAGTGAAAAAAAATTGTTAAGTTTTGAAATCTTCTATAATAAATTTTCTTAAGCATGTTTTAAACATCATCTTCTCTTGTTAACTCAAAGGCAAAAATGAACTAAAAAAAGGGTAACAAGCAAATAAAATTATGGATATGTTTTAATGTGAAACAAAATAAGTAGACACAGAATTAAAAAACAGAGTCCCTAGGTGGTACACTGGTTAAGTGCTCAACTACCAGCTGCAAAATTGACAGTTCTAACCCACTTACAGTACCTCAGTGGAGAAGACTGGCAATGTGTTTCTGAAAGTTCACAGCCTTGGTAATCTTGTGGAACAAATCTACTCTGTTACCATTAGTCTAAATAGATTCAGTGGCAACTAACAACAGCATCTCAAGGTAATAATTTAAACAAAACCTGATGATGATGCTTATTCATTTTCTGTAATAATTGAAAATGTAATAATTGTGATATCTTAGAAGATAAGTATAGTATTAAATCATATATAATTATAATGACAACCCCATCCACTGCCAACAAGTTGATTATGAATCCCAGTGACCCTGCTTAGGGTCTCTAACGCTGTTAATCTTTATAGGAGCAGAGAGTCTCATCCTCTTCCTATGGAGTGGTTGGTGAGTTTCAACTGCTGACTTTGTGGTTAGAAGACCAGTGATTATTCTATAGATCCATCAGGATCTTTATTTATGACACTACTCCAGACTTGTGCTTTTTAGGAAAACTTAACCCTTCTAAGAATACAAGTAATTTTGTTATTGCTAAGTGTAATGTAGTTGGTTCTGACTCATAATGACCTTGTATAGGGTTTCTGAACAGAAGCTGGTGAATTTGAAGTGCTAACCTTGCTGTTCAATGCTTATCCTTTAGTGCCATACCAGAACAAATTATTCAATGATCTATTTATTTTTTCACCTCACTAACTGTGTATATAATGTTACAGTTTTTGTTTTTGCTAAGTGCCTTTGAGTCAGTTCTGACTCATAGCAACCCTGTATAGGGTTTCCGAGGAGTGGCTAGTGAACTTGAATCACCAGCCTTGAAGCTCAAACTGATATTGCTGTCCAGAACATTAACAGGCAGTGTCACACCAAAACTCCATTTTTTTTTTTTTAAACAAACAGAAGAATCCTTGAAATACAATATCTGTTAGATTAGTTGAAGATGTCACCATTCCAAACTATTGTACAATTTTTTTTCTATTAGTTAACATTATTGTAGTACACAAAACAATGTTAAATGCTATATTAAACCTTTCAATAAGGTATTTAAATTTTATAAGTAATTTTAGAGCATTACAAATAATACAAATACTTACAAGTATCTCATACACAGTTCTATAATAAATTATTTGCAATGTTCAGAAGAAAGTCAAATGCCATTAATGATTTTATTGTCCTGAATACATGATCTTTTATCCAGTTACCCTTTGTAATGTATTATGAATTGAATACCTGTAATTGTGGCATGATAATAGAAGGTTTCATAGGTATATATTTTACCAACCATTCACTGTTGCTAAGCAGCTGTCGATGAAAATATCTTAATAAGGATAAGGACATACATAGAGCTACAATTCTGCCTATGGTATATCATATTAAAAATCAATATTTTCTATTATCCTGAGGGGATGAATAATGGACTTTTTATAAACAAATTGCATATAAATTGGTCCTCAAAACATCACTGTTTTTGTTATTGAAGACAATTCATTACCTTTTCCATGAATTCCCTATTTCAAATAGTTATTTTTTATTGTTGAGCATTCTTCAAGTCTCTTAATAGAGATGCAGAAATCCCAGAATGTGATTACAAACTTTTCTCAATTTCCATTATTTACCAATTTTCACTTTGTATGTGTTCCTGATCAAAATACCCATAAATGATCTGTGTACATGGGAACTCAACAGCATCACAATGAATTCCAGTCCTACCTGATATTTACCAAAACTCCTCAAAGTCCAAACTTCTAAGGCTTTATATTTCTTGCCTAAGATTATATGCCCACCTCCTATATTCTTGCAGTAGTCCAATTACACATTAGCATTCATTCACTGACACTGTGAAAGACCTGGTGTAATATGGACATAGATATAGGAGAAATAAAATTTACTGGCATTGAAAAGGTAATGATAGTGAAAGGATTTGGTTTTAGATACTGCATTTGTCAGGAAAATGCATTATAAATTACAGGCACCAAACCCAAATTAGCTTAATCTGGAAAGATAATGAAGAGGGAAAAATTACTTACAGAAGATCAGTACACACATCCACATAGATGTGAGAGAAAGAGAAAATAATTTGTTTTGCCCCTTTGGACCTTATGTTTATCCTGATGAATAAAGGAATGAGATGAAAATTAGTAGGAGTCAATATTATTTGTGTATCACTAAAACCATATTTCTGGAAAGAGCATTCCCTAGGAAAAGCTATTTTGAACTCCATGTTAGAACATAGAGGACCATTATAGTTTTTGTATACAAAGAATTATAGTGACAAGGAGCCCTGCTTGCATAGCGGGTAACCCTTTGAGCTGCTAATAAGGTCAGTGGTTCATATCAACAAGTTTCTCTGTGGGAGAAAGATGAGTTTTCTGCTCCTATAATGATTTACAGCCTCAGAACCTCTATACAGGGCCACTATGAGTTCCAATAGACTCAACGACATGCAGCAGCAACAGCAGCAGCAGTTATAGTTGTTTGTGTTGTAACTCCTATCAAAAAATATTCAAGTTCTAACCCCTGGTACCCAAGACTGTGTCTTTATTTGGAAATAGTGTCTTTGCAGAAGTAATCAAGTTGATATGAGGTCTTACTGGGTTAGAATGAGCCCTAAATCAAAGACCAATTGTGTTTAAGAGAAAAGATAAAGCGATTTAGACAAAAAGACACTGAGAGTCACATAGGTAAAAGAGCCTATAAAGAAGAAGGCAGAGATTGGATTGATGTAGCTCATAGCCAAACAATAGTAAGGTTTGCTAGTACCCACCAGAAGCTAAGGACAAGTGAGAAAGAAGATTTCCTTAAAGTCTTCATAAGAAATGTGTTCCTGCCACCACTTTGATTTCTAGAACTGTAAGAGAATAAATTCTGGTTATCATAAACAACGTATCTTGTGGTATTTTGTTAAGGCAATCCTAAGTAAATATGAATTATAGTAGCAATTAATGTGAATTCATTTATAATGTTTTAAAACAATTACATTATTGGCCATTCATATATCTCCCAAGTGTAGTTCAAGATTTGTGCTTAGAACACCATTTGAAATAATAAGACTATCTAGGTGGAAGTCAACATTTTCTATAATAAGCTTGACCATTTTCAATAACTTCATCAGTTATTATCTTTACTAACAGAACACTTTCTGATTTAATAAAATTGATTAATTATGTGGGAACTGACTATCTTTTCAAATATAAAATATATTCTACTTTAAAATATTATATCACCCTCAGAGTCCTGGTGTGTCACTGTGGGCTAATGTGTCAAACTACAAAATTTTTTGAACTGCAAGTTCAAGATCACTAGCTGCTCCTTGGAAACCCTATACAGGGTCACTATGGATCAGAATCGACTCAATAGCACTTAACAACAACAACAACAAGATAGTGAGATTAATTATTCAGCAAACAAAGCAGAATATATGTATCTTAGGAGTCTATTATAAGTGGTTACTACAACAGTTTTATTTCTTATTTGGAGGAAGTTCTTTCCATAAGGTCAACCTAGTAGTTGAACAATAATTCAAAACACCACAGGCCACAATGTGTTCAAATGAATGCAGTTACCACTGGGAGTGCTAAGGATGGTATAATATGACAATATGGTATTTGAAACACTTTGATTAGGCAGTAGGAGGGAAGCAAAATGGAATTATAATTATTATTATCTTTTTTTGTTTTAGAAAAGCTCAGACCTTATGCCCATGTGAAAAAAAAAAAGGCAAAAAATGTAGATGTTAGTTTACTTTAAAATAATAACTGAGAAGTTCATATTGAAAATGAGTTAAAAGTATATTTATTAAAATCAGATCTCTACCACATTTGGATTACTAAGATGGGTACATGATTTTAAATTTCTGTATGTTTCTCAAGGTAAAAAGTAGGACTAGAATAAGACTTTGTTACAGATGTGGGTCAAATGTCATACTTAGAGTATAGGAAGATCATTTTAAATTGAGGTTTGATGTGACCAAAGACTCCTAAGTTCTAATTTTAAAATTTTCTTCCCATAAGTGATTCCATTTTCTGTTTTTTAGAACAGCCTTCATCATACAGTGCAATCTGTCACTTCTGTAAAATCATCCACTGCACCTGTGACTTCGAAGCCAATGACTCAACAGAGATATGTGGTTTTGCTTGCTCACATAAGCTTTCAATAATCTGTTGTTGTTGATGTTAAGTGCTGTCAAGTCAGTTCCAATTCATAGAGACCCAATATATGGTTTCCAAAGAGTGGCTGTGAGTTTGAACCACAGACTTTGTGGTTCAAATCGAACTCACAGTCCAGAGTTTAACCCAAAGTGCCACACCAGGAATCCATGTATGTATTAAATTAACTAGTTGTGGTTAAGTTTCAGAGACATACACTGTGGTATAGTGAATTATTTAACATGTCTTTTTGAGCCTTAGTCTTCTACCATCTGCAACTGTAAATACTATCTAGTCAGAAATACCCAAAAAAATACCCCCTCAATTGTGTTTTCTAGCTTTATTAATTTTTGTATCTGTATTAATTTTTGCTCCTTGGAGGCCTTTGCCAAGTTTTTAACCCAGTATTTCCCTATTTTGCCAGACACACTTTTGCTGTAATAAACTCTTTGTTTTTCCTTTAAGCAGACTTGTGTAAATGGGACAACATTTATAGTCTACTCTAGGCAAGGTCTAAAGAGTAAAAGATACTTCAATGGAGCTGTTTAGTAAAATTAACAGCTAATTGTTTCAAACAAAATTAATCTAATTATTCCTTATTAAATTGTGTATTTTTTAAAATTAAGAATTTGGAAATTATTTAATGTAAAATAGTACATACAGGCCATTTTCTGATTACCATCACATTAATCAATGACGTTGCTATACATCTCCCTTTTTTAGATGGCAATTTGTTGTTGTTGTTAAGTGCCCTTGAGTCGGTTCCGACCCATAGCGACCCTGTACAGGGTTTCCGAGGCTGTAAATCTTTATGGGAGCAGAAAGCCTCATCTTTCTCCCACGGAGCGGCTGGTAGTTTCGAACTGCTGACCTTAAGGTTTGCAGCCTGATGCTACCAGAACTCCTAGATGGCAATTAGCATCATTATTTTTTTTTTCCTTGAAATTTCTTTATTTTTGTTATTCTTCAGGCTGTGTCAAACAAGTTCATTAATCTTATGTCTGGATGGAATCTTTGAAATATAAAAATTACAATCTTCCACCCTAAGAAAAACACATCAGATATATTACTCTCAGGTATAAATTTCCTGGAGTAGAAGCATTTATTTTTTTACACCATGGAAATTGCCAACCCCACTCTACCCCTAGCTGATTTACCAGCAAGCACATCACCAATTTCAAACACACAAGAGAGAATAGTGTACTAAGTCCATTTTAATCAGTAAGAAGACTGATTAAATTGCTTTATACTTTCAATAAGTGACTATGCAAGTAATCTTCAAAAAGCACATGGAAAAAATCCATTACATTTTAATTCATTTTTCCATGAACTTTTTGAAGCTTCCTGTATTTTATTAACTAGGTGATCATTCCTAAAAATCTTTATCAAATTTTTAATGATTTATGACATGCATACTTGGTTCAGGGGCCTTGGTAGTATATTGTATTATGAGCTGGGTTGCTAACCACAAGATCAGTAGTTCAAATCTACCAGTAGATCCTCATGAAAAAGATGAGGCTTTCTGTAACGGTAAAGATTGAGGCCTTGGAAATCCTATTTAGGGTCACTGTGCATTGCACATTACCATTAACACCATCATGCATGCTTATGTTTTCTTAGGCAATATTTCACTGTATTACCACCTTCAGATATTTCACTATATACCAGTACTGTACTTAACTCTTTTAGCTTGACAGCAGTTTTGTTTGAAAATTTTAATCAAGTTGAATGTGCCATTTTTAAAAAGCTAACTTATGTTTTATGTGTATTTATAATAAATTCATATCTTGGTATCAATTTTAAAGATCTTATCTGATTCCACTATTGCTAAAACGTAAACTTATAGGTCACATGATTAAACTTTGAGTTTTAATAAAGGTTGAAAAATAAATAAATAAACTTACCTATTTGTTTTTAAACATATACCTCTCTAAACTGGATCTCAGATATATATATTTTTTTAATGAGACAATTATATTACAAGATTTAAAGATTTCAGAAGATATTATTCCTTTTAAAGTTTAAGAGTGTGCAAGAGGTAAAAAGAAATCAGACTTATATTTGCTTGACTTTTTACAAGTTCCATTTTTTTTTCTAGTTTAGAGTATATTATTTCATAACTTCAATATATTTGACCCTACCTTCGATGTGGGAGTTGGTGAGATGAGAAACTTCAAACTGTGATTTTGAAACCCCCAGTTCAAATGCTCTGGGGTGATACTGTGAAGAGACTATTCCTTAAAATAAATGATTTGATCTTCAATCAAGAAAAGTGTTAACTTCCTGGAAAGATTCCAGTTTGCTGTTCTGAAGAACTCAATTTAGCAATTTCATCAACTTTTACTTATCCGTGCTATTTGAGGGAAGCACTGGCATGAATAATCTCCAAGTGCAGTTTATTTTAAGAGAACTTATATTAAGTGATTTCCTGTAGTAGATTTAAGTTCTAGCTGTGTGGTACCTAGCCTAATAATATATATATATTTTTTTCTTTCCTCAGAGCTTAGTAATTGGTAGTTGAGTAAAATAATATGTAATAAGCAGAAGCCAGGCACTTTCATACTTGACACGAAAAAAAAATTTAGCAGTACTTCCATATGGAGAGAGTTGAAGATGAATGATAATAAAGAAAGCTAAATCTATGTGAAAAACTAGAGAAATTAAGACAACTTGTCCTACCTTGTGAGATACTGACTGAACTGCACACATTATTGAGATGGCTATTCCTTACTAGTCTAGGAGTTTATGATTCAGTACATGGAAAATATTTGGTATATTGTAAAACATTTTAAAAATTTGTGTTTATACTATATTTTTCCTAATGCAGCTCTGTAAAGATTTATAGCCTTGGGAACCCTACAATGGGTCACTATGAGTTGTAATTAACTCAATGGCTGTGGGTTTTGTTTGTTTGTTTCTGTTTACCAATCAGGTAGCCAGTCTTGTTTCTTATCATAGATTAAGAAAATGTTCCCAGCAGATCTTTGTTTACGAAAATTTAAGTCTAACAAAAAAATAAAATTGAGAAGAAATGGTGTCTTGTAAATTAGTAAGAGAAAATCCTTGGACTGGAAAGTAGAAGAAGGATGATAAAGATAGTAGTTTGGAAGAGGGTAAGAAAAGTGAGACATATGATGAGTCTACAGAGGAATTACTGATTCATGTTAAAATAATAAGCAAGCTTCTCTACTAAAAAAATAAGCCAGGAGAAATCCCAAAAGCTTTATGTAAATGTGGATCTCCATAATAACAGTAGCAACTGAAATGAACTTGAGAACTCTCTTAGGACATTGATTTATCTAGCTTCAGTGTATGTAAGAGGCTAGTTGCAGCAGGATTTTATTTGGAAAAGCATACAGAGAATACATTAGAAGAAAAATTACACATTTCTTTTTTTTTCTGACTGCCTGACTCTTTATTTTAGCCTCCTGAAGCAACAGAAGTAACATCAGAATTGAATGAAGAGTGAAATTGAAGCAACTGGTATAGTCTGACCAAGTATATGTATTTATTTTTCCACCTAGTTCCCCTGGATCAAAAACTTTGCAAACTGTCCATTTCTAGTGTTTCTCAGAGACATGCTTATGAATTTATAAAACTTATTACATGATAAAGGTGGTATCACAAGTCCATGCAGAAAAAACAGATTGTTTATTAGATAGCGTGGGGGAAATTGGCTGATTACATGCAGAAAAATAAGCCTGTGTTTCTGCATAACTCCACACAGAAAGGTGGTTTCTGGATGGCTTAAAAACTTAATGAAAAGTTAAACTATAAAGTCAACACACAAAAATTCTAAAGATTAGCATTGTTACTAAGGAACTATGAAGGAATTCACAAACCAGAATTGTTTTAAAGCACTAAGCATGAAACAATTTCCCTGAGGTACAGTGGTTAAGAATTTGGCTGCTAACTGAAAGTTTAGTGGTTCAAATCTACCAGTTGCTTCCATAAACAAGTATGAAGGCAGTTTTAGTCTGCTCAATATGGTTCATACCAGTCAGACATGATGATGACTGATTTTTATATATATATATATATCTTGAAATAAAATAAACAAAAATGATGGGGGAAGATGTTTATTCAAGATCCTATGAAAACATGCAAAAGATAAAATAATGTGTGAAACTAATGAAGGTTAGTATTGAACATACAGATATTATACAAAAATTGTACTAAGCTATAAATTAATTAGAAAGAAAACAATAAAATATAAAATAATAATCTGAATAGGAAAATTAACCAAGGGTACAAAAAGAAGAGGAAAAGAAAGCATATTATATTTCATAATTCATAAGTAAATAGATAAATAAGACTATAAATAATAAAAATCACTTTATTCCTATGTAAAATGACAATGGTGTATGTAGTAGAGATTTGCAGATATGCAATCCTTTGTGAACTGCTTATACAGCTATTCTTGAGAACAGTCTGTCTTTACTTTGCCAAATTAAATGCAAGTACAACCAATGACTTAGAAAACTCTATCTTGACCAATGTTTCCAAAGATATTCAAACGTAGGTACATCAAAGAACATGTGCAAAAAATGTACAACCTTTTGTCAATCATGGGGACAATAAATAATTGAAATGTAGCAAAATCACGGCACTAATTAGTAGGTATCAGTTAGAAGCACCTAACTGGTTGCACATGTAACAACATGGAAATTTATAACACAATACTGAAGAATCAACATGTAAAATAAAAGAGTGAGGTATCAGAAACCATGTACAGGGTCACTATGAGTTGGAACCAACTCTAAGGCACATAACAATAACAACATATGCCATATCATGAAAATAAATTTAAATGTATGGACATAGAACAGCATTACTCCAAGCATAACTACCATAACAAAAAAGCACAGAAAATATTATAACATTTATATATGGTATTATAATATTTATATATGGTAAGAGATGAGAAAGAAGAATTTGAATAATAATTTTTAAAAAGCATCCTAAATAACACATATCAGAGGAACCCTGACCTCATTTGTCAGTTTGCCTTACTGTGGTGGCTTCCATGTCTTTGTGATGCTAGAAGCTATGCCACTGGTATTCTAAACACCAGCAGGGTCACCATGATGGACAGCTTTCAGCTAAGCTTCCAGATTAAGACAAACTATGAAGAAGGAGAGGTAAATTATTTTGTAATATATAGCCACCAAAAAACTTATGAATAGCAGCATAACATTTTCACATATAGTACCAGATGATTCGCCTTTCAAGTTGGAAGGCATAAAAAATATGACTGGGGAAGAGCTGCTTCCTCAAAGTAGAGTTGACCAGAATGACACAAATGTACTAAAACTTTCAGAACATTCACTTGCTGATGGGGAGCTACACAAAATGGTGAGAGACAGCTGCAAAACACCCATTAAAATGGAACATGCATTGCAGAAAGTATAAATCTAGGAAAATAGGCAGATGTCAAAATGAGATGGAACACATGTAGATTGATATCATAAGCATTAGGGAGCTGAAATGCACTTGTTTTGGCGAATTTGAATCTGACAATTATATTGTATACTATGTTGAGAATGAAAAATTCAGAAGGAATGACATAGCATTCATCATCAAAAAGAACATTTAAAGATCTACCTTGAATTACAATGCTGTCTATGTTAGGAAAATATTTACATGTGTACAAAGGCCAAATTAATACCACTATTATTCAAATTTATGCACCAACCACTAAAGCCAGTGATGACGAAATTGAAGAATTCTACCAACTTGTTCATTACGAAATTGATTAAACATACAATCAAGATGTATTGATAATTACTGGTGTTTTGAATATGAAAGTTGGAAACAAAGAGAAAGGACCCGTTTTCATAAAATATAACCTTGGTGATAGAAATGATTCTGGAGATCACATTCTTTAGAGAGATGGAAAAACAACAACAACAACAACAATTACAGACTTTACTTGGAAATGAAAGAGGCCCAGGATAATCAAAGCATTGCTTAAGAAGAACAAAGTTTGAAGTCTCTCACTCTCTGATTTCAGAATTTACTACATGGCTACAGTGGTCAAAACGTCCTGGTACTGGTACAATGATAGATATATAAATCAATGGAACAAATTGAGAATCCAGAAATTAAACATCCACATTCAACTTTGACAAAAGGCATAGTACATTGTTTGGGTAGGACATAGTCTCTTCAACAGATGGTGCTGTCAGAACTAGAAATTGATATGCAAAGGATTGAAACAAGAACTTTACCTGACACCATATACAAAAGCTAACTCCACATGGATTAAAGACCTAAATGTGAATCCCAGAATTATAAAGGTCATCAATGAAAAAAAATAGAGACAAAATTAAGGGCTTTAGTAAATGACACCACCACATGTCTATCAGTTTGTCGTACTGTGGTGGCTTGTGAGTTGCTGTGATTCTGGAAGCTTTGCCACCAGTATTTTAAATACCACAAGGGTGACCCATGGAAGAAAGGTTTCAGATGAGCTTCCAGATGAAGACAGACTAGGAAGAAGGAGTGACTACTTCTGAATATTTAGTCACTGTAAACTTTATTAATAGCAGAGAAACACTGTCAGATATAGTGCTGGAAAATGAGAACCTCAGGTTGGAAGGCACTCAAAATGCAACTGGGAAAGAGCTGCCTGCTCAAAGTAGAGTTGACTGTGATAACGCAAATAGAGTAAAGTCTGTGGTAGTAAAGCCCTTGGGACCTTCATTTGCTGATGGGGCACAACTCAAAATGATAAAAAACAACTATAAACATCCATTAATAATCAGAATATGAAATGTACAAAGTATGAATCTAGGAAAATTAGATATTGTCAAAAATTAAATAGAATGCATAAACATCGATATCTTAGGTATCAGTGAGCTGAAATGGATTGGTATTGGCCATTTTGAATCTGAAAACCACATGGTTTACTTTGTCGGGAATGACTAATTGAAGAAAAATGGTGTTGCATTCATTGTCAAAATGAACATATTCAGATCAGCCATGAAGTACAATGCTGTCTGTGATAACATAATATCTATGAGCCTACAGGGAAACACAGTTAAAACCCTATTATTCAAATTAACACACCAACCACTAAAGGATGAAATAGAAGAATTCTAGCAACTTCTTCAATCTGAAATTGATCAATGATGAAATCAAGATGTATTGATCATTAGTGGTGATTGGAATGCAAAGGTTAGGGACAAAGAGGAAGGATCAGTAGTTGGAAAATATGGACTTGGTGATAGAAATGAGGCTGGAGATTGGATGATAGAATTCTGCAAAATCAATGATTTGTTCATTTCAAATACCTTTTTTAGACATCATAAGAGATGACTACATACTTGGATCTCACCAGATGGAATACACAGAAATCAAATTGACTACATCTGCGGAAGTAGACAATGGAAATCTCCATATCATCAGTCAAAAGAAGGCCAGAGGCAGATTGTGTAACAGACCACCAATTGCTCATATGAAAATTCAAACTGAAGTTGAAGAAAATGAAAACAAGCCCACATAAGCCAAAATATGACCTTGACTTTAGAAATCATTTGATGAGCAGATTTGATACATTAAACACTAAAGACCGAAGACCAGAAGAGTTGTGGGATGACATCAAGAACATCATACAGGTAGGAAGCAAAAAGTCATTAGGAAAACAAGAAAGAAGGTAAAGGTCAAAATGGATGTCAGAGGAGACACTGAAACTTGCTTTCCAGTATAGAGATGCTAAAGCAAATGTAAGAAATCACGAGGTACAAGAGGTGAACAGAAAATTTCAAAGATCAGCTCGAGAAGATAAAGCCAAAGCCCAATATTATAACAAAATGTGCAAAGATCTGGAGTCAGAAAACCAAAATGGAAGAACACACTCAGAATTTCTCTGGCTGAGGGAACTGAAGAAAAAATTTCAAGTCTTGACTTTCGTTATTGAAAGATTCTCTGGGCAAATTATTGAATTATGCAGAGTGCATCAAGAGAAGTTGGAAGGAATACACAGAGTCACTGTACCAAAATGGAATGGTTGATGTCCAACCATTTCAAGAGGTAGCATATGATTAAGAGCCAGTGATACTGAAGGAAAAAGTCCAAGGTACATTGAAGGATTTGGCAAAGAACAAGGCACCAGGAATTGATGAAAACAAAATTGAAATCTTTCAAGAAAGTGAGGTGGCACAGGAGGTATTCAGTCATCTATGCCAAGAAAATTGGAAAACAACTATCTGGCCTACTGATTGGAAAAGATCCATATTTGTGCCCATTCCAATGAGAGGTGACCCACCCACCAGAATGCAGAAATCATCAGACAATATCTTTGATACCCCATGTGAGTAAAGTTTTACTAAAAGTAATACAGAAATGGGTACAAGCATACATTGACATAGAACTTCCAGAGTTTCAAGCCGGATTCCAAAAAGGCCGTGGAATGAGGGATATTATTGCTGATGACCAATGGATCTTGGTTGACAGCAGAGAATATCAGAAGATCCTTACCTGTGCTTTATTGACCATGCAAAGGCTTTCGATTTTGTGGATCATGACAAGCTATGGAGAACATTGAGAAGTATGAGTATTCCGTGGCACTTAATTGTGCTCATGAAGAATCTGCACCTGGACCAAGAGGCAGTTATTCCAGCAGAACATGGGAACACTGAATGGTTTAAAAATAAGAAAGGTGTGCAACAGGGTTGTATTCTTTCACCACACTTATTCAAACTGTATGCTGAGCAAAAAATCTGAGAATCTGGGTTCTATGAAGAAAAACATGGCATCAGGATTGGAGAAAGTCTTATTAACATCCTGTGACATGCAAATGATACAACCTTGCTTGCTGAAAGTGAAGAAGACTTGAAATATTTACTGATGAATATCAAAGAGTTCAACCTTCAGTATGGATTGCATCTCAATGTGAAGAAAACCAAAATCCTCACCACTGGACCAATAAACAACATTCTAATCAATGGAGAGAAGATGGATGTTTTCAAGGACTTCATTCTTCTTGCATCAACTATCAACACTCATGGAAGCAGGAGTCAAGAAATCAAATGATATTTTGCATTAGTAAAATCTGCTGTACAAGATATTTTTAAAGTGTTGAAGAGCAAAGATGTCAGCTTGAAGACTAATGTGTGCCTGACCCAAGCCATGGTATTTTAAATAACCTCATATGCATGTGAAAGCTGGAACAGTAAATAAGGAAGACTAGAAAAATTGATGCTTTTGAGTTATGGTTTTGGAGGAGAATATTGAAAGTACCATGGACTGCCAAAAGAACCAACAGATCTGTGCTGGAAGAAATGCAGCCAGAGTACTCCTTGGAGGCCAGGATGGCCAAACTTTGTCTCTCATACTTCAGACATATTGCCAGGAGGGACCCGTTACTGGAAAAGGATGTCATGTTTGGTAGGGTGGAGGGTCAGAGAAAAAAAGGATGACACCCAGCAAGATGGATTGGCCAAGAGGCAGCATCAATGGGCTCAAGGGTGGCAACGATAGGGAGGTTGACCCAGGGTCAGGCAGTGTTTTGTTCTGCTGTTTATAAGGTCACTATGAGTTGGTACCGGGTCAATGGCACATAACAACAACAACAACAACAAGTGACGGGCACACACATACTACTAAATATTTCAAAAATTACACAAGCGAGAGACTTCAGTAGAACTATGTAATTTTTCAGAGGCTGTAAATCTTCCATGTCTTTCTTTGGTGCCATGGCTGGAATGCTTGGTGACAAAGAGTTATGGAAAAGTGCCTACAGCAGGCTCAGCTGTGCAAGGAAGAGGGCGGCCAAAGCTACTGGTAGGGAAGTACTGAGATGTCATGAGTAGGTACCAGTGAGCCTTGCTACAGCTGCTGGCCCCAAGTCTGCTCTCCCCAATATCTAACCTAGGACCTCAGGGTTCAGCTTTCACATCTGAACACGAAAACATGCTGCATACTACGCACAAAGACTGCTATAATAATCTAGCTGCCTGCCTTTTTCAGATGGAGCCAGTGAAGTATGAATACTCATAATACTCAAAGGAATACAGTCAGAAAGCTCTAGAATGACAGCCCAACAATGCCAAGGTCTTGTACTGGGCCAAGATGGCCTTTTTCTGTCTGTAGGACTATGACCAGGCTCGGCATTACCTCCTGATGCCATCGGCAGGCTGCCAAAAGATGCCAATGTCCAGCAGTACCTTCAGATAACACAGTCGGAACTCAGCAGCTACCATCAGAATGAGAAGTAGCTTTACCTGGGCATGTTTGGGTAGTAAAGAAGATGCTTCTCCATTTGAATTTGGGTGGATAATTAGAGATCCATTAAGAAGAACCCTGAGCCTCAGCAAGAAACATTATCCCCACACCTCTGACCCACATGGATTCCTGTTCTATAGGCACTGTCTGCACAAATTATTGTGTACACAGTGCCTATCCTTTATCCCTTTTGTCTTTCCATCCATATGTTTGTATGGCTTATACGACATGTTATCTTGGGAGGTCTTTACCTTGAGAAACATTGTCACCAGGAATGTTTTTGTCAGAACATTTACCAACAAATGTTCATCAGTGATGAAGGGAATAATTCATATCTTTGGCCTAAATTGTATTAATATGGTTAGATCTATTCACATACAAAGGAGAAGGGGAACAGAGGATGGAATAGTGAAGAGAGGTAGAAAGCAACTTCTTGCTTATTTCTTGAGCTGCTCAGAGTCAATGTTATAGAGGCCACACATTGGGAAGAAGCTTTCTTGTGAAGCTAGAAACATATAAATTTGGCTCAAATGTATTAAAATAAAATAAATTAATATAATGTTTTTAATTACAAAAATAAAGAAGACAAAATAGATGAATGGGACATATTAAAATTTAGAAACCTATATGCATCAAAAAGGAGCTCTGGTAGCGCAGTGGTTACGAATTGGGCTGCGAACCTTAAGGTCAGCGGTTCAAAACTACCAGCCGCTCCGCGGGAGAAAGATGAGGCTTTCTACTCCTGTAAAGATTTACACCCTTGGAAACCCTGTACAGGGTCGCTATGGGTCGGAACCGACTCGACGGCACTTAACAACAACAACAACATATGCATCAAAAGATTTAACCTAAGAGTAAAAAGGGAGCCCACAGAAAGGGAAAAAAAAAAAAAAATTCACATTGACGTATCAGAGAATAGATTAAGTTCTAAACTCTATAGGCAATTACAACACATCAACAAGAAAAAGACAAATAACCAAATTTAAAAAATGGGCACAGGATATGAACAGACATGTCACCAAGGAAGATTCAGGCAGCCAACAAACATATGAAGAAATGTTCACAATCATTAGACATTGTTGTTGTTGTTGTTAGGTGCCATTGTGTCGATACCAACTCATAGTGACCTTAAGCAGAGCAGAACGAAACACTGCCCGATCCTGGGCTAACCTCACTATTTTCACGCTTAAGACCATTGATGCTGCCATGTTGCCAATCCATATCACTGTGGGTCCTTCTCTTTTTCTCTGACCCTCCACTTTACCAAACATGATATCTTTCTCCAGTGACTGGTCCCTCCTGACAATATGTCTGAAGTATGAGAGGCAAAGTTTGGCCATCCTAGCCTCCCAGGAGCACTCTGGCTGCACTTTTTCCAATACAGATCAGTGAGAAATAAAAATCAAAACAACAATGAGGTATCATCTCACAATAGCAATAACAGTGAAGTTCAAAACACAGAGGACAATAAATGCTGGCAAGGTTGTGGAGGGACTGGGACCCTCCTGCATTGCTAGTGGGAATGGAAAACAGTTCAGTTGCACTGGAAAACAGTATGGCATAAAGTTGGAAAGAGAAATAACTTTGATCCAGCAATTCCTCTGCTTGGTGTATATCCAGAAGAAATACAAATCAAAATATAAGTAGATATATGCACACCAATGTTCTTGGCAGTACTATTCACAATGCCAAAAAGATGGAAACAGTCTAAGTGTCCATCAAAGGAAAAATGGATACATGAACATTGGTACACACACACTAGGGAATATTATGCTACATTGCAGAATAACAAAAAAGCTGCAAGCCACTACATAACAATGCTGATCCTTGAGGACATTATGCTGACTGAAAAAAAAAAAATTCTTTGTTGGTTACCAGTGGGATGGGTTCAGGGGGTTGGAGGGAAGGGAGTGAAGGAAGAGGATGGTATAGCACAGGGTAGGGGGAGGGCAATACACAAGAATTGGGGAGGGATGAAGAACAATGTAGATAGGAGAACACTGAGGCAGGTTTGTATGGGCTAAATAGGAAAGAGTTAAACAGTGATATATGCTCAATCTTGGAACAACAGGACTCTGTGATTCAGGAATCAAGGCAGTCTGATGAGGTGAAGTAATGTTAAGATGCTTGACAGTATTCTGAATATTCGTTTCCCTTGCCTACTAATGTAAAATAGACATTTGAGTGGAATAGAAAAGAATATCAGGAAATATGATTAAAGAACGCTTGTAAGCCTGCCTTCCGCCTATAATTGATTGAATAACTAAGAGGGGTTCTAGAACTTAATTATTGAAATCAGCTTCATATGGAGACTTTGTAGTGTATAGGACCTTACAAGGAATCCTGAGACTCATCCAGAACATTCTGAGGTGGGACATTCCCACTAGAAAGTACAAGCAGACCAGCCAGGAACAGCTAGAACAACAGAAGATACTTCTTGTAAGAAAGATGAACAGGAACAATCAAAAAAACAAAAATGGCAGTCTGATTGGCTTCTATAAGAACAAACAAGTTGTTCACCCAGGAGCCATCAAGTCAATCAATCAAGTCGCTTCAGGGCAAACACCCCTCCAAGGCTGAAACTCAAAGGGAACACAAAGCTAGCATATATGCTTGCTGGCAATCATGTTTGTCAGGCAGTTGTTTGAACAGAACATGGAAACACTGAATGGCTTAAAGTTAAGAAAGTTGTGAGACAGGGTTGTATTGTTTCACCATACATATTCAACCAGAATGCTGAGCAAATATTCTGAGAATCTGGGTTATATGAAGAAAAACATGGCATCAGGATTGGAGGAAGATTCATTAACAAACTGCAATATGCAGATGATACAACCTTGCTTGCTGAAAATGGAGAGAACTTAAAATATTTACTGTTAAAGATAGAAAAGCATAGCCTTTTGGTATGTATTGCATCTCAATGTAAAG